>NC_138773.1:28191545-28564045 GCF_965119305.1 Pelophylax lessonae | reverse complement strand
TCTTTATTGTGAGATCTGGGGTCAAAAAGACCTCAGACCTCACATCTACACTAAACAAAAAAAAATGGTTAAAAAAAAGCTAGGCAATGGCGTTTGATGTCGCTCTGGTCCTCCAAGACTATAAGGTCGAGTGAGGGACATCTTGCCCTCACTCGACTTCCTGTCCAAGAAGATCCAGGACCGGATTATTTTCCAGGTCCAGTAAGCGGGGAAAAGGACCGGGACGTGGCGGGAGGGGGGGCAATCCGACGCTTGGACCACCCTTACCTTACGATCGCCCGCCGTTTTAAAAAATTCTGGGGATTTGGCAGCTATCTGCTGCCATAACCCCGGGATTTAGTGTCAAAGGTCCGACATAAATCGACGGCAGGCGGTCAGTAAGTGGTTAAGGGGAACCCCCCACAAAAATTTATAAAAAACGCTGTAGAGTTCCCCCTAAAATCCATACCATACCCTTTTCCGAGCACACAGCCTGACTGGCCAGGATAGGGGTGGGGCGAGCGAGTGCCCCCTCTTCTGAACAGTACTAGGCCACATGCCCTCAACATGGGGGGGGTGGGTGCTTTGTCCCCCCACCCCAAAGCACCTTACCCCCATGTTGATGGGTACAGGGGTCTCTTTCTGACAACTGTGGGCAGAGGTTGTGGGGGTCTGCGGGGGGGAGGCTTATTGGAATCTGGAAGTCCCCTTTAACAAGGGGGCCCCCAGATCCCGCCCCCCCATGTGAATGGATATTGGGTATATTGTACCCCTACCCATTCACCAAAAAAGTGTACAAAAAAATAAAGACAAAAGCCAGTTTTGGACAAGTCCTTTATTAAAAAATAAAAATAAAAAAATAGTGTCCCCCAATGATCACATCGCCCGCAACGGAAAAAAAAAAAAGCTCCTGCTTCTCAAAACGCCTCCCGCGTTAATGAGCTGTTTGAGTTTGACAGCCCTTTTATAGGGATCATGTCATTTATTCACTGCACCTGAGCAGTGCATTGTGGGGCTGTTCGCTATGTCAGATCCCTATAAAAGAGCTGTCAAACTCAAACAGTTCATTAGCGTGGGAGGTGTTGCTTGATAAGCAGGAGCTTTTTTGGTAAATGGGTAGGGGTACGATGTACCCGATATACATTCACATGGGGGGGGAGGGATCTGGGGGCCCCCTTGTTATAGGGGGCTTCCAGATTCCGATAAGCCTCTCCCCACAGACCCACTAAACCAAAGCCCACGGTTGTCGGGAAGAGATCCCTGTTCCCATCAACATGGAGGGGGAAGGTGCGTTGGGGTGGAGCCCCCCCTGCCCCAAAGCACCCACACACCACATGGGCATGTGGCCTGATATGGTTTAGGAGGGGGGCGCTCACTCGTCCCCACCCCCATGCTGTCCAACCGGTCTGTGTGCTCGGATTAGGGTCTGGTATGGATTTTAGAGGGAACCCCACGCCAAAATGTAAAAAAAAAACGGCGTGGGGTTCCCCTTCAAATCCATACCAGACCCGTGCTGTACAAATCACATGCAATGTCTGTACGATGCAAATTCTGTCAGACAAACGGTATGGCTGAATTTGCATGGCATTTGGTCCAAAACTCATGCAGGACCCTTTTTTTGTCCGCACCAGAATCGGATTGCATGGGTGTTCACACCCATGCAATTTGATTCCCATCCGAAATCACAGTTTGCACTGCGATCTGCAAACCGATCTAGGAGTGTCATTAACTTTGTATTGACACCCACAGCAGTTTGCAGAGGACAGTGTGAACTGCCAGCGATTCAGGTGCGATGTGGGAGCCCGCATTGGATTTGCAGGGTTTCCTGCAACGCACCAGTGTGAACCATGCCTGAGGGGGCTTTATAATTTTCAAATATTTGTTGTTTACTAACTCAATACAGTTTTAACATTTATATTTAGTAGGAATTTTGTACATTTTGCCATGTATGAATCCACTATTAATGATTTTAGTGTATTTTTAGTGAAAATATTGGTTTGATAAACATTTGCACAAAAATCCCGGTGCCTTAAAAATCAGTAGCACCTTCTTTTTATTCTACTGGCTATGTGCTTGCAGAAAATTTAGGTTTGGGGGGGGTCTTTTATAAACTCTAAAAGCTGTAAGTGAAAAAGGAAAATTTTTTTGAGATTTTTTGAGAAATTTTTGCGAACGTCAGATTTTCACTATTTCCCAAAAATGTGCAATCTAAAATGTACAAATATTTGGTATTTATTAACTCTTTTATATTTAGAAGGAACTTAGCAGGGATTTTGTAAAATGTGCTGTATTTATCTCTGGCAATAATGATTTCAGTGCATTTTTTGCGAAAATATTGTTTTGGCAAACATTTGCGCAAATATCGCGGGGCCTTAAATATCAGTAGCACCTTCCATTTAGTCTACTGGCCCTTTGCTTTCAGAAAATGTATAATTTGGGGGGTCTTCTAAAAACTCTGAAAGCTGAAAGTAAAAAATGAAAACCTCCAGATTATTAGAGGAATTTGGTTATTTACAGATTGTGTACATTCAGTATTCACCATTTCGCAAAAAGGTACAATTAAAAATGTACAAATATTTGTTATTTATTGACTCAATACAGGTTAGGCTTTTATAATTAGTAGGAATTTTGTAAATTTTGCTGTGTTTGTATCTGCCAATAATGATTTTAGTGTATTATTTGGCGATTAGCAATTTTAGCAAAATTAATGCTTTGGTAAACATTTGCGCAAATATTGTGGGGCCTTAAAAGTCAGTAGCTCCTTTATTTTATTCTACTGGTCCTATGCTTTCAGAAAATATATGGTTTGGGGGGGGGGGGGGGTCTTTAAAATGGGGTTCTTTACATTTTTGCGTACATTCAATTTTCACCATTTTGCAAAAAGGTGTAATTTAAAAATTACAAATATTTGTTATTTATTAACTCAATACAGGTTAAGCTTTTATTATTAGTAAGAATTTAGCAGGAATTTTGTGAAATTTGCTGTGATTATATCTGCTAAAAATGAATATTATTGATAAACATTTGCGCAAATATCGCAGGGTGTTAAAAACAGTAGCACCTTCTTTTTTTTTTTGAAAAATTCTTTTTATTGATTTTTTAAGAAAGAACAGAGTAACACAAACAGACATGCACAACAGCCCCCCCAAAAAAAAGAAGGCAGACAATAACCCAACAACAACCACCCCTACCCCCCCCCACCCAAAAACGACCACCAGCACCTTGAGAAGACCAGGAGCGACGAGGTCAGGGGGTCGACGCAGGCCACCGTTCAAGGACAGCACGACCTACCACCGGCCCCCGGAGTAAACAACCTCCGGTCCCTTCTTATAAACAACACAGCTCCCCCCTACCCGGGATCAAAACATGTCAATTTAGCATTAAAGAGACCCAGTATCTGGCTGTTCTTCCAGGACTACAGAACTAGAATACAAGATAGGATAAGTACACTTCTATAGAGCGTTCAATCCACCAGCGTCATAACTATTACACAATATACATTTCAGCCCACAGTGTCTGAGGAGTCCACCCACGCCCTCCAAACCTTGTCAAATTTTTTCGGGCAGCCTCGTGAGACATAGGTGGCTTTGTAGAGGGGTAGCATTGCATTCACTAGGCCTTTCTAGAACAGTAAGGATGGCGGGGAAACCTTCTTCCAATGCAATAAAATAGCCTTTTTGGCATAGAATAGAAGAATGCTCAGCAAAGTCCTGTGTGCCACCGAGGGGACCACCTCCTCCACCAAACCCAGTAAACAGACTCGCTGGGTTCGCGGGATCGGAGTCAGCAGCACCTCGGCGAGACAGGAAGTCACTGCAGTCCAAAACTGCTGAATTTGGCCACAGTCCCAAAAAATGTGAGTTGCATCTGCGGGGGAAGCGGAACAACGCCAACACTCCGCAGACGAAGTCGGGAAGATTCTGGCTAGACGGGCCGGAGTATAGTAAATCCTGTGGAGGAATTTAAATTGTATTAGCTTGTCCCTAGCAGCAACTAAATATTTGAAAGGCTCCGTCCATACATCATCCCAGTCCTCCCCCTGTAGGTCCGGCACCTCAGCTGTCCATTTTTCCCTACATCTAACTATGCCAGGGGGTGTAAGTCGGAACATATCCTTGTACACAGTGGAGAGAGTTTTGAGTGGGGTATCACAGGTCAACAAGCATTCTAAGTCCAAAGGAGACAGCTCTACAGAGGATGAGGCAAATTGGGCCTGAAAGGCATGACGCAATTGGAGGTATCGGAATATAAAGCCACTAGGTAGGTCGAATTTCTCCCGCAAACGGTCAAACGGTAAGAGAGCCCCCGCCGCTGTTATATCACCCAAGGTTTTTATACCCCGTGTCGCCCACAACATCAAATCAGGTAAGCGACGAAAATGGGGAAAGGTAGGGTTCATCCACAACGGCTCGGAGGGGGAGGATCCAACATAACTGGGGCATGTCAATTTCAATGACTGGGCCCAAGCCCTAACAGTCGCTCTCATGGAGAGCGTTAAAGGGAGATCTGAGCCCAGACCCCTAAACAGCGCCAACCTAAGGGTTTCGAAGGAGCCCAGGTGGGCCGCCTCTAAGATTGTTGCTGAATCCTCCCCGTCCGCCCGCAGCCAGCGCCGCACAAACACCATCTGTCCAGCCAAATAATACTTGCGCCAATCGGGCAGCGCCAGGCCTCCACTACCCCACGGTTCCTGGAGGGCCCGAAGGCCAATCCTGGGAACCCCGGGCGACCAGAGGAATGAACAGACGAGGCTGTCCAATTTCCGGAAAAATGACAGTGGTACCCATAGCGGAGAATTGCGGAGGAAATATAGGAATACAGGCAGAAATTTCATCTTAAGGACACTAATACGACCCACTAAGGAAAGTTGTAGACGTTTCCAAGCTTGTATATTTTGTTGGAGTTTAGGCAATAGAGGAGCCAGATTCAACGAGAAATAATCCTGGGGACACCTAGTTATCTTGCCCCCCAAGTAGGTGAAGTCATCCACCCAGCGAAGAGGCAGGTCCCCAGCCGCAGCAGGTCGAGCACCGTCATCGAGAGGCAAAATGGAGGACTTACTCCAGTTAACGCGAAGTCCTGAGCACTTGCCAAAATCGTTCAGGATGGACAGGGCCGCTCTCAAAGAGGGACCCGGATCCTCCAGGAACAACAGCATGTCATCGGCATATAACGCCAGACATTCTTTAATAGAGCCGACTTTAATCGACCCCACGGCCGGGGAGCTGCGCAGTGCGGTCACGATGGGTTCAAGGGTAAGGGCAAACAGGAATGGGGAAAGGGGACACCCCTGCCTCGTCCCCCTCCCCACCCGGAAATATGGAGAAGTGAGATAGCCCAACCGTATGGCTGTTCTAGGGCTCGCGTAAAGGAGTCGGATCCAGGTCTTAAATTTGGGTCCGAACCCCATACGATCCAGCGTCTTGTGCATAAAGGCCCAGTCGACCGAATCAAAGGCCTTCTCAAAGTCAATGGAGACCACTACCCGCTGCCCCGACACCTCCCCAGGAATTTGAAGATGGGTAAACAATCTCATAATGTTAGTATCCACAGATTTACCCGGCATAAAGCCCGTTTGATCCGGGTCCATCAACGAGTGAATAACCCCAGCCAAACGAGTGGCCAGGACCTTCGTCAGGATTTTAAGGTCCATATTTAAAAGGGCGATAGGGCGGTACGAGGAGCAGTCCAGGGGGTCCTTACCCGGTTTCTGAAGCAGTACCATATAAGCATCCATCATGGAGGGAGGAAGTTCCTCCACCCCCAAACAGTGCTGCAACAGAGAGCTAAGTCTAGGCGCTAAATGTTCCGAATATTGTTTGTAAAAGTCAGCAGGGAAACCGTCAGGACCCGGGGCCTTATGTGGTGGGAAGGCCGCAATGGCTCTTGCCACCTCTAAAGTCGTTATCGGAGCATCCATGAGGGCGCTATCCTCCGCCGACAAGGATGGCAAGTCAATGCCCTCCAGGAGGGCATCCGCGTGCACAGAGTCACTATCCGGTAGCGGGGCGTACAGGGCCTCAAAATAGTCAGTAAACGTCTCCAAAATGTCACGAGGATCCGACCTGAGCACACCCCCAGCGGCCCTGATAAGCGGGATATTAACCGGCGGCTGCTGGTCAGCCACCAGCAGTGCCAGGAACTTGCCATTCTTATCGCCCTGTGCGAATATAGAAGCCCGTAAATTGTTAGCTTCCGTATGAGCAAGATCAGAGACGCGAAGAGAGAGAAGGCGTCTCGCCTCCAGCAGTGCAGCATAGCTGGAATCAGACGGCAAAGCCGCGTTCTCCCCCGCACGTCTCCGCTCCTCCTCCTGTAACATCCTCACCTCCTCATTGTGATCTTTCCTAGCGGATTTAATGGCCGATATACACTCTCCCCTCGCCACTGACTTAAATGCCTCCCACACCACTCTCTGATCAGCTGAGCCCTCATTTTCCGTCCAATATGACCGGATCGACTTTTCAAGGTGGGAAGTGACCTGATCCTGTTGGAGCCAGCCTGCAGCCAGGCGCCAACCCCGCACTCCAGCCCCCAATTGGAGGTTCACTGTCAAGAGTAGCGGGTTGTGATCAGACACTCCCCCGGCCCTGTATTCCGAGGCAGTCAAAAGGGATTGCATCCTGGCAGTACCAAACGCCAGATCTATGCGAGCAGAGGAACGATGAGCGGTGGACAGGTGAGAGTATTCCCTCAAGAGCGGATGCTTCCATCTCCAAAGTTCAGTTAAGCCCACCGTGGAAGCCCAGGTGAGCAGATCCACCGAGGGCGGTCTATTGGGGTTGGAAGTATCCAAGGTAGCATCCAGGATGGCATTAAAGTCACCCATAAACAACACAGGTAAATGCATATATTCAGCTAACTTATCAGTTAAATCATATAGCAGTTGTATCTGAAAAGGTGGAGGCACATAAACAGCGACCAACAGCATGGTAACGGAGTACATATCCAAAAGTACAGCCACATATCTGCCCCCTGGATCAGAGATCACCCGCCGGATCGAACATGGGATAGATTTACTAATGAGAATGGAGACCCCTCTAGCATAAGTGGAGTATGTGGCATGAAATGCCCTCTGTATCCACGGCCTACGGAGAGCTAAAATCATGTTCCCATCAAGGTGGGTCTCCTGCAGGAGGATGACATGTGGCTTAATGAGCTTTAAATACTGAAAGACACTGGCGCGTTTGAACTTATTGTTCAGGCCCCTCACATTCCATGAGAGAAGTTTTATATTGTCAGCCATGGGAATCGAGAAAAAAATTACACAGAGCCCAGGTAAGGGCTATGGGCAGGATGAAAGAAAAAAGGGACCCATAAATTACCCCCTCAAAATACACATGAACAAACAAAAACAGGTGCTGGTGCAGAACTCCCCGTGCCATTATACCAGAATAACCCCCCCCCAACAAACAAAGAAAAAGGGAAAGCTAAACAAAAACGAGTTTTCCCAAAACGTGAAAAAATGAAGAACGTAGTCTGGTATGCGGCTTCAAACCACCCAAAAAAAAAACTGTGACCCACGTTAGTTCTCCAATGTGAGCAACAGTCCGGTATAGAAGATGTTCTTACAGTTCCGATGGAGTCTCTGATGAGACCGGATCACCCGGTGTGCAAGGAGGGCAACACGACACCCCCCTCCTCCCATAACCAGTCTCCAGATCGCAGGATAGGGGACCCCAAAAATAGACATCCCTACACCATCAACAAGCCGTAGACATCCAGAAGGAATGGTATGACAGGAGGATAAAATCAACAGGGGCAGCGTACAACAGGAAAACAAAAAAGTAAAAAGAAAAAACGGACCACATCCAAAGGGCAGCTAGCCGAGAGCACTGGCAGCCAGGACCCATCACAAGCCATCCAGCCAGTCCGAAGCCTCTTGAGGAGTGTCAAAGAATTTCACCGAGCCCTTGTACTGCACTCTGAGCCTGCTAGGATACTGCATACTATAGATAAGTTCCTTGGCCCTTAGGCGCTTCCTGACATCAGTAAAGGAACGTCTGCGGCGTTGTGTCTCCGCTGAGAAATCGGGGAAGAGCATGACACGTGCATTCTCAAAGCGGAGTTCAGGGTGCTTCCGCGCCTCCGAGAGGAGCATGTCTCTGTCCCTGTAATTGAGGAACTTCACCAGGAACGGACGGGGGGGGGGGCTCCAGGGGGCCTGGCCCCAGTTGGCACTCTATGAGCCCTCTCCACCACATACGTGGGGGGTAAATTCTCCAGAGAGAGCAGTTGTTTAAAGAACTGCTCCACAAATGTGGCAGGCTTTTTCCCCTCCAGCCCCTCAGGAAGCCCCACCACCCTTACATTATTCCGGCGCTGTCTATCCTCCGCATCGTCAGCTCGGCGTTGCAAGGATTTCACAATGTCCTGTAGTTCAGCCAGCTGAGTGCCATGGGAGTGTGAGCTGTCTTCCACCTCCGAGATACAATCCTCTGCAGCAGTGAGTCTCCCCCTGAACTTGTCCAGGTCATGGCGGATGAGCGTGCACTCCGACGCCAGGTGATCTATGCGCACCATCAACGCCGCTTTACAAGCATCTATGGCTTCCAGGATGGGGGCTGTGATCGCCCGCTGGTCCGCAGCTACCTCCGGAGCCTGTCCCTGAGAAGTGCCGGAGAGCATGGGGTCCGTAGGCTTCTGTGACTCCATGCCTGCACCCGTACCGCCGCTCCTCCGTGAAGACGTTGGCGCCAAGATGGCGGAGGCGGAGCCTGAGCCCTGGCTCTTGACGGAGCGGGTCTGGCACTGGTCCTGTGGCGGCTGCCGGGCCGGTTTTGGGGCCGAGGATGGCATCGCTGGAGACCTGAGAGCTTCCCCCACAAGATGGTATAGGAGAGCAGCCCCACCGCACACCGAAAACAGAGGTAAGTTGCAGGATTAACAGAGAGCTCCGGTCCGGCACGTCTACCCTTGCTCACATCCGGCCACGCCCCCTAGCACCTTCTTTTTATTCTTTATTCTACAGGTCAGGTGCTTTCAGAAAATATATGGTTTGGGGGGTCTTAAATAAACCTTGAAAGCTGTAAGGGAACAATCAAAAGCTTTAGATTTTTTGAGAAATCAGCATATTTCCATTTTTGCATATGTTCGATTTTCACCATTTCGCAAAAAGGTGCCATCTAAAATTTACAAATAGTGGTTATTTATTAACTAAATACAGGTTAGCTTTTATATTTAGTAGGCATTTTGTAAAAACTGGATTTTTGTAAGAACTTACCGTAAAATCCTTTTCTCTGAAGTTCTTCAACAGACACAGCTCTTCTTATTCATAGACTTCATAGGTTATGCTCCTCCTTCTAGGGATAGGCACTAGACAGAAAAAAATTGTCCACGCCCATTGGGGCTGTCCCAGCAGCCATAACCCCTTAGACTCTGCTATTCTCAAATAGTTGTGTTGCAAGCAGTGTTAGAAAAAAAACTCATAACTCAGAAGTAGAGGGGCAGGTGCTGCATCTGTCGATGAACACGAAAGCAAGCTACTCACTAGGGGTGGAACCTCTGGGTGAATCTAAGATGGAAAAGGACCTGGGGGTACTAGTGGACAACAGGCTTGGCAGTAGCATGCAATGCCAAGCCGCTGCAAGCAAAGCCAACAAAATACTGGCATGTATAAAAAAAGGGGATTCACTCCAGAAATAAAGGAATTATTCTGCCACTCTACAAGACTCTGGTCTGGCCACATCTGGAGTATTCCGTCCAGTTCTGACACCGGTCCTCAGGAAGGATGTGCTGGAACTGGAGAGAGTCCAGAGAAGAGCAACAAAAATAATTAGGGGAATGGAGGACATCAGCTATGAGGAAAGACTACAAGTACTGAACTTATTCTCTCTGGGGAAGAGGCTTGAGGGGGGATATGATATCAATGTACAAATACTGTACTGCTGAGGACCCTAGCATAAAGGAACAAACTATTTAAAGAAAGGGAATAAAATAAGACATGTGGCCACTCACTAAAACTAGAGGGAAAACAGTTTAACCTTAAAATACGTAGGGGGTTCTTTACTGTCAGAGCAGTAAGGATGTGGAATTCTCTTCCACAAGCAGTCGTATCCGCAGGGAGTATCGATAGTTTCAAAAAACTATTAGATGGGCACTTTAAAGACCACAACATACAGGGGTATACAATGTACGGTTAACAGCAAACACACACACATCATAGGTTGAACTGGATGGACTGATGCCTTTTTTCAACCTCACAAACTATGTAACTATGTAACTTCAGAGAAAAAGATTTTACAGTAAGTTCTTCCAAAAATCCAGTTCTCTCTATCGTTCATCTACAGACGCAGCTCTTCTTATTCATAGACTCATTGAAGTGTCCCAAAGCAGTATATCATGAGGGGTTGGAACAAGACAGAAACAAACAAACTGAATTCCCCAATGGCTAAAGTAGCCAACCAGGTCGAATAGAGCTCAACCAGGAACAACGAGAGCTCACCGGGAAACAATAGAACCCTAAAAGAGAAACAAAAGGAATTCTCTTTTAACAACTTCAGCCCCGCCCACCGCAGTTTCACTGCGGCAGGCAGGAGCTCCTGGGCAAAGTGACGTAGTACTACGTCGCTGCCTCAGGAGACTCTAGGGGGCGAGCGCTCCCACCCCCACTCATTAGCTGGGGAGCCAGCGCGTGTGACCGGTGGCTCCGATGGCTGCCGGCCACTCGCGATCTCCCGCAGCAGAGAGAGAAGGACAGACGGCTGATGTAAACACAGTTGTCGGTCATTCTCCCTGAAGTAATCACAGAGGCTATGTGATCCTGCTATATAGGATAGCATGTCTCTGTGATTACTTCACAAGCCACGCCCCCTGACAGTTATAATCACGCCCCTAGGGACACATTTCACCCCTTGATCACCAGTACAGTTAACCCCTTCCCTGCCAGTGTTATTTTTACAGTAACAGTGCATATTTTTAGCACTGATTACTGTAGTAATGTAACTGGTACCCCCAAAAGCGTCAAAAATAACAGTCAGGGGTCCGATCTGACCGCCGCTATGTCGCAGTCCCGCAAACAAAATCGCAGATCGCTGCCATTACTAGTAAAAAAAAACAAAACAATAAAAATTACATAAATCTTTGCCGTAGTTGGTAAACGCAATAACTTTTGCGCAAACCAACAAAAATACTCTTATTGTGATTGTTTTTACCAAAAATATGTAGCAGAAAAAAAATTGGCCTAAAATGGTAAAACATTTTGATTTTTACATATTTTGAGAATTTCATATAAAAAAATGTGAAAGCTGAAACTAAAAGAAAGCTGTTTGTGGGAAAAAAAGGATGTCAATTTCGTTAGGGTACAGCGTTGCAAGACGCTGTAGATGCAATTCACGCAGTGCTGAATCGCAAAATATGGCCTGGTCATTGAGCAGCCAAATCCTCCGTGGCTAAAGTGGTTAAACTGCAGGCTGAAAAACTTTGCGGCCAAAAGAAGCATCCACGGTGCCAACACATCCACCTTGTAGAAATTAGTGAACTTATGCACAGACTCCTGATGGCAAAAAGCCCAAGAGGCACTCAGCGTTCTCGTAGAATGAGTCTTCACTAGGAACGGAGGAACCTGACCCTTCAGTGAATAGGCGTGTACCAAAAAATAAAAAATCACAAACTTTCCCTGTTACAGCTAAGACCGAAGTCCCAGCAGGGAACTAGGTTCTATCCCTGGCACTAGGCAGAACAAACTGTTTGAGAATAGCAAAGTCTGAGGGGTTATGCCTGCTGGGACAACTCCCATAGGCGTAGACAAGTTTTTTTTTCCACCTAACCCCTATGAGTCTATGAATAAGAAGAGCTGTGTCTGTCGATGAACGATAGAGAATTGTGCTGTGTTTTTACCTGCTAATAATGATTTTAGTGTATTTTTAGCGAAAATATTGTTTTGATAAAAATTTGCACACATATCATTGTGCCCTAAAAATCAGTAGCAACTTATTTGTATTCTACTGGTCATGTTCTTTCAGAAAATATATGGTTTGGGGGTCTTTAACAAACTCTAAAAGCTGTAAGGGAAAAATAAAAAAGCAATGGAAAAATTGGGAAAATTGCAAAAATGGTCTGGCCAGCTAAGTGTTCAAAGTAAAGCACAAGGCCTGGCAGTGAAATGGTTAATACAGCCCGCTGTTTAACCACTTCTGGACCGGAAGGATTTGCCCCCTTAATGACCAGGCCATATTTTGCAATTCGGCACTGTGTTAATTTAACGGACAATTTCGCGGTCATGCAATGCTGTACCCAAATAAAATTGATGTCCTTTTTTTCCCACAAATAAAGCTTTATTTTGGTGGTATTTGATCACCTGTGCGATTTTTATTTTTTGCACTATAAACAAAAAAAGAGCGACAATTCTGAAAAAAAAAAAAAAAAACAATATTTTTCATTTTTTGCTATATAACATTCTCAAAATAAAAAAAAAAAAAAAATCAAAATTTTTTAACATTTTAGGCCAATTTGTTTTCTGCTACATATTTTTAGTAAATAAAATCACAATAAGCGTATTTTGATTGATTTGTGCAAAAGTTATCGCGTCTACTAACTACTGGAAAGATTTATGTAATTTTTATTGTTTTTTTTTTTTTCTTTTTTTCTGTTTACTAGTAATGGCGGCGATCTGCGATTTTTAGTGGGACTGCGACATTGCGGCGGACAGATCGGACCCCTAACTGACATTTTTGACACTTTTGGGGTGGGACCAGTGACATTACTAAAAATATGCACTGTTACTGTAATAATGACACTGGCAGGGAAGGGGTTAACATTGTGGGTGATCAAGGGCTTAAATGTGAGCCTAGGGGAGTGATTCTAACTGTGGGGGGGGGGCGTGGCTTGTGAAATGATCATAGAGACCTGTGATCCTATATAGAAGGATCACAGGGACTCTATGATCATTCCAGGGAGAAGAACGGTCAGTTGTGTTTACAACAGCTAACCATTCTTCTCTCTCAGCGGGAAGTGACTGCGGGTATCAGGCGGCAATCAGAGCCACCTGCCCCATGCATCAGAGTCCCCACTGCCAAATGGGGACGGGAGCGCGCCGTCGGTGCCGCGCGCTCGCCCCCTTGCTCTCTGCGCGCGACTGACATAGGTCTACGTTGGTTCGCACAGGGGGGCCGCACTGCCGCAGTAAATAGGCGGCGAGCAGTCCGGAAGCGGTTAAGGAATAAACATTTACTTATCAGTATTGATGACCAAACTGAGCAAAGTTCTGTTTGTTGGACTTTTTATCAACATTTCAGAAATTCCAAAAACTCTGAACATATTGAAGTCTATATGCTTAATAATTTCTGACCCTTTTCAAGGTTCAATTTGCAAGCTTTTGATGTAAAAAAAAAAAAACAGCATGGATAGCTGGGAATTACTTGGAGGACATGTACCAATACAAAAAGTATAAAAAGCAGGGCTTTTTTTCTGGCGGAATGCACCAGAACGCAGTTCCAGCACCTATGCCAGAGCACTAATTTGATTGTATCCGCCCTGCTGCTCTTGCTCTTGCCATTAAAAAAGCACTGTTAGATTTTATACTGATCTGTATGCATCTCGGGTGACTTACCCTTCTGAAGAATTACATACCTATCTACGAAATATTACCCTCCCTCAGCTTATGGATATTTAAAGGTTGTAATTGAAGACCCCATTTTCATTGGAAGAACTGCGGGAGGCGGTAGGTCTGTTTCCCAAATCTAAGGCCCTGGGGGATGACGGGTTACTGATGGAGGTATAAAACTACTCAGAAATATTGTTGCCCAAAATGCTAGAGGTATTCAATGAGGCAAGGGTTAGACAGAGGTTGCCCCAATCGATGACTAAAGCTAGCATAGTATTGATACTTAAGCCAGAACTAGTGACCGAACCAAATTAATTCCGCCCTATCTCACTTTTGCAGACTGATGTCAAACTTCTGGCAAAAGTTATTGTCAGACGACTGAATAAAGTGGTGAGCTCCATAATACATGAGGACCAGGCAGGATTTATGCCCAATAAATCTACATCAGTGAACTTGAGGAGGCTAGACGTTGAAATGCAGACTCCAAAAGACAAAGGGGGAAGGAGGGATTAACTGTCATTAGATGCCAACAAGACATTTGACAGTGTAGAGTGGGAATATTTGTGGGCCGTCCTGCGGAGATTTGGGTTTGGTCCCTGGGTTTATTTCCTGGATAAGTTTACTGTATAATGCCCCTTGGGCATCTATTAGGGAAGGGGAAAGGCAATCGGCTGGGTTCCAGTTGGAGAGGGGAACCAGACAGGGGTGTCCTCTCTCTCCCCATTGCCATTTGCCCTGGCAAACGAGCCACTGGCAGTGTGTATTCGAAATAATGAACATATTGGGGGGTTTTAGTATGGTCCTTTACAGGAAAAGATCCTACTATATGCAAATGACATGCTTTTGCTTCAGGGGGAAACACGATTCCACGCTCAGGGAAACTATGGCCACTATCACTGAATTTGGGAGGTACTCTGGGCTTACTATCAATTGGACGAAATCTGCTCTGATGCCCCTAGATGGGGTGGTAAATCCGTTGGTGAGTAGTTTCTGCCCGGTTCTGGTAGTGGCCTCATTTAAGTACCTGGGGCTGGTGATTTCGCCAGGCCTGCTGGATTTTTGTAGACTTAATTTATTATCGCTACTGGTAAAACTTAAAGATCAGGCCAAGATCTAGAGAAAGCTATGGTTATCTCTTGCCGGACGTGTTAGTCTGGTTAAAATGATTCTCATGCCTCATGCCTTGATTCTCAATTACTTTATTGTCTTAATAATTCCCTGGTGGTGATTCCACTGCGGACTTTTCAGATGATAAATTCTATTTTTAGGGATGTACAAACCCAAATCCAAAAAAGTTGGGACACTGTACAAATTGTGAGTAAAAAAGGAATGGACTAATTTACAAATCTCATAAACTTATATTATATTCACAATATAATATAGATAACACATCAAATGTTGAAAGTGAGACATTTTGAAATGTCATGCCAAATATTGGCTCATTTTGGATTTCATGAGAGCTACCCTTACCCATTCACCCCATAAAAGGCAGTGTATGTAAATAATGACAGGAGATGTTTTGGAAAGTTTATTAAAAATCTTCATCTGTTCTTCTCTGCGCTGGTCTTCTCCCTCTCCTGGTCTTCTTGCTCTTTTGCCCTCGGCTTGGCTCTTCTTCTCCGCTCTTCTGCTGTCCAATCTTCTGCTCTTTTGCTGTCCGCTCTTCTGCTCTTGCGGCTCTTCTCTTCTTATTCTTCCTCCGACAATGTCTCCGGTGATTATGCCGGTCTCCGGCAGAAAAAGAAAAAAGAAAAAAGAAAAAAAAAGAAGAAAAAGAAAAAGAAGAAGACCAGGAGAGGGAGAAAACCAGCGCAGAGAAGAACAGATGAAGATTTTTAATAACCTTTCCAAAACGTCTCCTGTCATTATTTACATACACTGCCTTTTATGGGGTGAATGGGTAGGTGTACAGTGTACCCCATACCCATTCACATAGGGAGGGGGTCCGGGATCTGGGGGGGCCCCTTGTTAAAGGGGGGCTTCCTGATTCCGATGAGCCCCCTGCCCGCAGACCCCCACAACCACCGGCCAGGGTTGTGGGGATGAGGACCTTGTCCTCATCAACATGGGGGCAAGGTGCTTTGAGGTGGGGGGTGCAGAGCCCCCCTAACCCAAAGCACCAATACCCCCCCCATGTTGAGGGCATGTGGCCTGGTGTGGTCCAGGGGGGGTAGGGCCGCTCGCTCGTCCCCTCCCCTTTCCTGGCCTGCCGGGCTGCATGCTCGGATAAGGGTCTGGTATGGATTTTGGGGGGGACCCCACGTTGTTTTTTCGGCGTGGGGCTACCCTCAAACTCCATACCAGACCCGAAGGGCCTGGTTTGGAACCTGGGGGGGACCCCCACGCCTTTTTTTTCCCATTTTGGCATGGAGTTTCCCCTCAAGATTCTCACAGCGCAAGTCGCCCCGCAAGTCGGATCCGACTTGCGGTGCGACTTCCATTCAAATCAATAGGCTCCCATAGGGAACCATTGATTTTGAATGGAGGCAGAAAAAAAAAACGCTGCTAAAAGCAACGTGGCAAAACGCGCAATAACGCCAATGGAAAAAGCTACTGAAAGCACGTTTTTACAGCTGCTTTTTCCGGCATCAGAACTAACTTTGACGCACATTTTTTCTAACGCCCCGTGTGCATGATCCAGAAGCACAGGCTTTTTCTCTGGGCCAAGGCTCATTTAAATTGGTCTGTGGCAACGTGGAAAACTGTTCTGTGGTCAGACGAATCAAAATTTGAAGTTCTTTATGGAAAACTGGGACGCCATGTCATCCGGACTAAAGAGGACAAGGACAACCCAAGTTGTTCTCAGCGCTCAGTTCAGAAGCCTGCATCTCTGATGGTATGGGGTTGCATGAGTGCATGTGGCATGGGCAGCTTACACATCTGGAAAGGCACCATCAATGCTGAAAGCTATATCCAAGTTCTAGAACAACATATGCTCCCATCCAGACGTCGTCTCTTTCAGGGAAGACCTTGCGTTTTCCAACATGACAATGCCAGACCACATACTGCATCAATTACAACATCATGGCTGCGTAGAAAAAGGATCTGGTTTCTGAAATGGCCAGCCTGCAGTCCAGATCTTTCACCCATAGAAAACATTTGGCGTGTCATAAAGAGGAAGATGCGACAAAGAAGACCTAAGACAGTTGAGCAACTGGAAGCCTGTATTAGACAAGAATGGGACAGTCCCCAGATGTTTTCAAACTGTTATAAAAAGAAGAGGGGATGCCACACAGTGGTAAGCATGGCCTTGTCCCAACTTTTTTGAGATGTGTTGATGCCATGAAATTTAAAATCAACTTATTTTTCCCTTAAAATTATAAATTTTCTCAGTTTAAAAATTTGCTATGTCATCTATGTTGTATTCTGAATAAAATATTGAAATTTAAAACTTCCACATCATTGCATTCTGTTTTTATTCACAATTTGTACAGTGTCCCAACTTTTTTGGAATCGGGTTTGTAGTCTGGAAGGGAAGCACTGCTAGGATTAGGCTGGAACAACTTCAGAAGCCTAAGGAAGGGGGAGGGGGGGGGGGATCGCCCTCCCGAACCCCTGGCTGTATTATATACCTTCACAATTACAGCATCTGGTGGGGGGACTGGTGGCTGGACCGGTGGCCTCATCATTACGTGTTATGCTTCAATATAGTGGTGCGAAGTCTTTGGCGAAGGGCCTGGAGGCGCAATTATTTGCCAAATTGAATAAATCATTTCCCATGTATAGACTTGTTAAAAAAATATGGGATAAAACCAGGCAGATACAAGGCGTGTCTGGGTTCACGAAATATAGCCCAATATGGAATAATTATTCCTACACTGAGCTTTTAAAATTACAATGTGTGGCCCAGTGGAGAGCTGTGAGGGTGGCACACCTCTATCACATTTTTGAAGGCGACACATTTTTGTTGTTTGCTCAATTGCAGGCTAAATGTAATATTTCACTAAATATGAAATTCCTCTATCTTCAACTAAAGCATGCTTTAAGAGCCCAGACAGCACTGGATGGTATTGAGCTCTCTATACTCCGCTTAAATTACATCTCATGGGGGTGAGGACAGATGCATTATGTGTTAAAATGGGGGAGACCACAGTAAACACCGCTTTAGGGGTAGCGGTCCCTTTGGATCCTAGACAATGCTTGTTGGGCATGCTTGATACGGTCACCCAGGACAGATGTCTTGGGGAGGTGGCAGTGAGAGCCTTTTTTCAGGCATGTAAATTTTTGTTAGTAAACTGGACTGCATCTGAACCTCCCACGCATGAGATGTTGCTTGAACAGTTGGGTAATGCATTGCGTATTGAAAAACGTATATATCAACATAGGGGCTCCCCGTATAAATTTGAGAAGATATGGGGTAGATGGTTGGCTAATTCGGGCCTGGCCCCTGCGGACTTGGTCCTGGATAGATTATTGAGCCAATAATGGCATTTATAATGTCATTTGGGAGGAACTGCAGAGACGATAGGAGCAATATTTTTGCAATTTTGTATAATGAATAGTATTTCTGTAACATTAGGTATGTATGCACCTGTTATAAATGTTATAAATGTATTGTTGTTGGCATCAATAAAATTGTTCTTGATAAAAAAAAAAAAAAGCACTGGCAGCTGCGGAGGGATAAACACTGAAGCACTCCCCTATCCTGTACTCCGGCCACTGAGAGATCAAATGTCTGCAGCTTATGAGAGGGGAAGGCGGAGCCGTGGAGTGATCTGTACTCCGCCCCGCCTCTCATTGCAGACCAACCAGAAGCTTGTTTTGGCGCCATTCAACTCCATGTGAGTCACCGTCAGTATGGGGGGCCGCAGGAAAGATTGTGGATGGTGTGTGTGGTGGATATAGCCAGGCAGGCAGGCTGTATCCTCCTCCTTACTAGCCTCCTGTTAACTGTTGGACTGTGCTGGGCTGTCTCTTTCCTGGATTGTGCTGGGCTGTCTCAGACAGCCCAGCACAGTCCAGGAAAGAGACAGCCCAGCACAGTCTAGGAAAGAGACAGTCCAACATGGTCTAGGAAAGAGACAGTCCAACATGGTCTAGGAAAGAGACAGCCCAGCATGGTCCAGGAAAGAGACAGCCAAGCACAGTCTAGGAAAGAGACAGCCCAGCACGGTCCAGGAAAGAGACTCTTGACTGAACTGGGCTGTCTCTTGACTGGACTGGGCTGTGGCTGTCTTTTTATTGGGCTGGGCTGTGGCTGTCTCCTTGATGGATTGGACTGTGTTTGGGCCTGGCCAGACTTCTGGAGGTGAAGGGTTTGGGGCTGATCAGAAGTTATGTCATGCTGTAGGGCTGTGTGGGAAAGTCAGCTCTACAATTAATATTTATTTGTGGTCTCTTCCAGGATCTCCAGAATTGGAGGCCCCTCTACAGTCTGTCCGCCTGCAACCATCATATGTGTTCTGCAGCTGCTCAACATGTGAACCCTGCAACAACAGGTATGTAAAACTTTGTTTTTATTTTTTTTATTTTATTTTGGCCTGGTCCGAGTTAAGAAAGTGAAGAGTGAGTTCATAATATTTTTTTGCTGTTTCTTTCAGGATCTCTAAAATTGGAGGCCCCCCTACAGTCTGTCTGCCTGCAACCGTCGCGTGTGTTCTGCTCATCATGTGAACCCTGCAACAACAGGTATGTAAAACTTTATTTTTAGGGTGCAGTATTTGGGCAGTCCTAGGGGGCGGTAGGGGCGTGACCTAAGGGGGGGGGGGTGAGTTCCTGCACCTTTTCTCTGAGAAAAAAAGCCCTGATAAAAAGTATAAGTACCATTCTTTTAATAAAGCTTAAAGGGCATCATTATAGTTATACACAATTCCTTTAAATAACATGATTGGGGGAATCCCTAAACCTGCAGGTGAAGTGGCATACTCCAGAAAAACTGACATTTAAAAGAAAAAACATTTCTGCTAATTGACAGTTCCGGTCCTTTGTCTGCTTTTGTTTCTAAACAAATGATCACATAGGATCAGGCAAAAAATGGGGTTCCCCTTGTTGGGACTTTTCAGGCACATAGAATATATGAAAAAAGGTAAATTGAAAAAATAATTTTATTTATAAACATATAAATGTAATATAATGATTAAAAACAATACAGGCAAGGAGGAGAGACAGGTAAATCAACCACAGTAGTCTGAACTGAAACCCAACATGTTTCGAAGCCAAAGGAATTTGCTTCTTCTTCAGGGGATGGTTCAAACGGTACTCTAGTAAATAGATAAATTGATATATAAGAAGATATATAAAAAACCATGAATTTTAAAGGTTTTTTAAACATTACAACATAACTCTAGAGTTTTACATAGTAATTATAATGACATTGGCGAGTACTCACAGGGTTGAAAAATAACTGTGCTCAGGTAGCCTGCACGGTTAAAAACATCTGGTGGATGCGAGTGTCCTTGCGACAGAATGCAATAAGGAAGATGGTGAATGCATATACTGGTCAGTAAACCAACAGCTGTTGAGGTCAGGTGTGTAGCCCACAATCAATGGACGTCTGAAGTCCTCAAATTGAAGAAGCCAGGGACAGCCTTTAGACATAGGTGGATAGCAGGGACATAGGTAGCACCGGTCTGAAAGGTAGACAGATCAGGGCTGGATTGGTTGATATATATAGTAAATAAGCAAAAAAAAGGGATTTATTTATTGATAAATGTCGGCATGTAGAGTAGCCGCATGTCTATATATAGTAAATAGGCAAAGAAAAGGGATTTATGGCACTATGACAGAAGGTGTGCCATAGTTAGCCCAACATAGAGAGGGCATGTAAAGCCAATATAAGATGCAACAACTAAATAAAAAACCAAAGGAACGTTTTGAAAAAAAATGCTGCATAATAGACAAGTCTAATAGAAGTTCAGTACCTGGATGTTGATAGTAATGAAACGAACGGCGTCCTCTCTGCACCACAGCCAGCAAACGAATGCGCTGGCTGTGTGTTGCGAGAGGTGCACTATAAGAGTGCTAGCCGATTAGTGGAAGACGTGTGTCAGCTGGCTTCAAAGGGAAGGGCTTCCCGGAACGCTGGTGCCGGACCCGCCCACAAACAGCATGCTTCACACATGACGCAACGTGGGCGGGATCGGCATCTGCGCTCCACCGACACGGGGATCAGGGCCGGAAGTGTAAATACACTATGGCTCCTAATTGGTCCAAGCTGAACCGCAAGGGGGACAGAAGGTGGAACAAGAGGACCAAACTAACCACCAATAGTGATAGACATGAACTATTAGCTCCAAAAACACCAGTTAGTCTTACAAAGGAGGACACAATAAGGATTATAACTCCCTACAATCAACAACATCAAAAAGTTAGACGCATTGTATCCAAACACTGGCACCTGTTGGCCTCAGATCCTATTTTGGGCCAATATGTGTCAGATACACCCAACTTTACCTATAAAAGGGCTCCAGCATTGAGAGACAAAGTAGTTCGCAGCGAGTTTCGCGACACCGATATGTCCACCTGTTGCAAATATAGAGGGACATATATGTGTGGCAATTGCAAATATTGTGGCTACATGTTTACACAAAGATCCCCCATATTGCCCAATGGAGATGTCCACCGACCTAAGCATTTTGCCAATTGCCGTACAATAGGCGTGGTTTATCTCCTACTTTGTTCTTGCCGGTGTTTTTACATTGGCAAGACCAAACAGGAGTTTTGGCAACGCGCCTATCGCCATCTTTTAAGTATGAGGAAAGCGGACCCTGAGTTACCTCTGGGTAGACATGTGGCTACTTTACATGCCGGTAAAATGCCTAAGGTTAAGTTCTTGATTCTTGATCGAGTTCACCCTGCCCCTAGAGGAGGGGACTGGAATAAGTCCCTCCTCCAACTTGAACTAAGGTGGATCTATTTGCTCAGGGCCACTGAGCCCCCAGGGCTTAATGGATCCCTATCGTTCAAACCCTTTCTTGAGGGTTTTAACTCTGGAGGGATGGAGATTTAATTCTCTCCCTCCTAACCAGACGGCTATTAGTTCATTCACCCTTAGCATACTTGGGGCTTTCATATAACATTATATTGTTTCAGTGCCCATATGCTTATATGGTTCCACTGCCTTGGTTCCAATTATATTGTATTATATTGTATAACATGCAATCCTTTGAAATACAAAAATCATATGTTTGATATTGTCATGTAAAAATATATATGTATACTTTCTGATGTTTGTTTCATTATTATCGACATACGCTGTATGTACTTTTCTTCCCTGTTTCTGATGACCCTGTCATTTTTTGTTTTCCAGTGTCTGCAATTGTCTACATCTGTGGGTCGTGCCCTTGCTGACAAATATATGCAATAATTACAATTCTTAATCATACCTTTGATTGATACAATTATAGCACATCTTTTTTGCATTACAAATCAATTCGGCAATATTTTGGCTTTTGTAAATCCCCTTCAGCAATTTGTTTTGGTTCCGGGTTGTGCCCCTCCCTCGGTGGGCGTCCCGACACGGGGAGACATACACCGCGCTGTCAGCGTGGTAGTTTGGTCCTCTTATTCCACCTTCTGTCCCCCTTGCGGTTCAGCTTGGACCAATTAGGAGCCGTAGTGTATTTACACTTCCGGCCCTGATCCCCGTGTCGGTGGAGCGCAGATGCCGATCCCGCCCACGTTGCGTCATGTGTGACGCATGCTGTTTGTGGGCGGGTCCGGCACCAGCGTTCCGGGAAGCCCTTCCCTTTGAAGCCAGCTGACACACGTCTTCCACTAATCGGCTAGCACTCTTATAGTGCACCTCTCGCAACACACAGCCAGCGCATTTGTTTGCTGGCTGTGGTGCAGAGAGGACGCCGTTCGTTTCATTACTATCAACATCCAGGTACTGACCTTCTATTAGACTTGTCTATTATGCAGCAATTTTTTTCAAAACGTTCCTTTGGTTTTTTATTTAGTTGTTGCATCTTATATTGGCTTTACATGCCCTCTCTATGTTGGGCTACCTATGGCACACCTTCTGTCATAGTGCCATAAATCCCTTTTCTTTGCCTATTTACTATATATAGACATGCGGCTACTCTACATGCCGACATTTATCAATAAATAAATCCCTTTTTTTTGCTTATTTACTATATATATCAACCAATCCAGCCCTGATCTGTCTACCTTTCAGACCGGTGCTACCTATGTCCCTGCTATCCACCTATGTCTAAAGGCTGTCCCTGGCTTCTTCAATTTGAGGACTTCAGACGTCCATTGATTGTGGGCTACACACCTGACCTCAACAGCTGTTGGTTTACTGACCAGTATATGCATTCACCATCTTCCTTATTGCATTCTGTCGCAAGGACACTCGCATCCACCAGATGTTTTTAACCGTGCAGGCTACCTGAGTACAGTTATTTTTCAACCCTGTGAGTACTCGCCAATGTCATTATAATTACTATGTAAAACTCTAGAGTTATGTTGTAATGTTTAAAAAACCTTTAAAATTCATGGTTTTTTATATATCTTCTTATATATCAATTTATCTATTTACTAGAGTACCGTTTGAACCATCCCCTGAAGAAGAAGCAAATTCCTTTGGCTTCGAAACATGTTGGGTTTCAGTTCAGACTACTGTGGTTGATTTACCTGTCTCTCCTCCTTGCCTGTATTGTTTTTAATCATTATATTACATTTATATGTTTATAAATAAAATTATTTTTTCAATTTACCTTTTTTCATATATTCTATGTGCCTGAAAAGTCCCAACAAGGGGAACCCCATTTTTTGCCTATTATTATTAGGGATGTGGCACACATAAAGCGCTAGGCTTAAGCACCTCTCCTGTTCATTTTTGGTAGTAGATACCGCCTCCGCCGCTTTCTTTAGCCTACCGCTTACTTTAGGTTTTTGTTTTGCAGTTTATCCCAGAGTTTACCCTCTAAAAAACTGAATATTCTATTTGTTTATTATACTGATCATTTGATTTCTCTTTGACCTTCATAATGACACAGGATACTATTCTGTCAGGTCTCATCGGGGATAGTTGGAATAATCTTATGGAACAATATCAACAAGACTTTGAAGGCAATGAATTTATAGAGACAGAACTGTCATCCATGTTTTTTCAATTGTCCAAAATGCTAGAGAAAAAATTGATGTTCTTCTGGAATATAAGATCTTTCCAAGAACACATAAAAGAAAATGTTAGCCCATTTGGTTTAAGAGCCCAAGTTTTTCCCATACTCGAGGACCCAATTCCTTCTTTCAAAATCAAATGGGAACAAGCTCTACAACAATGTTCGGTGGCTCTTATGAATCTCCTCATCGAGGAATACTCATTAAGAACCACGGAGCTGGACAAACATATAGCCTCTACATGTGAAAAACTAAAAAGGTATAAAAGTCACACTACTTTTCCCCATCGGGAAGCGAAATTAAAACAACAACTAGACACCTTCAACAAAAATACCCTTGTTAAGAAACAAAAAATTCTTAACAAGGACAAAAACACCTATCTACAAGGCAAGGCTTTCCATTGGACAAATAACCAATATAACAATCGACCACCTAATAGGGACATCAATGCCCCAGCACCTCAACAAACAACCAAATTACCACCTTTTGCTAAGAACCACAAAACACCAATGGAACGCACTAAGCGACCCCATGCGTTTGGTCCAGATCCAGCACCTAAAAAGTCTAACACCCAACCTCAACACAAAGAGGGATTATCCCTCTTTCCTACACCCCCAATATCTGCACTGTTCAATATTCCCCCTTCACAACAAGTACCATCCTCTATTAACTTGTCTAATTTACCTACACATCATTCCTCCATCACTCATCTAGATGACCAAACTTTTTTAGATGTGGTTCACCAACGAGCTTCACAACTCACACCCGCACTCCCATCACCCCTCCCCCTCACCTAACCCCCTCCACTGTCACTCCCCATTCCCTCACTAATGTGGCACAAGACAATGCGGACTTTTCAATCATTAACTTATCCAATTACAAATTGTCTGAATCTGAATTATCCATATTACAGAAAGGTCTAAATTTTTGCCCCACTAATAACATCAACAAATTTGATTTCATTAAGGATCTTCATTTATTTGCTCGCAAACTAAATTTTAAATACATGTACCACAAAGGCAATAAAAGACCATATGAACAGGATCCTATCTTAGACACGCTAATTACCCTCCTCGAAGAAAACGAGGATCTTATAGATCGTGTGGACCTTCCCTCTTTACTCGCTGGTATCCCCTCTGAACCCAGGGAACAAAAGACAGCAGGCACTGATTTTCGCAAAAAATCTGATGCCTACCCTCCTATTCAGAATGCGAATATCAACGCATTTTTAAAAATAGTGTCGAAGGAAGTTGAAAAACTAAACACACGTCCGTTATCCCAATCCAACATCTCTCAAGCACAAAGAGAGGCGATTAACAACTTGGCAACTAATAAATTCATCACCATCAAGCAGGCTGATAAAGGGGGGAACATTGTGATAATGGACAATACCCAATATATCAAAATGTGTACAAACATTTTAAACAATACCAATTGGTATAGGCGTATCACACCAGATATAATTACCAAGTACAACTTGGAATTTTATCAGTTGGTGGATACTGCTTACCTTAACGTTTTTTCCAAAGATATTTGGAATTTTGTCCGCACCAAATTCCCTGTCACCCCCACATTCTATGGCCTCCCAAAGGTGCACAAAAGCACTACTGACCCTCCCGGAAGACCGATTATTTCGGGATGCGGATCTATTACAGACAACGCAAGTAAGCTAGTTGATGCGTATCTTCAACCCCTTGTTCATAAGCTACCTTCCTTTACAAAGGACACCATTCATTTCATCAATAAAATTAAGGACCTCTGGATACCCCCTACTGCGTTTCTAGTCACTATCGATGTAGAGGCCCTCTACAGCTCAATCCCCCATTCCAGGGGTATTGCAGCTGTGAAGCATATTATATCTGGCCAAAGCCCATTAGATGCCTATGGTGAGTTTATGTTGGACTTATTGTTGCATATCCTCACGCATAATGTGTTTACATTCAATGGTTCCCACTACCTCCAGGTGCAGGGGGTAGCGATGGGCACTTGTTGTGCCCCGTCTTATGCCAACCTGTACCTGGGGAAGTGGGAACACTTTCTCATGGATGACGACACAATGTCGATGTACACTGGTCACATCCTTTTTTGGACCAGGTACATCGATGATGTGTTCCTCATCTGGGACGGTCCTACAGAGTCCCTTCAAGCCTTCTTAGTTCATATGAACAAGAATGACTTTAACCTTTCATTTACAATGAATATGGACTCTGATCAGATCACCTTCCTTGATGTCGAGATTACACGTAGCGAAAATGGAACCCTACAAAGCAACCTCTACCGCAAACCCACCGCGGGAAACACAATATTGCATGGATCAAGTTTCCACCCCACTCCTCTACTTAGATCGATTCCTACTAGCCAGTATCTGAGGCTGAGACTAAATTGTTCAGACCTCAAACTGTTTCAAGCGGCTGCGGACGCCCTCCAAAAACGTCTATTACGTAGGGGTTACTCTAAGAAATCGCTAAAACAAGCATATCAACGAGCCCTAAATAGTGATAGACATGAACTATTAGCTCCAAAAACACCAGTTAGTCTTACAAAGGAGGACACAATAAGGATTATAACTCCCTACAATCAACAACATCAAAAAGTTAGACGCATTGTATCCAAACACTGGCACCTGTTGGCCTCAGATCCTATTTTGGGCCAATATGTGTCAGATACACCCAACTTTACCTATAAAAGGGCTCCAGCATTGAGAGACAAAGTAGTTCGCAGCGAGTTTCGCGACACCGATATGTCCACCTGTTGCAAATATAGAGGGACATATATGTGTGGCAATTGCAAATATTGTGGCTACATGTTTACACAAAGATCCCCCATATTGCCCAATGGAGATGTCCACCGACCTAAGCATTTTGCCAATTGCCGTACAATAGGCGTGGTTTATCTCCTACTTTGTTCTTGCCGGTGTTTTTACATTGGCAAGACCAAACCTGGAGTTTTGGCAACGCGCCTATCGCCATCTTTTAAGTATGAGGAAAGCGGACCCTGAGTTACCTCTGAGTAGACATGTGGCTACTTTACATGCCGGTAAAATGCCTAAGGTTAAGTTCTTGTTTCTTGATCGAGTTCACCCTGCCCCTAGAGGAGGGGACTGGAATAAGTCCCTCCTCCAACTTGAACTAAGGTGGATCTATTTGCTCAGGGCCACTGAGCCCCCAGGGCTTAATGGATCCCTATCGTTCAAACCCTTTCTTGAGGGTTTTAACTCTGGAGGGATGGAGATTTAATTCTCTCCCTCCTAACCAGACGGCTATTAGTTCATTCACCCTTAGCATACTTGGGGCTTTCATATAACATTATATTGTTTCAGTGCCCATATGCTTATATGGTTCCACTGCCTTGGTTCCAATTATATTGTATTATATTGTATAACATGCAATCCTTTGAAATACAAAAATCATATGTTTGATATTGTCATGTAAAAATATATATGTATACTTTCTGATGTTTGTTTCATTATTATCGACATACGCTGTATGTACTTTTCTTCCCTGTTTCTGATGACCCTGTCATTTTTTGTTTTCCAGTGTCTGCAATTGTCTACATCTGTGGGTCGTGCCCTTGCTGACAAATATATGCAATAATTATAATTCTTAATCATACCTTTGATTGATACAATTATAGCACATCTTTTTTGCATTACAAATCAATTCGGCAATATTTTGGCTTTTGTAAATCCCCTTCAGCAATTTGTTTTGGTTCCGGGTTGTGCCCCTCCCTCGGTGGGCGTCCCGACACGGGGAGACATACACCGCGCTGTCAGCGTGGTAGTTTGGTCCTCTTGTTCCACCTTCTGTCCCCCTTGCGGTTCAGCTTGGACCAATTAGGAGCCGTAATGTATTTACACTTCCGGCCCTGATCCCCGTGTCGGTGGAGCGCAGATGCCGATCCCGCCCACGTTGCGTCATGTGTGACGCATGCTGTTTGTGGGTGGGTCCGGCACCAGCGTTCCGGGAAGCCCTTCCCTTTGAAGCCAGCTGACACACGTCTTCCACTAATCGGCTAGCACTCTTATAGTGCACCTCTCGCAACACACAGCCAGCGCATTTGTTTGCTGGCTGTGGTGCAGAGAGGACGCCGTTCGTTTCATTACTATCAACATCCAGGTACTGACCTTCTATTAGACTTGTCTATTATGCAGCATTTTTTTTCAAAACGTTCCTTTGGTTTTTTATTTAGTTGTTGCATCTTATATTGGCTTTACATGCCCTCTCTATGTTGGGCTACCTATGGCACACCTTCTGTCATAGTGCCATAAATCCCTTTTCTTTGCCTATTTACTATATATAGACATGCGGCTACTCTACATGCCGACATTTATCAATAAATAAATCCCTTTTTTTTGCTTATTTACTATATATATCAACCAATCCAGCCCTGATCTGTCTACCTTTCAGACCGGTGCTACCTATGTCCCTGCTATCCACCTATGTCTAAAGGCTGTCCCTGGCTTCTTCAATTTGAGGACTTCAGACGTCCATTGATTGTGGGCTACACACCTGACCTCAACAGCTGTTGGTTTACTGACCAGTATATGCATTCACCATCTTCCTTATTGCATTCTGTCGCAAGGACACTCGCATCCACCAGATGTTTTTAACCGTGCAGGCTACCTGAGCACAGTTATTTTTCAACCCTGTGAGTACTCGCCAATGTCATTATAATTACTATGTAAAACTCTAGAGTTATGTTGTAATGTTTAAAAAACCTTTAAAATTCATGGTTTTTTATATATCTTCTTATATATCAATTTATCTATTTACTAGAGTACCGTTTGAACCATCCCCTGAAGAAGAAGCAAATTCCTTTGGCTTCGAAACATGTTGGGTTTCAGTTCAGACTACTGTGGTTGATTTACCTGTCTCTCCTCCTTGCCTGTATTGTTTTTAATCATTATATTACATTTATATGTTTATAAATAAAATTATTTTTTCAATTTACCTTTTTTCATATATTCTATGTGCCTGAAAAGTCCCAACAAGGGGAACCCCATTTTTTGCCTATTATTATTAGGGATGTGGCACACATAAAGCGCTAGGCTTAAGCACCTCTCCCCTTCCCATCACATAGGATCAAAACCATATTTGGTCATCTTTGGACCGCTTTGTTGACACTCAGCTGCTGGCTAGGAAAAAGTAATTTGCAGGGAGAGTTTGGCGAATGACGATAGTCGGTGCTGGTCATCAGCGGGACATTTACCGAGGTTGATGATGGATCTAAATCTCTGGACTATGTGATTGACATTGAATTTACTTTGTGGAAAAGTAGTCCATACTCATTCATGTGGGGGGTGGGTGGACATCTGGAGACACCTTATTTTAAAGGAATAACAAACAAAATGGCCCCTGCCCCCATCTATAACTGGCCTTCACAACAAGGAACACAAAGAAGGGAAATACATGCAAGACAAAACCAGAAAAATTCCCAGCTCAACTTACCAACCAGTTTGCTTACCAACCAAATGATCCTGTCCAACAGTATGCATTAGGGGCACAATGAACTCCCAACACATGTGCCCCTGTGCCTTTAAGGAGGATTAGGCTACCTCCAAATCCACTTGCCCCCTATCTATCCATTAGAATGCATGTGCTTCAACTGTGGTGACTCTCATAGATTTACAGGAGTTAGGACTGCTGGTAATACAGAGTGCCGTAAAGTGGCCCTGCAGCTTATGCATGCGTTTGCAAATGTGCGCTAACTAAACCTCTGTTTTGTAATGCATATTGTTGGACAGGTTAATTTGGTTGGTAAGCAGACTGGTTGGTGAGTTGAGCTGAGAATTTAGAAATGAGACCCTTTCCACCCCAAATAAATGATATAGGATCAATCCCAGACCCTTCAGATCCGATATGGATTTTAAGGGGGAACCCTTGGATTTTTTACGGATATTAAGGGGAACACCATGCAAAAACAAACGTCACAGGATACTTCCCCAAATCCATACCAGACTCCTAAATCAGAACTAAAGCACTAAACTATGTTTTAACCCTGTAAATGCTGCAGCGCCAGCCATAACCACGTGCATTTCCCACAATTGCAGGGCAGTTGCAGCACAGCCCCATTCTCTTGAATGGGTCATGTTCAACAGGTGGTAGTGCACTCCGAATGTGACGGAGTATAATTTCTGCTGCTCTACTTCTCCAGACTCTGCAGTTGCAGAATAGTAAAAACGTGGCCCAACCATGTGGTTCTAACCCTCCCTGCTCCCCCAACTTCTGGTGTGAATAAGCCCTAAAAGCTTAACAATGTTTGGGAATAAAATGAACCTGCAGTTTTAATTGGCAACAATTGGCTTTTCTCTGACAGCTTCTTTTTTGCATTAAGTGGGATAAGGATATCCCATAATAACGGAAAATTTATATCAAATACTTACCGTAATTTTCCTTTCCTGATGGACTCCATGGCAGCCTACGTGTGGGTTAGTCCCGCCTCCTCCTACCTCATAGGACCCTACTCCCATAAATTTCACTCTGCCCCAGAGACCATGTTCCATAAAATAGCCTCCTCCGGCAGATGGGTGGGGACTCCGGCTGCCATGGAGTCCATTAGGAAAGGAAAATTACGGTAAGTATTTGATATAAATTTTCCATTTTCCTGACAGACTCCATGGCAGCCTACGTGTGGGAAATAACTAGCCAATCACACCAGGGTGGGCAATCTGCTGTTCAAAAGAAATTTAATTTGCACCATCAACTGATAGTATCCGCAAACCAAAATCAACAGATGATAAAGAAGCTGGCTCGACACAATAATGAGCCATGAAAGTGTGAATTGAGGACCATGAGGCCGCTTTGCATACAACTTCAGGAGCCACATGACGAAACGCTGCCCGAGAAGTCGACATTCCTCTTGCAGAATGCGCTGTTACCGCCTCCGGGGGAGCCAACCTTTAGCTCTATAGGCCCATTGAATGGACTGGACAATCCAAGATGCGATCGTTCTAGACGAAGCACGCAAGCCTTTATTCTTCCCATAGAACAGGACAAACAAATAATCTGAATGGCAGAAATGAGATGTGGCTTCCAGATATAGTTTCAGAATTTGCCCTACATCCAGTGGATGAGTCGCAGAGTCAGAGGATTTGAATGTTGGCAAGACAATTTCCTGATTTTCATGAAAAATAGAGGATACCTTTGGATGCGAATCCAACATGGGAATCAGAACCACCCAATCCGGGAAAAACGTCAAAAAGAGTTCTTTGCAACCCAAAGCTCCTAGCTCAGAGACCCTTTTTGCGGAGGCGACTGCCACCAGGAATGCTACTATAAGAGACAATTCTTTGATGGAGAGTTGAACCAGGTTATCTCTTCTGAGGTCTGCAAAGAAATCCAGAACAAGTGGAAGATCCCCCTTAGGGAATCTGGGCTTCCTTTGTGGTCTGAGCCTAGAAGCTCCTCTGAAAAATTGCCTCACTAGGGGATGCTTTGCCCAGGATGTTCCTGTGAAAGCCGAGATAGCTGACACTTGAACTCGAAGAGAGCTGACTGATAAAGGCAGATCCAGGCAAGATTGTAGAAAACTCAAAATATGTTGAACCTTTGGAGTGCCTTGCACATCCATATTTCCGGAGATATGAGACATGAACTTCTTCCATATCCTTTCGTAGACTATTTGTTCCAGCTCTTCTCGCATTCAACAGTGTGGAGATAGCTCTGCTTGGACACCCTAATGCCTCCAGCCTTCCCCTTTCAAAAACCAGGCCATCAGGTGCAGATAGGCCGGGCAAGGGTGTAACACCATTCCCCGAGACAGGAGATCCTGCCTGGAAGGTAGTGGAACTGGCCCGCGAAAGCTCAGCTGTAGCAGCATTGGAAACCAGGGCCTGTTCGGCCAATATGGGGCTATCACAAGAGCCTCCACTTCTTCCGACCTGAGTCTCGTCAGGAATCGAAGGAGGACTGGAACCGGTGGGAAGGCGTAAGCCTTGTGAAACCTCCATTGCTCTGTTAGGGCATCCACCCCGAAAGCTTGTGGGCATTTGAATCTCGTGTAATACTTCTCCAACTTGAAGTTGCACGGGGAAGCGAACAGATCCACTTCCGGAAGGAACCCTAGGGATTTTAGCCACTGAAACACATCAGCATGAAGACTCCACTCGTTGTTGTCCATGGAGACTCGTGAAAGAAAATCTGCCTGGATGTTCTGTGATCCTGGTAGATAAACCGCAGTGAGGTTGGATAAGTGTTTCTGAGCCCAGACCATTATTGGCTCAACTTCTTTCAATAGAGAGTGACTGCGAGTTCCCCCTTGACGCTTTATATACGACACTGCCGTCGTATTGTCCAGCCTCAGGAGGACAGATGTTCCTACTGTAAGGTGATGAAATGCTTGGAGAGCTTGAAATGCTGCCCGAAGCTCCAGGATGTTCGAGACTTCCCTGTGTAACCGAGGATTCCATTTGCCCTGGGCTATCTCTGATAGGCAGTGAGTGCCCCAACCTGTGTTGCTTGCGTCCGTGGTTATCGTGACCCAGGAGATGGGAAGGATAGAATGGCAATTGAGTAGATTCCTCTTCTGCAACCACCACAGGAGACACTCCCGCATTACTGGGGAAATCCAAATCAGATGATCCATGTCGCCTGGGCACCATTGGCGAAGAAAACCTGTTTGAAAAGGACGCATCCTCCATTGAGCCCATTTCACCATAGGTGTCGTGGCCACCATAGTACCTATTATTTTGAGGCACTGTGAGGCCCGGAGATGGGATGATGACATGGCCAGCTGTACTCTGTCTCTGATAATCAGGATTTTCTCTAGAGGCAAGGAGATGGTGCCCTTGACTGTATTGAATTGAGCCCCGAGAAAGATAAGTGCTTGTGTGGGCTCCAGGTGGCTCTTTTCCAGGTTTAGCAACCAGCTGAACTCGAGAAGAGTCGCCGTGACTAGATCTCTGTGAACCAGGAGTTGCTCTCGATCTTGGGACAGAAGTAGTAAGTTGTCTAAATAATGGTGAAGACGCACTCCCTTGATTCTGATCAGGGCTACCACAGCCAATAAGAGTTTTGAAAATACTCAAGGAGATGTTGTGAGCCCGAATGGGAGACATGTAAACTGAAGATGGTGTTGATCCACAGAAAACCGCAGGTATTTCTGTAACTCTGTTGCTATAGGCACATGGAAATATGCATCCTTCAAGTCTATTGACACAAGCCAATCTCCTGGCTGAACCGCCTGGCGGATTGTCAATAGTGTCTCCATTTTGAATTTTCCCTTTTTTATAAAGGAGTTTAGATGTGTGAGGTCTATGACCGGTCTCCAGGAGCCGTTCTTCTTCATTACTAAGAAGAGTGGAGAATAGAGGCCTAGAAACCTCTCTTTGGCTGGTACTGGAACTACTGCAAAAAAGGGTAAACAACTGCGCTAAACCAAAAAGATTGTAAGCAGCAACTTCAAGTGTGACTATCACCTCAAAAACAATGTATAAATATAAGTTGCGCTATATAGTGAAAACATATATGATAATGTAAAAAAGTCCAGAGATAAAGTCCATATAAAGGCAAACAGCACGTCTGACGAAATTTTCTGTACAGGTACCGCTTACCAAAGGCTAATGATAAATAGGCTCAAAGTTTCAAGTGATCCACAGGAACCAGATCTCAGACGGACTCCGTATGTTGAATGGATCTCCTCAGTGTTGAGTGATCATGTGAAATGAAATAAAAAACGCCATAGCGTAAAACCACAAACAAATAGATGTAACACCCCAAGTGATGGGAATATCAGAAAGGTGCTATAGTAGTGATAGTAAAGAACATAAACACCTCCAATCCTGTGAATATACTCCTTACCAGAGTAATAGAAAAATATTGCAGAACAAATAGTGTAGAGGACCTCCCCCAATAGGACTGCAGCTTACCAAAAGGAAAGTAAATAGAGCACATAGATCCCAATCGTGTCACCGAAGAGGGCTGACATACATATGCCCTTACCAGCTCCAAAATGATAAAGGCAGAAAGGGTCCTGATTCACCTAAGCACTTCCGCTGCGAGCAAAACTCCAAATGCTGGTGTCTAGATATTCCAAACCAGGCGCCTCCAATGGGAACACTGATACAGGCTCAGCATACAGATGGTGATGGCTTGTGACTTGCCAAAATGTGAAGATGTTGTAGTCTGATCACTTTTTTTGAAGCCGATCTGATCTGATCTCCAGCAGCAGAAGCTCTGCAGAGGACACAGCCAACAATGGCTGTAAAATGAATAGAATTTAGTGCTTGTGTGGGCTCCAGGTGGCTCTTTTCCAGGTTTAGCAACCAGCTGAACTCGAGAAGAGTCGCCGTGACTAGATCTCTGTGAACCAGGAGTTGCTCTCGATCTTGGGACAGAAGTAGTAAGTTGTCTAAATAATGGTGAAGACGCACTCCCTTGATTCTGATCAGGGCTACCACAGCCAATAAGAGTTTTGAAAATACTCAAGGAGATGTTGTGAGCCCGAATGGGAGACATGTAAACTGAAGATGGTGTTGATCCACAGAAAACCGCAGGTATTTCTGTAACTCTGTTGCTATAGGCACATGGAAATATGCATCCTTCAAGTCTATTGACACAAGCCAATCTCCTGGCTGAACCGCCTGGCGGATTGTCAATAGTGTCTCCATTTTGAATTTTCCCTTTTTTATAAAGGAGTTTAGATGTGTGAGGTCTATGACCGGTCTCCAGGAGCCGTTCTTCTTCATTACTAAGAAGAGTGGAGAATAGAGGCCTAGAAACCTCTCTTTGGCTGGTACTGGAACTACTGCGCCTTGAAGCAGCAGCGCATCTACGTATGCCGAAAGGATTTGCCTTTCTTCTTCCGACCGTGGAAGAGCTGTGGGAAGGAACTTGAGGATAGGTGGACTGCAGAACGACCAAGTGTGTCCTGTAGAGATTGTCCTGATGACCCAAAAATCTTTTATCGAGGCTGCCCAGACGTGTCGAAACCGGAGAAGGCGAGCACCTACCTGAACCGTCTGGACAGGCCCAACATCAAAAGGACTTAGCCGCTTCCCGGCTACTAGAAGAGGCTCCTTTGGAAGCCTTTTGGTTTGAAGATGGTATTTTCCTCCATGTTTTCCGGAATTCACGATCAGGTCTGTAACTTTGAGCATCCTTCGCTCTATCCGAAAATTGTCTGGACTGTGTCCTTCTCTGACCCAGCAGACGATGATCCTGCAGGAGGAACCCCGACTTACGGCCTGTGGCCCGTGAAATAGCGCTCTCCAGCTTGTTCCCGAACAAGGAAGACCCTTCTAATGGAATACGGCACCAAGCCTGCTTGGAGGAAGGATCAGCCAGCCAGGGGCGCAGCCATAGAGCCCGTTTAGCTGTCACTGAAGAGAGCATTGCCTCGGGCCACCAGACGAATAATATCTGGGGAAGCCTCCCCCAGAAAAGAAGCCGCCACTCTGAGCTCATTCACTGCTGAAGTTCTGGCTACTTCTTCTGATACAGGCCTTAGATCCGAATCCACCTCTATTGTCCAGGCCTCCATGGCCTTGGATAAAGCCGCAATGGCTAGGGCTGGCTTACAAGCCATTCCAGCAGACACATAAATCTTCTTAAGGTCAGTGTCGATTCTGCTTTCCAGCCCATCTTTAAAAGAATCTGTGTCTTTGAGTGGAAGAGTGACGTGCCTCGCTAATCTCATGAGGGCGGCGTCCACTAGGGGCGCTGACTCCAGGTGCTTCACATCCTCACTCTTGAATGGGTACATCCTGGAAACTTTGGATACCAGAGAATTTTTCCTCTCTGCACATCCCCACTCATCCGAGATAATTTCACCAAGTTCACCTAAAAAGGGAAAGTTATGGCGCTCTTTCTTTAGGTGCTTGAAGTACCTTCTTTGTTTAGATGGTGACTCTACTGGCTCCTCCCACTTTAGGGCTCCCTTTACTGCCTTAACCAGGGTAGGGACCAAGGCAAAATCAAAGCCTGTGCCAGGAGTATCCGATTCGTCCTCACTATCCAAGGAGTTGAAGCCGGAAATGCTCTGCTGAGAAGGGCCGGGAGTACTGAGGCTATCCCTAACAGGGATGTCTGCCATACCAGCCGAGGGGCTACAGGTGCGGTCAACCCCCAGGTTTTGTAGGGATTCTTGGACCATCTGTCTAACCAGGGATTCCACCTGCTGGTTATCATTCCCCCTTTCTCTAGAGGCATGGGCAAAACATGCATCGCATATTGATTTGCCATCAGAAACACGTGCTGCACAACCCCAGCAAGATCTTCTATCAGGGTGTCTTTGTGCTGATGCAACCGTGGAGCCTTCCCTGTGATGTTTGGTAGAAGACTTGTGGCGACTAGTGCCAGGAGAAGTGTGATGACGTTGTGACCTAGTAAGGTCCTCATCTTCGCCTGCTTTAGTTTGTTTATCAGACCTAGAAGGGCTAAGAGAAAAGGGAAAAATTACCCCTACTGCCCTAAATCCGAACCATACAGGGATAGGTAAAAATAATACCACTCTTACCTGTAGAGTAAGGGTTGGCCACTGGGGGGCGGTGAAGTATCCATACTGCTCTTAACAGGAAGACTAAAACACAGGAATAAGGAAGTGCTGCATACACAGACTGCACACAGACATCCAGCAGGATTAAGCTTACCACTAGCAGAGAACGATCAAACACAGGGAAGCCGCCGCATATGCCCGCAGTACAATCCCAATGTGATCCACTGTGACAGCAGTTTTAAATCTGCCGCCAGATGATGACGTCGACGTCACCGCCCCCCCCCCCCCCCCCCCGTGACAGACAGCATCCGTGCGCATGTGTGAGCACGAACAGCCACTCCACTGCGCCAGCACCGCCCCCAGACACCCAGCGGTGACCCGGGAGCTGCGCTGGGACACAGGAAGAGCCGGGGCCGCAAGATGAAACGCACCTGCGTTCCAAAACACCGCAAGACAAAATACATATACAAAAAATGGCTGCCATACGTTACCAAGCACGCTCCAAACCACTGTCTGACCTGGGACACGAAAACCTCCAGTGCATCGATTCGGGGTGTATTAATGGGCCTCCCGCTAGTAGCTAGGACGATTGGCCGTATTCAGCTTGCCCGCCAGTGGCCAGGCTTTATGCTTCTCCAATGCATGGGATTGCACACCCGTGTCCTACCCCGCTAGTAGCTAGGGCGTACTGGACTCTTCAGGAATTCAGCCTGGAATCGATCGTGTAAATCACCAGGAAATAGACTGAAAATCTTCACGAGGTAAGACTTGATATCCATCTAACAGGAGGAGGACAAAAAATGAACATGGTCTCTGGAGCAGAGTGAAATTTATGGGAGTAGGGTCCTATGAGGTAGGAGGAGGCGGGACTAACCCACACGTAGGCTGCCATGGAGTCTGTCAGGAAAAGTATTTTACACCTAATTTCTAAGAAAAAGCCTTGCAGAGAATTATCATTACATTATTTAATGGTGGTCGAATTTCCACTTTATTATGCTGGGTCGGGGGAACTGCAATCAAGTTGGGGTTTCAAAGGACCCGTGTCTTTCCCATCTCATCCCTATTCCCAGATAGTGATGGGCTGAACACCCCCCTGTTCGGTTCGCACAAGAACATCTCGAACAGGGGAAATTTTCTAGCAAACATGCAAACTCCATTAAAGTGTATGGAACACAAACATAAAAAATCAAAAGTCCTAATTTTAAAGGCTTAAATGCAAGTTATTGGCTCAAAAAAGTGTATGGGGGACCCGGGTACTGCCTTGTGGGACATGAATCAATGCAATTTAAAAAAAAAAAAAACAATTGTTTTTACAGAAGCAGTGATTTTAATAATGCTTAAAGTGAAACAATAAAAATGAAAAATTCCTTTAAATATCGTGCCTGGGGGGTCTCCTTAATGTGCCTGTAAAGTGGCGCATCTGTACGATGTGTGTAGCCTGCTGCAGCAATACTGATACAGTATTTATAAAGGAAAAAATTTCATTTAAACTTGCTCGCGGCTGTAATGTATTGTCGGCTCCCCTCAATACAGATAAAAAAATGAAAAATGAAACGGTGTGGGGCTCCCTCTAAAATCCATACCAGACCCTTATCTGAGCACACAACCTGGCTGGCCAGGGTGGGGGTTGGGGCGAGCGAGCGCCCCCCGCTCCTGAACCATACCAGGCCACATGCCCTCAACATGGGGGGGTGGGTGCTTTGGGACAGGGGTCTCTTCTCGACAAATGTGGGCTGTTGTTGTGGGGGTCTGCGGGGGGAGGCTTATCGGAATCTGGAAGCCCCCTTTAACAAGAGTGCCCCCAGATCCCGGCCCCCCTCCCCTATGTGAATGGATATCTGGATATCAGGTACATTGTACCCCTACCCCTTCACCAAAAAAGTGTACAAAAAAAAAAGCCGGTTTTGGACAAGTCCTTTATTAAAAAATAAAAATAAAAAAATATTGTCCCCCGATGATGAGTCACCCGCCCATCATGTAATTTATTCGCTGCACCTGAGCAGTGCATTATGGGGTGGCTCATAACGTCAGATCCCTATAAAAGAGCTGTGAAACTCAAACAGTTCATTAGCGCGGGAAGCGTCCAAAGAGGCAGGAGCTTTTTTATTTATTTATTTTTTTCTATTTTTCGGTTGCGGACGGGCAATCGAGCATCGGGGGACACAATTTTTTTATCTTTATTTCTATTTTTTAATAAAGGATTTGTCCAAAACTGGCTTTTGTCTTTATTTTTTTGTTCATTTTTTTGGTGAATGGGTAGGGGTACGATGTACCTGATATCCATTCACATGGGGGGGCGGGATCTGGGGGCTTCCAGATTCCGATAAGCCTCCTCCGCAGACCCCTACAACCACAGCCCACGGTTGTCGGGAAGAGACCCCTGTCCCCATCAACATGAGGGCAAGGTGCTTTGGGGTGGGGTGTAAAAAGCAAAAATCTTTCTCCCTGCCAGCAGTGTATTATTAACTATACTACACTACTATACATTGTATTTTTTTACTATACTACACTTAACTATACTACACTATGTGTTAAATTCACTACACTATCCCTGAAGGAATTCCACTTATAAATCACCCGCGGGCTCTAGAAGTTAGTTAGTTAGTTAGGCAGGAAGAGTGTGTTCAGCCTAAGTAGGCTTGACACTGGCATAGGTGGTAGAATACCAGGCTTGCAATTGAGAGGTTGTGGGTTAGAGTCCCTAAGTCTGCAGGTGATTTATAATGGGAATTCCCTCAGAGGAGAGTGTAGTGAGTTTAACAGGTGCCCCTGAAAAATGTGGGAACTCAAAGTTCCCACAAAGAGGTCCATTTGTTTGCCATTCAGCAAACGGGCTGTGTTCGAGTAAAACTTAGGTTTGACTTGAACCCGAAGCCCATCCCTATTTCCAGATAATGTAAATGATAGTTCTCTTTAAGGCTGGAATCACACACGCAGTGCAAATTGAAGCGAGTTGTTCAGCGTTTCAGGTCAGTTTTTGATCAGGATTGCATCACTATCAGCTCAGGATTTTATCCTGTTCACAAATGAATGACATGTGTGATTCAGAAGCGTTTCCATAGAATAAGGTGACCAGATTTTTAAAATGAAATCCGGGGACATATTTTTTAGTAATAGATGCAGTCAGCGACTTATAGCGGGACTGCAGCGGAGAAACTAACTGACACTTTGTGGGAACTAATACAGTGATCAGTGCTAAAAAAATATGCACTGTCACTGTACTAATGACACTGGAGGAGGGGAGACAGGCTCAGAGAGGTAATATTCACAAGGTAAAAGCACCACGTCCCAAATGTATATGTTTGCAGGAAAGGAGGGTGGGGCGCGTAAAGCAGGGGACTTTATAGAGGGGTGCTGGTATACAACAAATAGATTCAGAAAGATCGATATAAAATTATCAAAAGATTTTTTATTAAGGACAAAACATGGAAATATAAAATGTATACTGTATTCACAGGAAACAAGACCAATACAGACATATTGCTTTTAAAAACAATTGCAGTTGTAGACCATGTTCTCATATATTGAATACAGATAGAGATGTCGGATCCTACACAGGGGTTAGTAGTAAACACTATATACCCTTTACCATCCAGAAGTGGTGTCTGTGCAGAAAGCGATGTTGCCCACAAATTATTAACCCGACATGTTTCACGGCAATAGCCGCTTCCTCAGGGGTATTTGGGGGGTTTTTCTATACAAAATTCAAATAAGAACACTAGAATAGAGAAAAAACAGATATGTAGTCATATATAAACCATCAGTCTACAAAGGTAACATAGTGTTTATGTATCTCAAAGATTAATATATATATAACATTGTTAATCATATGTATCAATTGGACCTGGGGAACAATGTAATCAGAAATATCACACCTGCTTGGCATATGGTCAGCTGCTTGATGGTAGAGATCCTGGACCACAAGGTAAGGGAAACCCCCCCCCTCGGTATAACATGTACAACGTATGTATTGATGTTTTTTGTATCTATACTGGCCATTTGGAACAACGGATCGGTTCACGCCCCTTGGCTCCGTTTTTTTTTGTGTTGACGGTCATATCCATCTCCTCTTCTGTGTGGAAGGACTACTTTGGGTGTCTCCCCCCCTCGACGGACACGTGACGCCGTGTATGACCCCTCCCCTAGAGGTGGGGGTGATATGTCTGGCCGATCTCGTCATTTCCTGGTTCGCCTGCATGGTACCGCCCTTTGTGACGTATGCTCGCGGCCGGGGGTTTTGACGAGTCGACACATGACTAATGCGTTTGCGCAGTATCTAGGTGCACGCATTCACGGCGCCAGCCCGGATGTTCGTCATGACGTCTGATCATGTACGTCATCTGGGTGGAGCCTTAGACCATTTAAGCGGGCAATCTGGCGTCTCTCCCCACATTGCAGGGACGGGACGTACCAACAGAAACTGCATCAGGTAACAAATCCTCACACATTTCTCTGCCATAGGCACCAATAGGAAGTTTTATTGTATTATGGAAGGACATGTTTTTCGGACAATTAGCCATCGCACTGACTCTTGTTGAAACGCTCATGGATACAATCTCTTTCTCAGTTCTGACATCTGGTGACTTATATATATACATATTTATATTTAATCTTATTCTTTATTTTTCTCTATATATCACATTGATTGCTATATTTGGCTATATTTAATAACTTTTATCCATGGTTTCACCAATGATTCGGTCTGGATTCTAAACCATCCAGCAGGATGGCTTATCTGGATCACCTGTCGTTTTCTTTATTGTGAGAACTATTTACTAAATGGTAAACATACGCACAATTTATATCCTTTAGGCAGCACCTTTGGGATCTGTTGTGGAATAACCTCTATCTTGCTGATTCAGCTATACCTCTACCCGGTCCCTGCCCATATACATCTTTGGGAGCAATCTGGGTAAGAGAAATATATATATATATATATATATATATGTATATGTGTAATATATATACCCCGCAACTTTGTCCTCCTTGGCCTATTTACCTGTTCATAGGACTGATGGTAACAAAATATCTGTATGCCTCCTGGGAGTATCCAGGAGACATATGGAATTGCCTGTACATTACTGTACTTATATACATATTTATATCTTTTCAACCTATAGACATCAGTATCCCAGTTTTGCAGCTTTGCTCGCATTTTGGTCTGGCTCCCGTGTTCGCCCCGGGGGGGGGTTCCCTTACCTTGTGGTCCAGGATCTCTACCATCAAGCAGCTGACCATATGCCAAGCAGGTCTGATTACATTGTTCCCCAGGTCCAATTGACACATATGATTAAAATGTTATATATATATTAATCTTTGAGATACATAAACACTATGTTACCTTTGTAGACTGATGGTTTATATGTGACTACATATCTGTTTTTTCTCTATTCTAGTGTTCTTATTTGAATTTTTTATAGAAAAACCCCCCAAATACCCCTGAGGAAGCGGCTATTGCCGTGAAACATGTTGGGTTAATAATTTGTGGGCAACATCGCTTTCTGCACAGACACCACTTCTGGATGGTAAAGGGTATATAGTGTTTACTACTAACCCCTGTGTAGGTTCCGACATCTCTATCTGTATTCAATATATGAGAACATGGTCTACAACTGCAATTGTTTTTAAAAGCAATATGTCTGTATTGGTCTTGTATCCTGTGAATACAGTATACATTTTATATTTCCATTTTTTGTCCTTAATAAAAAATCTTTTGATAATTTTATATCTATCTTTCTGAATCTATTTGTTGTATACCAGCACCCCTCTATAAAGTCCCCTGCTTTACGCGCCCCACCCTCCTTTCCTGCGTACTAATGACACTGGTTTGGAAGTGGTTAACATCTAGGCAAATTAAAGGGTTAAATGTGTGCCTAGCAAGTGTTTTCTCACTGTGTGGGAGGTGCTTTTACCAAGGGAATGCATAGATCCCTGTCCCTTGCAAGAACACAGGATCAATGTCTTCCATACTGACAGAACGTCAATCTGCCTTGTTTACATAGACCACCCTTCTGCCTGTGTACAGAATGATTGACGGGTACAAGCTGACATCAATCCAGGGGACCTGCTGATTGGCCCCGATACCCAGAAATTAAGGATCATGAATATATACATGATTCAGTGCAGTATGACCGCCCTGTAGCAGTAAATCTGCTATGGGATGGTCAGCAACCGGTTAAGATCATCATTATGATAACTCACAGGCAGGGGCGCTTTATCATGGCTCTGTCACAGTGTGTCAAATGACATGGCTGCTGGGTGCTGATTTTGTTAACTTATGACCAATAAACCATGTGACACACTGTGACAGAGCACTGCCAGACAGAGCCATGACAGAGCGCCCCTTGCCTGTGAGTTATGATACAATCCATGATGCCAGAGAGACAGACACAGTGCAATGTAGTCCATTCACAGACACCCCCAAAGCACACTGGTGTTGAAGTCTTGAAGGCCACAATGTTCCTGCTGTTCCTACTGTTCCTGCTGTTCCTGCTGCTGGACACTGTCAGCTGAGCTCAGCTGCCTCCATCTGCCAACCCCCCCCCCCCCCCCCGCCGTCGCCACCGCCTTACAACCTCTCAATTCTCACTCTCGGGCCCCCCGCTACTGGGTGAGGAGAGGAGAAATATCACTCCACCAGGGAAGGCAAGGAGATAGGCAGGCAGGCAACTAGATGGGACTTGAAGGCAGAAGAACATGTGAGCAGGAGCAGAATAGGCATGCACCCGAAACTGAAGAAATAGTCCCTCCACTCCAACCAGCACATGATCATCAGAAAGGGTTAAAGATAATAGAAAAAATACACCCCCCCCCCCCATAGTAGTAGCAGCAGGCTGAGCAAAGGGGGGTGTCATTCAGATTTTTTTTTTTAATTCTGCACTGACTGTCTTTGAAATTGCCTGGGACCCTGTTCAAATTCAATCCAATCCGGGATCAGACTTGGTCCAGGGACAGTGTCCTCAGTCTGGAGTCTGTCCCTGGAAACTGCGGATGTCTGGTCAACCTACCATAGAAGTAAATGAGCCTGAATTCACACCTGAGCTGGGCTGCACTGCTCAGAAAACTGACAGGACTCTTTTTTCAAATTGCACTTGGTCCGCACTCTGGCTGCACCGGACATGTGTGAACAGGCACTATAGAAAGCAATGTTCTTTAACATGTCATATGAATTGGATGCAGCTCAAAACGTATAAACCTAGCCTTAAGGCCAGCTCTCACCACATACAGTGCAGTGTTTTTTTTCTGCATAAATAGCATGGAAAGTAGGTTACATGGGTTCCAATGGCATAGTTCACACCATTGCAGTCAATTCCAGAAAACTAAGTTCAACATTCTGCATTTTTTTCTGCACAGAAACTGTACTATAATGCATATAAAAAGCATAAAAAATGCACTGGACCCCAGTACAATGACGGGAAAAGGAAAACAATTTTATTTGAACTTATCCAAAGATCCTCCCATGATCCTTTTCTGGTCACATGCACAGCTGAACAAGATGGAGCATGGAAGGCTGTATCTGGACACTGATAGGCTTCATCAACAGTGGATGCAATACGCCTTCTCTTGTGGGCAGGCAGTCTTAGCGGTGCGATTGCCATCACCACGAATAAGCCCGTCAGTGCAGACATCTTCTCTACACAGCACACAAAGGACACTTCTAAGGTATAAACAGGAAGTGATCTGACAGGAAAAGTGACTTGGAAGCATTGTCTTCATAAAAAAAAAAGGAAGAAATCAAGCATCTGGAATGCATAAAAAAACATGTTCAAAAAATCGCATGCAGAAACGCATCTGGAACATTTCTGGAGGATGTTTTTGTGGTGTGGACTGGCCCTTAATGCAGAAAAAGTTCTCTTCCTCAGACAATAAAACAAACTTAAATATAAGAATTATTTTAAAAAATAAATAAAATATATTATATATTAGTAAATCTCTCTTGTTTTCCCCAGTTAGAGGATGATATCTGTGGATTATCTTACCTGTTCTAGGAGAGATGAGATCCAATCATGCTATACTGTCAGTGTGCGACGTTCAGCTCCTCTGCAAGGAAATGAGCTCCTTCCTCCATCTTACCGTTATATGAAAAATCACAAATTCTTCACTTTCACTTTCATTTCTTCTATTGAACCCTTGTAATGCTCTTTTCCAGGAAGTCACGTGTTTTATGTGTAATACATAGTTGCTTACATTTGAAAAAAATGTCCAGGGACACTCTGCAGCACAGCTATCAACTACTTACCACACACACTTCTCTTAAGCTCCGCCCACTCCACATAATTAATCTCCGCCTATTTATCATCAGATTATAGGGTCTACTCAATAAAGAGAGAATTACAGGAAACTGAAAAGGGAGGTGCACATATAATGAATTATAACATAAGTGACACATGCTCATTGTAACACTTTGGTTACATTTGCCCTCCCTTAAGGCTGAAATTGTAATTTAAAATGGTTTCTTCGAAAACTTCCAGTTCCGGCGCCCATGTAGGTAGCAGCGCGGAACATCGGCTCCGGGAATCGCCAACGCATTAATCAGCAACTTCAGCCCTATTGAGCCCCCAGACGCTGCACCTCACCCACCGATCACCTCCGGGAACGGGCGGCCATGGATCGGTATTTGCAGCATGGCGGCGCCCGCACAAATCAAGGCCGCGGCTTCACTTGCGGCCTCCACAGAAGCGACGATGGAGGATGCCGCCCCCCTTCCAAGCCCTGCACCGCTCGGTCAGCCACCAAATGCCATCCCTGAGGCCCAGATAGCCACACTGGCGGAGGCGGTAGCCTCTCTACTGTCCCCTACCATCAAGGATGCCGTGGACAAAGCCGTCTCAGAGGGGATCTCAGAGCTCAGGAAGGAGCTCGGCGACCATGCCCACAGAATCACTGACATGGAACACAGGATGTCTGACCACGAGGATGAGCTGCAGGGATCATTTGCCATGGACCAGCAGGCCTGGCAGACGCAAAGGTATTTGTTGGACAAGGTGGACGACCTGGAAAACAGGTCCAGGAGAAATAATCTCCAGATCATAGGGCTGCCTGAATCATATGGCACCGACACCTTATGTGATATAGCCTCCTCTCGCCTACCCCTGGCCTTGGGGATCCAGTCGGCCTGCTTGGTGGAACGAGCCCACCGCCTGGGAGCCCCCTCCAACATCAGACGCACTCCTCGAGCTGTAATAGTGCGATATCTTAATTATATGGACTGGAAAAATATCCTGAAATCATTTCGCAACTCCAAAGCCCTACAAGTCGACGGACACAAACTGTTAATCTTTGCTGATTACTCCCAGAAGGTTTCGCGGCGAAGACGCAAGGCGTGTCCGGTCCCTCTTCACGACACAGGCATCGCTGATCTCAGCCATGAAGCCAACTTTCAGGTCTTCTACCCACTCTGCTGAGGAACAAGGCGTGCATATTCTGTGTTCACCCACGGACATACGTAGCCAGCTCCTAGGTAACTATCTATTGGGAATTGTTGTAAATGTCTATGTTGCCTCAGGTTATGTTTTGTTAGGATTATGTTAACCTATCTGGGTGCATTGACATGAGCGGACGAACGTGCCACTCATGACAATGCCCTACCTGCACTAGTTCGTTTGCGGTCGTACTGTATGCATGTTTACACCCTTCTTACCTAGTGTTTGGTACTATTTTTTTGTTATTTTGTTCTTCTCTCAAGTGCCACTCGGCTGCCCGGCCTGCACAGCTTTACCAGCTCTGTTGCACACAATCACCTGGGATATGCAGGACCCCCTATATATTTGGTTACTGTGCAGCGTCCGATATGTGGAACGCTTTGTTAGCCGACCATGAGTGCTACATTGCTAAATCCTGGTAACGTTGCCCTACGCGTGTGCAAACTCACATGAGGAAAAAAGAGAAGTTTGAGATCTTTTTTTTGCTGCCCTTACCCCTCTGACCATGTTGCCCCAGTTGGGCATCCCTTGCTACCCCTACCTATACCACCGACACCAGCACCTTTCAACTTCACGCTGAATGTATATTTAGTCACTCCCCATGCATCCGTACTAACATATGCTTCACAGGCACACACACTCACTGTTGCTAACCGGCACCCTTTGCATTTTCCATGGTTCCCACCATGAGTGTGATTTCATGGAATGTCAAAGGCCTCAGGTCCCCTAACAAACGAATGGCAGTACTCAGACACTTGAAGCGTCTGAAGGCTGACATCTTGCAGGAAACCCACCTGGAAGCCAAGGACTTCCACCGTATGTACAAACTGTGGGTTGGTTGAAGGAAAAGCGGGCGTATTAATACTCATCAACAAAAACCTACCCACCACTCTGAAATCCTCTGCCATAGATGCTGAAGGTCGGATAATGGTGGCGCACCTGGCGACCGCCCATCACGAATGGGTGCTTGCCGGCAGAGGCGGCTCTAGGCTTTGTGAGGCCTAAGGCAAAACTTGGACATGAGGCCCCACTCACGCCCATAATGGGAAAAATAATTCAAGCGATAAAAATTAACTGTATAAATTGCATATATTAAGAGCCTTAACCTTTGTACTATGAATTCACAGTTTCTAGAATTTTCTCTAACCAATTCTTCTTCTTTAATCAAAGATCATTAAACATCGGGTATGTGTGTATGTATGTGTGTGTGTATATATATATATATATATATATATATATATATATATATATATATATGTCTGCTCTTACATCACAGTCCCCAGCATTTCCCTATAGGTCATGATTCCCTGAGTCCCTCCTTACATCAGGGTTCAGTGTCTCCCCTTACATAAGAGTTCTCCTTTAAATCAGATTCCCCCCCGGCATCTCCTCCTTACATCAGAGTCCACAGAATTCCTCTTTACATTAGAGTCCCCCTCTTAAATCAAATTTCACAGAGCCCCTTTTACATCAGTCTCCAGAGTTTCCCCCTTACACTGTAAGAGGGAATTCTGAAGACTCAGATGTAGGAGGAGTTCTGGGAACTATGATTTAGGGGGAATGTTGGGGACTCTGAAGTAAGGGGAGTTCTGGGAACCCCGATTTAAGGGAGAATGCTGGAGACTCTGATGTAAGGAGAGTTCTGGGAACCCTGATTTGAGGGGGAAAGCTGGGGACTCTGGTGTAAAAGGGAACTCTGTGGTCACCAAAGCTCCCCCTTGCATCAGAGTTTCCAGAGACCCCCTTACACTTCCCTTCATCAGTTCACCACAGTCTAGGCACGACAAGTCCCACTGCAGAAGGCTGCCATACCCGAGTCCCTACAGAGGGCACTGTAAATTTCAGTATAGTGCACTGCCATTGCTCCCTGAGGAATGGAAGCCTGCTATGCTTGGACTTGTACTGCTTTCTGTAGGGGACTGAGGAACTACTGCCTGCTATGCTAAGACTTGTAATGCCCTCTGTGGGGACTAAGGCATGGCAGCCTGCTATTCCGGAACTTGTAGTGCCCTCTGTGAGGGACTGAGGATTCCTCAATCCTCCACATTCTAGGGCACTATAAGTCCCAGCATAGTGGGCTGTCATTCCTCAGTCCCTCCCAGCTGGAGGGAAAAACAACAGAGTTAAACATCTAAAGGACAACTCCAACCAAAACTACCAATAATGTACAGAGTCCATATGCTATATAATGTCACAGTCCCGCTACCCCTCACCTTCCACCTCGGGTGCTGTCATTGTGTAGGGCAAAGGGCTCCAGCTCCACCATGTTTGGCTTTGATGTCAGATATGCAGGACTGGCTCAGCTCCACTCTCTTCCCTGGCAACTGACTCTGGCGTCATGGGGGGCCTTCTCCTCCTCCCCCAGCCACCCAGGGGCCCTCTCCTTCCCCAGCCACCCAGGGGCCCCTCTCCTTCTCCCCCAGCCACCCAGGGGCCCCTCTCCTTCTCCTCCAGCCACCCAGGGGCCCCTCTCCTTCTCCTCCAGCCACCCAGGGGCCCCTCTCCTTTTCCTCCAGCCACCCAGGGGCCCCTCTCCTTTTCCTCCAGCCACCCAGGGGCCCATCTCCTTTTCCTCCAGCCACCCAGGGGCCCCTCTCCTTTTCCTCCAGCCACCCAGGGGCCCCTCTCCTTTTCCTCCAGCCACCCAGGGGCCCCTCTCCTTTTCCTCCAGCCACCCAGGGGCCCCTCTCCTTTTCCTCCAGCCACCCAGGGTCCCTCTCCTTCTCCTCCTCCAGCCACCCAGGGTCCCTCTCCTTCTCCTCCTCCAGCCACCCAGGGTCCCTCTCCTTCTCTTCCTCCAGCCACCCAGGGTCCCTCTCCTTCTCCTCCTCCAGCCACCCAGGGTCCCTCTCCTTCTCCTCCTCCAGCCACCCAGGGTCCCTCTCCTTCTCCTCCAGCCACCCAGGGGCCCTGTCCTTCTCCCCCAGCCACCCAGGGTCCTTCTCCCCCAGCCACCCAGGGTCCTTCTCCCCCAGCCACCCATGGATCATTCTCCTTCTCCCCAAGCCACCCATGGGGCCCTCTCCTTCTCCCCCAGCCACCCATGGGGCCCTCTCCCTCTCCTCTCCCCAGCCACCCTCTCCCCCAGCCACCCAAGGGCCCTCTCCCCCAGCCACCCAGGGGCTCTCTCCTTCTCCAGCCACCCAGGGGCCCTTTCCTTCTTCTCCTCCAGCCACCCAGGGGCCCTCTCCTTCTACCCCAGCCACCCACGGGCCCTCTCCTTCTCCCACAGCCACCCAGGGGCCCTCTCCTTCGCCCACAGCCCCCCAGGGGCCCTCTCCCTCTCCCACAGCCACCCAGGGGCCATCTCCTTCTCTCCCAGCCACCCAGGGGCCATCTTCTTCTCCAACAGCCACCCAGGGGCCCTCTCCTCCTCCCTCAGCCACCCAGGGTCCCTCTCCTTATCCTCCTCCAGCTACCCAGGGTCCCTCTCCTTCTCCTCCAGCCACCCAGGGGCCCTCTCCTTCTCCTCCAGCCACCCAGGGGCCCTGTCCTTCTCCCCCAGCCACCCAGGGTCCTTCTCCTTCTCCCCCAGCCACCCATGGATCCTTCTCCTTCTCCCCCAGCCACCCATGGATCCTTCTCCTTCTCCCCAAGCCACCCATGGGGCCCTCTCCTTCTCCCCCAGCCACCCAGGGGCCCTCTCCCTCTCCCCAGCCACCCTCTCCCCCAGCCACCCAAGGGCCCTCTCCCCCAGCCACCCAGGGGCTCTCTCCTTCTCCAGCCACCCAGGGGCCCTTTCCTTCTTCTCCTCCAGCCACCCAGGGGCCCTCTCCTCCTCCCTCAGCCACCCAGGGGCCCTCTCCTTCTTACTCAGCCACCCAGGGGACCTCTCCTTCTCCCTCAGCCACCAAGGGGCCCTCTCCTTCTCCCTCAGCCACCCAGGGGCTACTCACCCGCTTTGCGTAGTAGACACCACAAATCTATTACCAGCCTGCAGAGTGACAAGTCGGGGCCTGGTTACCTGTATGTTCCTGGGCCAGGGCAGAGCTCTCCTCCCAGAGCAACAACCGATGATAGCAGAGTGAGCTGACCAGGCAGTCACTTCCTACTGATGCAGGTACACGCCCACCGATTCCTCCACATCTTGGGATTACATAATCAGACGGCCAATCCCCAGGCAGAGAAGGCAGGGGTAGTGTCAGCGGACAACAGACACCTGGCAGCCGCAGTGAAGGGACTGCAGCACACTGCTGCAACTTTTATATCCGAGGGTTTAAAACAATCTTTTACTTGGGAGATTTCCCTGACTGCGCCCTGCTAAATGTTGTTGCTCCGCCACTGGCCATGAGGCCCCTGTAGGTGTGAGGCCTTAGGCGACCGCCTAATTTGCCTAATTAGAGAGCCGCCTATGCTTGCCGGAATCTACGCTCCCAACAGTTCATCAGAACCTTTCCTCCACACGGTCACACGAACACTAGCCCCAAACCTACATCTCCCGCTACTTGTAGCGGGGGACTTCAATTTGCTCATGCATTCCAACGAGGACAGATCCTCGGGGAAAGACTCCCGCTTGACCAACCCTCCACGACACTTTTCCCTGTTGCGTGACTTTGCGGATAGTTTGTATCTCTCTGATGTGTGGAGACTTAACAACCCAGACGGCAAGGACTATTCCTTCTATTCCCATCTCCACCAAACGCTAACCAGGATTGATTATATATTTGCTAACCCGACCATGCTCCCCTTTATGGTACTCCCGCGCATCCATGACATAGCTGTATCGGACCATGCCCCTGTCTCAGTGACGCTTTCGCTCTATTCACATACAGCAGCTGCCAAATGCTGGAAGTTTCCATCTTTTCTGGCTAAAGACCCAGGGGTCTCCTCTCTCATCGGTGATGTCTGGTCCGACTTTATCTCTCACAAAGAAACGCCCCAGGTCTCTCCCACCCTCCACTGGGAGTCTGGGAAGGCAAGGAATTTATCGCGACCAGTTCACTGCTGAGAGATGCTCAAGCTGCATTGCATGCTTGTAACTCTGCGGAGAATGGGGAACGGTGGAGCAAGGCCAAAGCTGCTTTTGATGAATGGGCTGAGAAGCAGGAACAACTTTATAAAACTCACCAGGACTGGAAATACCACTTCTACGGAAATAAACCGGGCAAGCTGCTGGCATCTCTTTGTAGAGGTCCCTTCACGCCGACACAAGTTTCTGCTCTCAAGGATCCCAACGGCAATAAGGTCGAGAAACCCCACAATATAAATAGGTTTTTTGCACACTTCTATCAATCTCTCTAGCTACGAACCCATGAATGAAGAGGTGGCCTCAGATTGGCTCTCGAAAGTTCCTCTCCCGCAGATAAATCAGCAACAGTTGTCTCAATTGAATGCCCCTCTGTCCCTGCAAGAAATACTTACGGCTATTAAATCTCTCTCCCCTGGCAAATCACCGGACCCAACGGCTACACCCCTGAATTTTACAAATTAGCAGCGAATTCGGTGGCCCCGACGCTACAGGCATTTTTCAACTATATATTAGACGGCAACCCCTATCTTCCCACGGGACACCAAGCTCATATAAAACTGATTGTAACGCCGAGCGCTCCGGGTCCCGCGGCTTCCCCGGAGCACTCGTGGCGTTCTGTGGGCAGCAGCGCTCCGGTCATCGTCCCCGACCGTGAGCGCTGTCCCCCTGCATGTGGCAGGGATGCGGTCCACGCGGCGGGACATTCCCGTCCGCGGACCGCATCCCAAGTCACTTACCTGCCGGGTCCCGTCCTCTCTTCCTCCCGGCGCACGCCGGGTCCCGTCCTGTCCTCCTCCCGGCGCGCGCGGCCTCGCTCCCTAGGGCGCGCGCGCGCCGCTGCACTAAGATTTAAAGGGCCAGTGCACCACTAATTGGTGCCTGGTCCAATCAGTGCAAGAGGTATATAAACCCACTTCCCCTTCCTGTCCTTGCCGGATCTTGTTGCCTTAGTGCCCTGAGAAAGCGTTTTGAGTATTGCCCTGCCTGTGTATCTGACCTTCTGCTGTTGCCCCTGACTTCGAACCGTTGCCGCCTGCCTTGACCTTCTGCTACGTCTGACCTTGCCTTTGCCTTGTCCTTCTGTACCACGCCTGTCTCAGCTGTCAGTGAGGAGGACACGACCTGGTTGTTACCGCCGCAGCAAGACCATCCCGCTTTGCGGCGGGCTCTGGTGAAAACCAGTAGCAACTTAGAACCGGTCCTCTGGTATGGTCCACGCCATTCCCTCACTGACACAGAGGATCCACCCCTGGTGTCCTCACCTGCCGCCAGTCTAGACCCTGACAGTAGATCCGGCCATGGATCCCGCTGAGGTGCCGCTGCCTAGTCTCGCTGACCTCACTACCGTGGTTGCCCAGCAGTCCCAGCAGATTGCCCAACAAGGACAACAGCTGTCGCAGTTGACCGCCATGATTCAACAGCTTCTGCCCCCACAGCCAGCTCCAGCATCTCCTCCTCTCAGAGCTGCCGCTAGAGTCCGCTTGTCTCTCCCGGACAAGTTTGGTGGGGACTCTAAGATGTGCCGGGGATTCTTGTCCCTGAACCTGGAGATGTTGTCAGACCAGTTTCCCACAGAACGGTCTAAGGTGGCATTCGTGGTCAGTTTACTATCTGGGAAGGCCTTGGCCTGGGCCACGCCGCTCTGGGACCGCAACGATCCTGCCACTGCCTCCGTCCAGTCCTTCTTTTCTGAAGTCCGCAGTGTCTTCGAGGAACCTGCCCGTGCCTCGTCCGCGGAAACAGCCTTGCTAAACTTCGTCCAAGGAGACTTTACAGTGGGCGAATATGCTATACAGTTTCGCACTCTGGCCGCCGAATTGGCCTGGAACAATGAGGCTGTCTGCGCGACCTTTAAAAAAGGTTTATCCAGCCATATCAAGGATTGTCTGGCCGCACGAGAGATACCTGCCTCCCTGACTGAACTCATCCAGTTGGCTACTCGCATAGATATGCGCTACATTGAAAGACGTCAAGAGCTCCGCCAGGAGAAAGATCTTGTTCGCATCAGGCGATACCCACGCCTGGCTCCTCTCTTCCAACATCCTTTGCAGCCTGTTACTGTGCCTTCCGCAGAGGAGGCCATGCAAGTGGTTCGGTCTCGCCTGACCCAGCAAGAGAGGTCTCGCCGGAGGAAAGAGAACTTATGTTTATAATGTGCGAGCTCTGAACACTTCTTAAAGGACTGTCCTCTTCGTCCTCAGCGTCAGGGAAACCCTCGCACCTAGTGAATGTGGGAGAGGCGTCACTGGGTGTAAATTCTTCCTCTCCACGCCTAATTGTTCCCATACGTATTTCTCCAGCCGCTAAAGTCTCCTTCCCTGCGGAGGCCTTCTTGGACTCTGGTTCTGCAGGAAACTTCATTAAAGCCTCCTTCATCAACCGGTTTAGCATCCCTGTTACCCGTCTCGTCAAGCCCTTCTTTATTTCTACAGTTAACGGAGAGAATCTGAACTGCACCGTGCGTTACCGCACAGAACCCGTGCTCATGACCTTAGGGGTTCTTCACCAAGAGACGATTGAATTTTTTGTTCTGCCTAACTGCACTTCTGACATCTTTCTTGGCTTGCCCTGGCTCCAGCGCCACTCTCCTACCCTCGACTGGACCTCTGGGGACATTAAATCATGGGGCCCTACCTGCCACACTCGTTGCCTCAAGTCGGTACCTACTAGCCAAGTCTTCATCTCCTCTCCATTGCGCGGCCTTCCTAAGGCCTATCAAGACTTTGCTGACGTCTTTTGCAAAAAACAGGCAGAGGTCTTACCACCACATAGACTCTACGACTGCCCCATTGACTTGCTTCCTGGTACCACACCACCCCGTGCCAGGATTTACCCTCTCTCCGCTCCTGAAACCAAGGCCATTTCGGAGTACGTTCAGGAGAATCTCAAGAAAGGTTTCATCAGGAAGTCTTCTTCTCCTGCCGGAGCAGGATTCTTCTTTGTTGCCAAGAAGGATGGGTCACTACGCCCTTGTATTGATTGCCACGGTCTCAACAAAATCACTATAAAGAATCGCTACCCTCTGCCTCTCATCTCGGAGCTCTTTGACCGTCTGCGCGGAGCAAAGATCTTTACTAAGCTTGACCTCAGGGGCGCTTATAACCTCATCAGAATGCATGAAGGAGATGAGTGGAAAACCGCTTTTAACACCAGAGATGGCCACTTCGAATACCTTGTCATGCCTTTTGGTCTTTGCAATGCCCCTGCAGTCTTTCAAGACTTTGTCAATGAGATCTTCCGGGACTTGTTGTAACCCTGCGTAGTGGTCTATCTTGACGATATACTAATCTTCTCCTCCACTCTGGAGGAACACCGTCTCCATGTTTGTCAAGTGCTCCAGCGTCTCCGTGTTAACCATCTCTACGCCAAAATTGAAAAGTGCCTCTTTGAACGTAGCTGTCTTCCGTTTCTGGGATACCTAGTTTCTGGACAAGGTCTTCAAATGGACCCCGACAAGCTCTCCGCAGTCTTGGATTGGCCACGCCCCTCGAGACTTCGCTCTATCCAGCGCTTCCTCGGATTCGCCAATTACTACCGCCAGTTCATCCCCCACTTCTCCACTATTGTGGCGCCTATTGTGGCACTAACCAAGAAAGAAGCGAATCCGAGATCCTGGCCTCCCCAAGCTGAAGAAGCCTTTACTCGCCTTAAGGCCACCTTCGCCTCCGCTCCAGTCTTGACTAGGCCCGATCCTCTGAAACCGTTCTTCCTGGAGGTAGATGCCTCCTCAGTTGGAGCCAGAGCGGTCCTTCTTCAAAAGTCCGCTAGAGGGAAAAAACGTCACCTGCGGCTTCTTCTCTAAAACTTTTTCTCCTCCAGAAAGGAACTATGCTATTGAAGACCGTGAACTACTAGCCATTAAGTTGGCACTAGAGGAATGGAGACATCTCCTGGAAGGATCCCTTCATCCTATCACCATCTACACTGACCACAAAAATCTGTCATACCCTCAGTCTGCCCAGCGCCTTAATCCTCGCCAAGCCAGGTGGTCATTGTTCTTTGCCCGATTCAATCAATTTCCAGATCCATTTTCGTCCTGCTGACAAGAACATTAGGGCGGATGCCCTATCACGCTCCACTGATGCCTCCGAAGCTGAAACCGTTCCTCAACACATCATACCTCCTGAGTGTCTGATTTCAGCTGCCCCTGCTTCACTGGTACCAGTTCCTCCAGGTAAAACGTATGTTCCTCCACGTCTTCGCCTCCGGACTTTCAAATGGGGCCACTCCTCCCATCTGGCGGGTCACGCTGGAATTAAAAAGACTATTCAGCTAATTGCCAGACACTATTGGTGGCCTTCCTTTGTGGAAGAGGCGACTGAGTTTGTTCGGGCCTGTACTGTCTGCGCACGTGACAAAACTCCTCGCCAGAGGCCTGCGGGTCTTCTCCTCCCTCTGCCAGTGCCCGAACAGCCTTGGTCCCACATAGCGATGGACTTCATCACTGACCTTCCCGTATCCCATGGCAACACAGTCATATGGGTGGTCGTTGACAGATTTTCCAAGATGACACATTTTGTCCCGCTTCCTGGTCTCCCCTCTGCGCCACAGTTGGCGAAGCAATTCTTTTTGCACATATTCCGTCTCCATGGTCTTCCAACACATATCGTCTCTGATAGAGGCGTTCAGTTCATCTCAAAATTTTGGAGAGCACTCTGCACCCAATTAAAGATCAAATTTAATTTTTCTTCCGCCTACCACCCTCAGTCCAATGGGCAAGTGGAGAGGGTTAACCAGATCCTTGGTGACTATCTGCGACACTTCGTCTCCTCCCGTCAGGACGATTGGGTCGACTTATTGCCCTGGGCCGAATTCTCATACAACTTCAGAGACTCTGAGTCATCCACCAAATCTCCATTTTTTGTGGTGTACGGCCGTCACCCGCTGCCCCCCCTCCCCATTCCCACTTCTTCTGGACTTCCTGCCGTTGATGAGTTGACCCTGGACTTCTCTTCCATCTGGAAAGAAACTCAAAAGTCGCTCACCCTGGCCTCTTCTCGCATGAAGAAACATGCAGATAAAAAAAGAACTCCTCCTGTCTTTGCCCCTGGTGACAGAGTGTGGCTCTCTGCCAAATACATCCGGTTTTGGGTCCCTAGCTACAAGCTGGGTCCGCATTACCTTGGGCCTTTTAAAATCAAAAACCAAATTAATGCTGTCTCTTACAAACTCCATCTTCCTCCCTCTCTCCGTATTCCTAACTCCTTTCATGTATCCCTTCTCAAACCCCTCATTCTTAACCGATTTTCCCCCAAGGTCACCGTTCCTGCTCCTGTCTCTGGGTCCTCTGACGTCTTCTCGGTGAAAGAGATCCTCGCCTCCAAGGTCTTCAGAGGTAAAAAAAAAATTCTTGTTGACTGGGAGAATTGTGGTCCCGAAGAGAGGTCATGGGAGCCTGAGTCCAATATGCTCGACAAGGAGCTCATCCACAGGTTCCTGGGCTCCAAAAAGAGGGGGAGACCAAAGGGGGGGGGGTACTGTAATGCCAAGCGCTCCGGAGCACTCGTGGCGTTCTGCGGGCAGCAGCGCTCCGGTCATCGTCCCCGACCGTGAGCGCTGTCCCCCTGCATGTGGCAGGGATGCGGTCCACGCGGCGGGACGTTTCTGTCCGCGGACCGCATCCCAAGTCACTTACCTGCCGGGTCCCGTCCTCTCTTCCTCCCGGCGCACGCCGGGTCCCGTCCTGTCCTCCTCCCGGCACGCGCGGCCTCGCTCCCTAGGGCGCGCGCGCGCCGCTGCACTAAGATTTAAAGGGCCAGTGCACCACTAATTGGTGCCTGGTCCAATCAGTGCAAAAGGTATATAAACCCACTTCCCCTTCCTGTCCTTGCCGGATCTTGTTGCCTTAGTGCCCTGAGAAAGCGTTTTGAGTATTGCCCTGCCTGTGTATCTGACCTTCTGCTGTTGCCCCTGACTTCGAACCGTTGCCGCCTGCCTTGACCTTCTGCTACGTCTGACCTTGCCTTTGCCTTGTCCTTCTGTACCACGCCTGTCTCAGCTGTCAGTGAGGAGGACACGACCTGGTTGTTACCGCCGCAGCAAGACCATCCCGCTTTGCGGCGGGCTCTGGTGAAAACCAGTAGCAACTTAGAACCGGTCCTCTGGTATGGTCCACGCCATTCCCTCACTGACACAGAGGATCCACCCCTGGTGTCCTCACCTGCCGCCAGTCTAGACCCTGACAGTAGATCCGGCCATGGATCCCGCTGAGGTGCCGCTGCCTAGTCTCGCTGACCTCACTACCGTGGTTGCCCAGCAGTCCCAGCAGATTGCCCAACAAGGACAACAGCTGTCGCAGTTGACCGCCATGATTCAACAGCTTCTGCCCCCACAGCCAGCTCCAGCATCTCCTCCTCTCAGAGCTGCCGCTAGAGTCCGCTTGTCTCTCCCGGACAAGTTTGGTGGGGACTCTAAGATGTGCCGGGGATTCTTGTCCCTGCACCTGGAGATGTTGTCAGACCAGTTTCCCACAGAACGGTCTAAGGTGGCATTCGTGGTCAGTTTACCATCTGGGAAGGCTTTGGCCTGGGCCAAGCCGCTCTGGGACCGCAACGATCCTGCCACTGCCTCCGTCCAGTCCTTCTTTTCTGAAGTCCGCAGTGTCTTCGAGGAACCTGCCCGTGCCTCGTCCGCAGAAACAGCCTTGCTAAACTTCGTCCAAGGAGACTTTACAGTGGGCGAATATGCTATACAGTTTCGCACTCTGGCCGCCGAATTGGCCTGGAACAATGAGGCTCTCTGCGCGACCTTTAAAAAAGGTTTATCCAGCCATATCAAGGATTGTCTGGCCGCACGAGAGATACCTGCCTCCCTGACTGAACTCATCCAGTTGGCTACTCGCATAGATATGCGCTACATTGAAAGACGTCAAGAGCTCCGCCAGGAGAAAGATCTTGTTCGCATCAGGCGATACCCACGCCTGGCTCCTCTCTTCCAACATCCTTTGCAGCCTGTTACTGTGCCTTCCGCAGAGGAGGCCATGCAAGTGGTTTGGTCTCGCCTGACCCAGCAAGAGAGGTCTCGCCGGAGGAAAGAGAACTTATGTTTATAATGTGCGAGCTCTGAACACTTCTTAAAGGACTGTCCTCTTCGTCCTCAGCGTCAGGGAAACCCTCGCACCTAGTGAATGTGGGAGAGGCGTCACTGGGTGTAAATTCTTCCTCTCCACGCCTAATTGTTCCCATACGTATTTCTCCAGCCGCTAAAGTCTCCTTCCCTGCGGAGGCCTTCTTGGACTCTGGTTCTGCAGGAAACTTCATTAAAGCCTCCTTCATCAACCGGTTTAGCATCCCTGTTACCCGTCTCGTCAAGTCCTTCTTTATTTCTACAGTTAACGGAGAGAATCTGAACTGCACCGTGCGTTACCGCACAGAACCCGTGCTCATGACCTTAGGGGTTCTTCACCAAGAGACGATTGAATTTTTTGTTCTGCCTAACTGCACTTCTGACATCTTTCTTGGCTTGCCCTGGCTCCAGCGCCACTCTCCTACCCTCGACTGGACCTCTGGGGACATTAAATCATGGGGCCCTACCTGCCACACTCGTTGCCTCAAGTCGGTACCTACTAGCCAAGTCTTCATCTCCTCTCCATTGCGCGGCCTTCCTAAGGCCTATCAAGACTTTGCTGACGTCTTTTGCAAAAAACAGGCAGAGGTCTTACCACCACATAGACCCTATGACTGCCCCATTGACTTGCTTCCTGGTACCACACCACCCCGTGGCAGGATTTACCCTCTCTCCGCTCCTGAAACCAAGGCCATGTCGGAGTACGTTCAGGAGAATCTCAAGAAAGGTTTCATCAGGAAGTCTTCTTCTCCTGCCGGAGCAGGATTCTTCTTTGTTGCCAAGAAGGATGGGTCACTACGCCCTTGTATTGATTGCCACGGTCTCAACAAAATCACTATAAAGAATCGCTACCCTCTGCCTCTCATCTCGGAGCTCTTTGACCGTCTGCGCGGAGCAAAGATCTTTACTAAGCTTGACCTCAGGGGCGCTTATAACCTCATCAGAATGCATGAAGGAGATGAGTGGAAAACCGCTTTTAACACCAGAGATGGCCACTTCGAATACCTTGTCATGCCTTTTGGTCTTTGCAATGCCCCTGCAGTCTTTCAAGACTTTGTCAATGAGATCTTCCGGGACTTGTTGTATACCTGCGTAGTGGTCTATCTTGACGACATACTAATCTTCTCCTCCACTCTGGAGGAACACCGTCTCCATGTTCGTCAAGTGCTCCAGCGTCTCCGTGTTAACCATCTCTACGCCAAAATTGAAAAGTGCCTCTTTGAAAGTAGCTGTCTTCCGTTTCTGGGATACCTAGTTTCTGGACAAGGTCTTCAAATGGACCCCGACAAGCTCTCCGCAGTCTTGGATTGGCCACGCCCCTCGAGACTTCGCTCTATCCAGCGTTTCCTCGGATTCGCCAATTACTACCGCCAGTTCATCCCCCACTTCTCCACTATTGTGGCGCCTATTGTGGCACTAACCAAGAAAGAAGCGAATCCGAGATCCTGGCCTCCCCAAGCTGAAGAAGCCTTTACTCGCCTTAAGGCCACCTTCGCCTCCGCTCCAGTCTTGACTAGGCCCGATCCTCTGAAACCGTTCTTCCTGGAGGTAGATGCCTCCTCAGTTGGAGCCAGAGCGGTCCTTCTTCAAAAGTCCGCTAAAGGAAAAAACGTCACCTGCGGCTTCTTCTCTAAAACTTTTTCTCCTCCAGAAAGGAACTATGCTATTGAAGACCGTGAACTACTAGCCATTAAGTTGGCATTAGAGGAATGGAGACATCTCCTGGAAGGATCCCTTCATCCTATCACCATCTACACTGACCACAAAAATCTGTCATACCCTCAGTCTGCCCAGCGCCTTAATCCTCGCCAAGCCAGGTGGTCATTGTTCTTTGCCCGATTCAATCAATTTCCAGATCCATTTTCGTCCTGCTGACAAGAACATTAGGGCGGATGCCCTATCACGCTCCACTGATGCCTCCGAAGCTGAAACCGTTACTCAACACATCATACCTCCTGAGTGTCTGATTTCAGCTGCCCCTGCTTCACTGGTACCAGTTCCTCCAGGTAAAACGTATGTTCCTCCACGTCTTCGCCTCCGGACTTTCAAATGGGGCCACTCCTCCCATCTGGCGGGTCACGCTGGAATTAAAAAGACTATTCAGCTAATTGCCAGACACTATTGGTGGCCTTCCTTTGTGGAAGAGGCGACTGAGTTTGTTCGGGCCTGTACTGTCTGCGCACGTGACAAAACTCCTCGCCAGAGGCCTGCGGGTCTTCTCCTCCCTCTGCCAGTGCCCGAACAGCCTTGGTCCCACATAGCGATGGACTTCATCACTGACCTTCCCGTATCCCATGGCAACACAGTCATATGGGTGGTCGTTGACAGATTTTCCAAGATGGCACATTTTGTCCCGCTTCCTGGTCTCCCCTCTGCGCCACAGTTGGCGAAGCAATTCTTTTTGCACATATTCCGTCTCCATGGTCTTCCAACACATATTGTCTCTGATAGAGGCGTTCAGTTCATCTCAAAATTTTGGAGAGCACTCTGCACCCAATTAAAGATCAAATTTAATTTTTCTTCCGCCTACCACCCTCAGTCCAATGGGCAAGTGGAGAGGGTTAACCAGATCCTTGGTGACTATCTGCGACACTTCGTCTCCTCCCGTCAGGACGATTGGGTCGACTTATTGCCCTGGGCCGAATTCTCATACAACTTCAGAGACTCTGAGTCATCCACCAAATCTCCATTTTTTGTGGTGTACGGCCGTCACCCGCTGCCCCCCCTCCCCATTCCCACTTCTTCTGGACTTCCTGCCGTTGATGAGTTGACCCTGGACTTCTCCTCCATCTGGAAAGAAACTCAAAAGTCGCTCACCCTGGCCTCTTCTCGCATGAAGAAACATGCAGATAAAAAAAGAACTCCTCCTGTCTTTGCCCCTGGTGACAGAGTGTGGCTCTCTGCCAAATACATCCGGTTTTGGGTCCCTAGCTACAAGCTGGGTCCGCATTACCTTGGGCCTTTTAAAATCAAAAACCAAATTAATGCTGTCTCTTACAAACTCCATCTTCCTCCCTCTCTCCGTATTCCTAACTCCTTTCATGTATCCCTTCTCAAACCCCTCATTCTTAACCGATTTTCCCCCAAGGTCACCGTTCCTGCTCCTGTCTCTGGGTCCTCTGACGTCTTCTCAGTGAAAGAGATCCTCGCCTCCAAGGTCTTCAGAGGTAAAAAAAAATTCTTGTTGACTGGGAGAATTGTGGTCCCGAAGAGAGGTCATGGGAGCCTGAGTCCAATATGCTCGACAAGGAGCTCATCCACAGGTTCCTGGGCTCCAAAAAGAGGGGGAGACCAAAAGGGGGGGGGGTACTGTAATGCCAAGCTCTCCGGAGCACTCGTGGCGTTCTGCGGGCAGCAGCGCTCCGGTCATCGTCCCCGACCGTGAGCGCTGTCCCCCTGCATGTGGCAGGGATGCGGTCCACGCGGCGGGACGTTTCTGTCCGCGGACCGCATCCCAAGTCACTTACCTGCCGGGTCCCGTCCTCTCTTCCTCCCGGCGCACGCTGGGTCCCGTCCTGTCCTCCTCCCGGCGCGCGCGGCCTCGCTCCCTAGGGCGCGCGCGCGCCGCTGCACTAAGATTTAAAGGGCCAGTGCACCACTAATTGGTGCCTGGTCCAATCAGTGCAAAAGGTTTATAAACCCACTTCCCCTTCCTGTCCTTGCCGGATCTTGTTGCCTTAGTGCCCTGAGAAAGCGTTTTGAGTATTGCCCTGCCTGTGCATCTGACCTTCTGCTGTTGCCCCTGACTTCGAACCGTTGCCGCCTGCCTTGACCTTCTGCTACGTCTGACCTTGCCTTTGCCTTATCCTTCTGTACCACGCCTGTCTCAGCTGTCAGTGAGGTTGAGCCTCTACCGGAGGACACGACCTGGTTGTTACCGCCGCAGCAAGACCATCCCGCTTTGCGGCGGGCTCTGGTGAAAACCAGTAGCAACTTAGAACCGGTCCTCTGGTACGGTCCACGCCATTCCCTCACTGACACAGAGGATACACCCCTGGTGTCCTCACCTGCCGCCAGTCCGGACCCTGACACTGATATACAAAAAGGGAAGGATCCTATGGAACCAGGTTCCTACAGGCCAATATCATCATTGAACGTGGATTCCAAGCTGCTCTCTAAATTAAATGCGGACAGATTGGCATCCATCATGCCCTCTTTAATACATCCCACGCAATCAGGGGTTCACCAAAGGCAGATCTGCCACCTCCAATATTCGGAAAGTACTTCTCGCTCTTGAGGCATCCAAAGCCGACCCGAACACAGACGCCGCAATAATTACCCTTGATGCCGAGAAGGCCTTTGATAATGTGAACATCCAATGGCTGGATCGGGTCCTCATGACAGTGGGATTCACGGGTAGATTCCTCCATTTAATTAAAATGATGTATACCTGCCCGGCGGCGCAGGTGGTGATAGCAGGTCATACTTCCCCGTCTTTCCGTTTGTTCAAGGGGACGAGACAGGGGTGCCCCCCTTCCCCTTTACTGTTTAATATAGCTCTGGAGCCTCTGTCCAGACTCCTGCTGTCTCACCCCGACCTTCGAGGCATCAAGGTGGGTACTGAAGAACTGCGGACTGCCATGTTTGCGGATGACGTGCTGATTTTCAAGTCGGACCCAAGCCATGACCTCCCCTTGATCCAAGCTATATTCGCTGATTACCGTCTGTGCTCGGGTCTCCGCATCAACTTCCACAAGAGCGAGATCATGCCCTTAAATACCACACATACTCCATTATGGGCCACATCCACAAGCCTCCGCATAGCTACACAATACATCACCTATCTCGGGGTCAAAATTGGCCGTTTCCCCTCTTCGATATATCGACTTAATTACACGCCGGTCCTTGACAAAATGATCTCTGAACTAAAGACCTGGGCCAAACTTCCTCTCTCATTCATTGGCAGATGCCATTTGTACAAGATGGCCACTTTCCCGAAATTATTATACCCACTGCAGACGATCCCCCTACTGATATTAACAGGTTACATAAAGAGCTCTCAAACTTCATTTGGCAGGGAAAAAGACCCTGCATCTCACTCAACAAGCTGCATTTGCCCAAGAAGGACGGGGGGGGGGTAGATCTCCCAAACACGAGAATATATAATTTTACATGTCTCATGAGGGGATGCCTAGACTGGATCAGTAAGGAATCCCGATATACTAATCACTCGTTGGAATCACAAATGGTATATCCTCATGACCTGGCTGCTCTGCTGCACTGTGGGACGGGGGACCTCTCCATCTCTCTCCGTAACAATATCATGATCAGAGATACAGTGGCCGCTTGGAGAGAGGTGAGGAAGAAGCTGGGCTCCCCCCAGCGTCTGTCGAGGTATCTCCCTATTCACCATCACCCCAGATTTCCCCAGGCGCAGCAGCACTCGTTTTACGAGCTGTGGTCCCGACGAGGGATAACACTTTTTTTTCCCGCAGCTTTTTGACATGGGCACCGGGCGTCCTCTGAGTTACCAATCTTTTGCTGAGACGTATGATTTACCGAAGGGTCACTACTTATATTTTAGACAATGTATACGTTTTGTCAATGGTATATGCTGCTCTCCCCCTAAATGCTTCCATCTGAACTTGGTGGACTCCTGGCTTCGTCAGGGTAAACACAGGATATCACAATTATACAAACTTCTCCACCAAGAACTTTTCAAGGGAACGGTGCACACTATCGCCAAATCTTGGGATAAAATACTCAACTCGCCTCATGCCCAAACTAAAATCCTACAGTGATATCTCTGTACTAGACGTTATGTCTCCTGCAAATCCTGGAGGGTGCAACAGTTTAAGATACTCCATGGAGCATATTACCCACACATCCGCTGGTCCAAGGATATAGCGCACCACTTTTGCACTCTTTGCAAGGAACGATATCCGTCACTGCTACACAAGCTATGGCACTGCCCTCCGGTGTCGTCTTTTTGGGACAAAATTATACGCTACATAGCGAGAATGACTGGGGTATCATTACCCAAAGACGTCTATCCCCTAGTGTTCAACTACATGGACTGGGAGGACCCTCAGCACTCAAAGGACTCTAGGAAACTCCTATCGTTATACAAACCTTGGATTGTTACCTGCCTAATGTTGGCACGTAGGCTGATCCTACGTCACTGGATGTCAGATTCTGCCCCCACTATAGCGGAACTAATGTCAGACCTGAATGCCCTGAAGTCTACTGAATCAGTGGGACTATCACTCGACCCACGCCTGCCTAAGTCATTCAGGTCATGTAAATGGAACCTGCCCGCTCACACCCTCTCAACTCCTGCAGGACTGCTACAACCTTATAAGAACTGACCTGTGTTTTCTACACTACCTTGGTGGACAGTTGCACACCCCTGATATGGCGTCACACCGCCCACTCTGCTCTCCTATGCTCTTACAGGTGTGCTACATGCCTTAGGTGCCTTTAAATGTCTAACATGAATGCATGCATGTTGTTATGTTTGTTGTCTCATTTCACATGGTTCAGCTTAGGTATCATCCGCAGATAACTCGTTACGTGGTGCTTGACCTCTCCACTTTATTCCCCTCTCCCCTCACCCCCCCCCCCCCCCCACCGCCCCTACTATGAGTTCTGTATTTGACGAGACTATGCTGCCTTCAACCCATAGGGGCTGTAGTGTCCTTTCATTCTCCCTACTCCTCTGCCCTTCCCCTCCCCTATGCCTCTCCTCTCCATCCCCTTATCTGAAATGGAAATCTTGGGAATGACCCGGTTTGATTGCACCAGTCGTACTAGCCTTCGAAATTCCTCAACAATATGTTTTATGATGTCAGAGCACTCTGTACATGTTTGCATATGTTGTTCGATGATGTGTATCTTGTTAATGTTGCTCTCTGTACTGAGTTGAATTTCAATAAAATGTTGTTTAAAAAAAAAAAAAAAAAAAAAATGGTTCTTTCAATATATGCTTTTCCAAGTTTTATTGCATACCACTGTTGTTTAATTCCAGGAAGTGCCTCTGCCTATCTCTTAAATTTTCTCCTTTGAATGATTGTACTTGGCAGAAATTGGTCCCCAATCCCATTCAAAATCAAAGGATTTCTCACCTTCCACAGAATACGTTCATCCCCTGCAAGGGGCAAGTAGTGTCCAGCAGCACTTCCAGATGATGGTCCTTCTCTGCTCTGCAGCTGAATGGGGCAGCTGGCGCCAGCGAGGCACTGCCAAGAACGAGTGCATTTAAATTAAAAATGGCGCCAGGAGGCGCCATTATGTAACTGCGCAGGCGCCCGCCCAGCCGAGCTTGTACGAGCTTTCCCAAACCGTCAGGTGTCGGAACAGCGCATGCGCAGTTACGATGTCGGCCCGAAATCATTTTTTTTTACGGGCACCGGCAGCCCGTAACTGGCATTTACGGAAAGCCGGACAAATTTAATTACCCGGGACAGGGTCCTATTTGCCAGGACTGTCCCTGCAAAAATGTGACAGTTGTCAGGGATGGTAATAATAACATGTGGAAGGTCATACAATCTAAAGTTTAAGTCCAGGCAAACAGCTCAATACACAGAAATACACATAACTGAGCAAGTAAACTAAGATTGATTTGCGATATGCACGATATCTGAAGTGGTTGTTAACCAATTATGGATCAGGCCTTTTTCTGACATTTGTTGTTTACAAGTTTAAACAAGTATTTCCTGGCGCATCATGGTAACATACAATGGGTTTTGGCTCCGCCTCCACAACCTGATTGGACTGATTAACTATAAATCAAAGACAGACTTGGCTCTCAGCATTCTCCTTTTTGTCCTCACCTGATCAGGACTGGAGCCGCGAGGGATCCCTTACCATTTATCCCCCCCAGCCAGGTTTAGCCTCTCCTGGGTGGAAGTCCTTCCTGTACAGTCTCTAAATGAGCTATATGGTTGGAGCCCCATTCTGGTGGTCTGGGGGGCATAGTTCAGCCTCTCCCATACTTTCCAACTGTCCTGTTTTTGCCGGAACAGTCCCGGCAAATAGGAGCCTGTCCTGTGTAATTTACATTGTCCCGGCAAGCGCCCGTTAATCGGCTGCCCGTAAATGCCCGTTATGGGTAGCTGGTGTCCGTAAAAAAAAAAAAAATGGTTGCGGGCCGAAGTCATAACCTGCCGGGCTTGGGAAAGCTCATACAAGCTCGGCCGGACAGGCGCATGCACAGTTACGTAATGGAGCCACCTGGCACCATTTTTAAAATCAATGGCACTAGTTCTCGGCAGCGCCTCACCAGTGTCAGCCACCACAATAGAGCAGAGAAGAACCCCTGGAGAGTGAAGACACATTCCCAGACATGAAGGTAGGTAGGATGAAAGCAACAATCCTATGTGCAAAAATATCTGGTAACATGACATGTGAATAAAGTGTGAAATGTGCTCAGGTGTGACCATACCAGATCGTATAATTAGGTTTTATCGTACTTATTTACACCTTGCACTTTATTTATATTTACATATTAAATTTTTTCTATGGTCACAACTGAGCACATTTGACTTATTAGAATTGCAGGGAATTGTGATGATAATTTTAAACTTGAGGCAGAAGTAGTGCAGTTGAATGGAAGAATTATTCCAACTCTGCTACTTTGGCCTTAAATTTGAAATTCCCTTTTCAATTTCCTGTAATTCTCTCTTTATTGAGTAGACCCTATAATCTTTTGATATGTAGGCAGAGATTACCCACTTTACCACCGGAGGATTTTCCTGCTAAAAGACCAGGGGGTTTTTTGCGATTTTTTACTGCGTGACTTTAACGGACAATTGCGCGGTCGTGCGACGCTGTACCTAAACTAATTTGATGTCCTTTTTTTCCCACAAACAGAGCTTTCTTTTGGTGGTAGTTGATCACCTGTGCGATTTTTTTGATCACGCGCTATAAACAAAAAAAGAGCGTAATTTTTGCAAAAATAACAATATTTTTTACTTTTTTTTTTATATGAAATTCCCCCCAAAAAAAATGTAAAAATCAAAATTTTTTAACATTTTCGGCCAATTGTTTTACGCTACCTATGTTTGGTAAAAAAAAAATAAAAAATCGCAAAAAGCGTATTTTGATTGGTTTGCGCAAAAGTTATCGCGTTTACTAACAAAGGGAAAGATTTTTGTCATTTTTGGTGTTTTTTTTTTTAACGAGTAATGGCGGCAATCTGCGATTTTTTTTGCGGTACTGCGACATTGCGGCGGACAGATCGGACCCTTGACTGACATTTTTGACACTTATGGGGGTACCAGTGACATTACTGCAGTAATCAGTGCTATATATATGCACTGTTACTGCAAAAATGACACTGGCAGGGAAGGGGTTAACTGTATTGGAGAGGGAGGGGTTAAGTGTGTCCTAGGGGCGTGCTTCTAACTGTAGTGGGACATTCCTATTGGTGTAAAAAAAAAGATCAACAGTTCTACATAGTAGAACCGTTTGAACTTCATTTTTACACAGGGAGAACTGACAGGCGGCTTGTTTACATAAGCCGCTCTGTCTTTCTCCCGCTGTACCAGCGATCGTAGTGTGACCGGCGGACATCGGGTCCGCCAGTCACACTCCCGCACTCCTCCGTGAATGAGCCGAGGCGGGCGCGCGCTCGCCCGCTATTGGCTCTAGAAGGAGTGACAGGCGAGTGACGTAGATCTACGTTACTATGCCTGGCCGGGGCCGACTGCCGCAGTAAATATACTGTGCACAGTCGGCAAGTGGTTAATTATGCAGAGTGGGTGGAGCTTCAGGGAAGTGGGTGTGGTAAGTCATTGATAGCTGTGCTGCAAAGTGTCCCTGGAATTTTTTTTCAAATGTTGGCAACTATGCCTTCCCTGGGTGGAAATCCTTCCTGTACCGCCTCTACATGAGCTATATGGTTGGAGCCCCTTTCTGGCAGAGCAGGCCTGTCAAAGAAAGCTTTAACCACTTCTGAACTGAAAGGATTTGCCCCCTTAATGACTAGGCCATTTTTTGCGATTCGGCACTGTGTTATTTTAATGGACAATTGCGCGGTCATGCAACGCTGTACCCAAATAAAATCGATGTCCTTTTTTTCCCCATAAACAGAGCTTTCTTTTGGTGGTATTTGATCACCTCTGCAATTTTTATTTGTTGCGCTACGAACAAAAAAAGAGCAACAATTCTGAAAAAAAAAAAAACAACAACATTTTTCTTTCTGCTGTATAACATCCCCCCCCCCCCAAAAAAAAAAATTAAAAATCAAAAATGTTTAACATTTTAGGTCTATTTGTTTTCAGCTTCATATTTTTGATAAAAAATAATAATTTTAAAAATAAAAATAAGCGTATTTTGATTGGTTAAAAGTTGGTGAAAAGTTATCACGTCTACTAACTACAGGAAAGATTTATGTCATTTTTTTGTTTTTTTTTTTACTAGTAATGGCAGCGATCTGTGGTTTTTAGTGGAACTGCGACATTGCGGTGGACAGATCGGACCCTTAACTGACATTTTTGACACTTTTGGGGGGACCAGTGACATTACTACAGTAATCAGTGCTAAAAATATGCACTTTCACTGTACTAATGACACTGGCAGGGAAGGGGTTAACACTGTGGGTGAGCAAGGGGTTAAATGTGAACCTAGGGGAGTGTTTCTAACTGTATGGAGGTTGGGATTTTGAAATGACTATAGAGACACGGGATCCTATATTGAAGGATCACAGGAGCTCTGTGGTCATTCCAGAGAGAAGAATGGTCAGCTGTGTTTACGACAGCAGACCATTCTTCTCTCTCAGCGGGGAACGATCGCGGATGGCCAACGGCAATCGGAGCTGTGCATTGGAGTCCCCGAGTGGGGGCGGAAGCGTGCCGCCGGCGCGCGCGCTTGCCCCCTAGTTGCAGGCACGCGACCGATGTATACCTACACATGTCGGTTCGTGCAGGAGGGGCTGCCTGCCACAGTAAAACCGGTTAAACAAACTTTGATATAGGTGACAGCGTTTTCCCTTTGCTTTCCATATGCTTTTCACCTATTTTCTCTTTTTGTGGGCGTTTACTATTTCCAAGATGGCTGCAGCAGTGCAAGTATACTCTAAGCATGAAAGGCAGGAAGTGATGCGGCCCCTGTTCTAAAATTTTGTCAGACCCATGAAAATACCGGAACTCGTCACTTCCGGTGACACTACAACATGGAACAGCTGATGTGAGTCACCACTGCGCATGCGCACAAGACATTCTTGAGGTTTGGAAAAATTATAAGAGATAGCGGATAGCTGACTGAGAGAAGGTGGGGCTGAGGTGGGACGGAGGAGCCCTCCACATCATTGAGCCCTTACAGGGGGCGGGGCGGGACAGGGAGGATTGTGAGAGCTTAGAGGAGGCACATGCAGAGCTGACTTAAAGGAGGCGGGACGGAGGTGCGGCCGTATAATGAATGCAGGGCTTAAGCGGCTCCTTCTGTTCTAAGTATACTTAATAATAAAAAATAAATAATAATAAAAACATAAAAATAAGAAATTAAGAAATACTAAATGTAAATAAATACTAAAGATAAATAGTAAAAACCAAATATGAAATATTAGGCGGGACGGAGGTACGGCCGTGTGATGAATGCAGGGCTTCTAGTCATTAAAAGCGGCTCCTTCTGGTCATTGTATACTTAATAATAAAAAATAAATAAGAAATTAAGAAATACTAAATATAATTAAACACTAAAGATAAAGCTTAAAAACCAAATATGAAATATTAGGATTAAATAAAAAAAAAAAAAATTATATATATATATATATATATATATATATATATATATATAAATAAATGTATGTATAGTGAGTGCGCTTTTTTATGTGGTTATTAATAAATAAAATTATTAATGGTGATTTTCCAATATTAAACAATATCAAATAGTAAACACTTGTGTGTAAACAAAAGCTTAAAACACAAATTGAATATTAAAGTCCAATTTCATAAATCTTCTTTCAAAGTGATGGTTGTGATAAAGGGGTGAAGGAATCCAAATGAATGAACAGTGACTGTGATATCCCTCCACCAGGTGAATTTCCTCCTTACCCGGCGGAAAAAAGGTAAGAGCCTTAGGTGTATCCAATTTTTCCACAATCGCTTATAATGTGCAATCCACCTTCAATGTAGTGATAACACCAATGTGTAAAGGTAATGGCCTCTTACCATAAAAAGGACCTTTTACGCTTGTAGTACACTCATATGAAGATGGCGCTAATCCCTCTTAATCTGTACAAGGTGCACGGCTCCCTCAATTATTCCAGCAAAGATGATATTATCCTCCGCTCAAAGTTAAAAACAAATGGGGACTGATAGTGCATTAACCTTTACCAGGGTTTATTTAAAGAAAGATTGCACTTACATGTATATGGCAGTTTGCAGGAATAATAATCGGTCTAAGAGCATGGAAATGTGGTTAAGGTACTCGCATCTGGCTGCAGCACGGACCGCGGGTGACGTAGTGACGACACGCCTCCTTGCTGACGCGTTTCCTCCAATAGGACATCGACAGAGATAGGAGATGATCGCCCAGCGTCACTTCCGCCTTTTTATGCAAGAAGGAAACAGTATCTCTTCCGGTGTCTTCAAGAAAAGACTGGATGCAGCGGATCGTTCCTTATTTTGCCTTCGGTCTGTAATTGACTCAATTAAAAGCAATCTAAAGGTTTTTATTGATATAAAAATAGATTCACTTCAACGGTTATATTAATTCTTACTTTTCGGGTCCGCTAACTTTTGGCTATAGATTCGTGGGAACTTCTTTTTGACCCATAGGGGTTGATTTACTAAAATTGGAGAGTGCAAACTCTGGTGCAGCTCTGCATGTAAACCAATCATCTTCCAGGTTTAATTTTTAAAGCTTAATTGAACAAGCTGAAATTAGATGCTGATTGGCTATCATGCACAGCTGCACCTGATTTTGCACTCTCTGGTTTTGGTAAATCAACCCCTTAGTGACACCGGAAGTCTCTTTATCTTTAGTTCCTGTATAGTACTTCCTACAGCGGCGAGGAAAAAGATCTGTCCTGCTTGCATTTACAGTTGCAAATTATTTATCTATTTATGAATGACTTTTAAAACCGATTACTATTAAAAACAAATACAATATGATGAAATTGAAAACACTAAAATTTTAAAATTTTAAATAATTAAAAACTAATTTTTAATAAAAACACTGAGCTAAAATTAATGATCCATTTTATTTTCATCAATAAATATATTGTGTAGATTATTTTAAAAGTCAGGAATTTGGAGATATTGTTAGCTATTATTTATATGGGAATTATTATCCCACTCTATGTTATGGCCCCTTGGCCGGGAGCACTTAAGCTCAAATATCCAGAAAGTTTCCCTTCTGGATATAGATCTTTTGAGGTCACTTCCCCTCCAATGTATACAAAGAAGATTCCCCTTTTGGAGTGGGACTGTAAATGCCACTAGACACTGTGTATTGTAAAAAAGTAACTTTATTGAAATACCAGATATTGAACAAACACAAAACAGAAAATAACAACAGTCAAAAACACATACAGGGCATTAAAATATGCATGCATTTGACAGACCATGTACTGAACCAAGATGAGGACGCTCAGGTGTACAAGGCGATCATGGAACCGGAAACGAACCTACGCGTTTCGGGCATTAAGAAAGCCCTTCCTCGGGGGTCACCAAAAGTTCCAGATAAAGCACCTAGTATATCTAAGAAAGCAAGATGTTTCAGTATATTATAAAATAAATGTCTATACATCCATAAACAGGCGATTATATACTTGTCTTATAGTGCATGCTTTATGCTAATGAACTTACCCTTTGCGTCCAACCAATGGATTGGAATGGTCTGTCGAATTAAAAAACGGTATTGCTACCGTGTGGAGGGATGCCCAAGTTCTCAAAGGCCCGTTCAGGGCTAGGAGATCCGTAAGAGCATGAAAGAGATTGTAGTAGCTGCCCAGAGGGACCGACAGGGCACCACGATGGCCGGTAAGTATGTGGTTCAATATGGACCACTCCCGTGTGGGGGGGATAAGTTCATATATCGTACCTAATACAAAAATGTGGAAAAAAAATGGAGAAAACGAGGAATGTAATGACCAGAGATAAAAATTTACCTTACAACTTGGTCACAGACCCCTTGTGCCCTGAAAAAAAGACATTTACCTGTAATATATGAAGTAAATAAGACCGCAGAGGGTCATGTAGAGTAAGTGTAGTAACAGTCTCATATTAACGGGGTCAGAGTATGTGATTATCTGTAAAGATGAGGGGGTACGAGAAACAATTAAGGAACATAGCCGGGCCGATTGGGTTAAAAAACAGTATCAAAAAGATACAGTGACACCAGGATCCCAAAGTTGTGCAGAAAGCCAAAAATGCGTGCTCGTAAAAACGTGATATAAGAGAATACAAGATTGGAGTAGGAGTAAGTTATATATCCAAAGTCAAACGTAGTGACAAAAAGATGAGGGACATAGCAACACAGCTGCCCATATTAATCCTGGATATAGCTTGTCACACTAATGTGATCTCAAGTATGAGTAAAATACCTTATAGTGCCTCTAGTGGTGTTTGTCACAGAAACATGACATGACCACTGTATATAGATACAAAGAAAATTTACGGCAGTATGTGTATATGTCCTCACAGGTATGGGAAGTGCCATCTACATATATCAAGTGCAGTAACAGCCAAACATAGCCATATACATGCATAGGCATGAAGAGTGGGAAATGTGCCAAAGGGAAGAAAAGAAAAGAAAAGTTGAATGGTGATAAGAGGTCAGTGAGTACAGGAAAAATGAGTCCTGTGGTATCCAGCGCAGGAAAGACAGAGTGCCCATATGTGACATAGAGAACCAGCGGAGTATTAGTCTGCATAGATAGAAATAGTGCCCAATAAAAGAATGGGGATCATGTGGACTTACCTGTCCCTAGGTGTCTATGGGCTTGGCATCCTCTGCGGATGACCATTAGCCCAGACTGTTTAAGAAGCGCTGTAGAACGCCAGCGCATGCGCATCCGGGATGCGTGGCGTGATGTGGCTTGGTCCGAGAGCCAATCCGGTCACCCGCCCGAGGAGCGCGGGCCCCGCCCATCCCGGAAGGAGAGGCCGAGTCCGCGCTCCACGGGTGCCGACGTGGGAAACCAGCTACTCCGGAAGAGAGCCGGTGTGAGCGGGGAGCCACCGCACAGGGCGCCCCCTACCCGCGCCGGGGGAGCCTACAGTCGGCACTGAACAGCCAGAAAATAGCAAAGGCTGACAGTGAGTATGAAGGAAAGAAAAGGAAGAAGGGAAAAAATGGGAGAGGAAAAAAGAGAAAAGGAGAAGAGAGACACAACGGAGCAGGGCAATAAAAGGGAATTGTGGCAAAAGATATATATGTAAATAGATCAGAGTCTGTCCCGCTCTGACCAATAGAGAACTAGTCAGGAGAATATGTCCTTAAAGGAGAACGGCCAAAAGAAAAATAAAAAGAAAAGTACTATGGAGGGCAAAAAATCTTAGCACTTGAATTTAAACAAGGTAATAATGATAAGTCTAATATCGCACATCATTATCATATCCGTATTTCCACATCACACACCAACCGAAAAGACCTATGAAAGACCATATGTAACGTATTATTATGCACAATGCATATGACAATATTATATCCACATTTAGACATAGCAAGACAATCCCAGGAAGTAAATGTACCATGTTATGTTAGTGGACCTTTAAACATATGTATTACATAAACTGAACAATTTGCACAGATGTATATATGATAACAGAATGTAAAACATGAACCTATACAGGAAATAGCCTGTGTGTATCCCCCTACATAGGATAGACCTGATAGATAGAATATGACACCTCCGTATAGTTGTTATATGGGGTGTGAGAGTAATCATAGGTTAACCCATTAATGGGTGTTCATAGCTAGCTATCAAAAAGTTTGGTATAGACCATGGAAAAAGGGAGCTATCCCTGGTCCGTAGGATGTCATGAACTTGCTGGCTACAGTAATGTGTGTCTTGGTAATACGGGACCAGCCAAGAGAGACTTCCAACGTATATCCAACATTATAAGTACAATCACTAAACTCCTAAGGTTAGGTGATACTAGATGTGCATCTAATTTAGCAAAGCCCAAAGGAATCGTCATATATCTAGGCGATCTATCTAAGTGTTAATGGTTTCAACACACCAATAGGGGGGTAGAGATAATAGAGGATTATGACTGCTCTTATCGCATCAGCAGTAAAGGCTTAACATAAATTAGAGGGAACCGAAGATACTTAGCTACTGTTTCCAGCCACCTGAGGAGAAGCCCTCCAGGAAGGGCCTAAAACTCACTACATTGTTTAGGCCCGGGGCTGTAGTAGCGTTCAAGTCTAAGATCCAGCGTGTTTCTCGCTGTAGAAGGGTCTTGTTCCAGTCCCCACCACGGGGACTGGGGTGGACCCGATCTAAAGCCAAGAATTTGGGTACCGGAGGGATGCCTGTGTGCATATCCCGTACATGTCTACCAAGAGGTAGATCGGGGTCTCGTTTTTGCATACTCAGTACATGTCGATAAATACGTTTATGAAAGGGTAGTTGGGTTTTCCCTACGTAGTAGGATCCGCAAGGGCAGGAGTAGATACACTACCCCGGCTGTTTTACAATTCACAAAATGGTGTGCCTTGAATGTCTTGCCATTAGGGAGGCAGATGTTGGTATCTCTATTAATATATTGGCAATAATTGCATCCTCCACATGTGAAGGTTCCGAATCTTTTACAGGGATCTTTGCGATATTTGCCAACAAATTCGCTGCGTGTGAGATAATCTTTTAAAGCTTTGGTCCTACGGTACGTAATGGCAGGTTTTTGTGTAATGTGTGGACTAATATTGGGATCACAACTCAGCATATGCCAATATTTGTCAATCGCCTTGAAGACTTGTTGATACTGTTCTGAGTATTGCATTATAATGCGAGGAAGGTTCGCATCAGCCATACCCGACTTGACTTTTTTATTTTTAAACAACAATTCTTGTCGCGTAAGTGAATTTGCTCTATTGAACGCTTTTTTGAGGCAAGTTTTAGAATAGCCTCTTTTATACAAGCGTTCCCTTAGGTTGTTAGCCTCGATTTTAAATTTTGTGTCATTAGAGCAATTTCTACGTATACGAAGGTATTGACTGAAGGGTATGGATCTGACAAGTGGTGCAGGATGGGAACTGGACGCATGTAAGATAGTGTTTGCGGATGTGGGTTTGCGATATAAGGTGGTTTGTAGATTCCCAAAGGTATCCTTCTCGATAGTGATATTGAGAAAGTTAATGGAATGCAAGTCATAGTTCATAGTGAACTTTAGGTTAAAGTTATTATTGTTCATACAGGCGACACCCTCAGCGAGCTCGTCGGCCGAACCGCTCCAGATAACCAGAACGTCATCGATATAACGGTACCAAGTCAGGATATGACTGGTCCAACTTGTAAGCGAATCATCAGATAACAATTGACGTTCCCACTCCCCCAGGTACAGGTTGGCATACGATGGGGCACACGAAGCTTCTTATATTTGGGATGGAGCATAATTATTTTTATTATAATCAGCAGTTTTACTTACAACGTACAGGTGTGGCAATGGGAGCCAAATTTGCCCCAAGTTTAGCCAACTTGTTCATGGCTCTGTGGGAGGATAAAAAATTTTTCACCAACAGAGCCAAAGAACTTATCATCTGGAGACGTTATATTGATGATGCCCTGTTTGTGTGGAAGGGAGATGAGAAATCATTGGTGAAATATATGGAGACCCTAAACTGCAAAAACTGGGGGATTAGATTCACATATCAATTTAGCAGAGATACAGTCAATTTTTTGGACTTGACTATCTACAGAAAAGGTTCCAGTTTTGCCACTCGCTCCTACTTTAAACCCACGGACAAGAATGGCTTCATTGCCCTAGACAGCTGACACCATCCCGTTTGGCTGAATCCGATAACAATGGCAGACCCACCTCAGGCTTAATGCCTGGAAAACCTGCTACATTTGGGGGTTCATCCAGTATTTTGCCATTAGTTATTGGGCCAGTTGCCCCTGGAAACGGCAAAAGGAAAAGTCCAAAAAGTCCATTGCCAAGAACTGTTATTCAAATGCCAGACCGGGTGTGAGACTGCAGCTGCGGGAGGCAGGGAGAGTGGGTTGAAGCTGGATGCCCATATGGAAGGGTGCTTGTGGCAACGCAGATGTTCCAAGAAAAACTGTAATTTAATGAGGACTTTTCAGGAGGAGTAACCGTCCAATATGGCAAAAGGATGGAGACAGCGGGGACATCCGGCCAATCAGGTGTGACCCAGGGGGCCCTATTAATATCCCCTTCTTCGGGTGTGGCCGTGCGGGAGACACGTGGAGGAGAAGGAAGCATGTAATTTGTAAGAGGAGTGACGAGTGTTCCCGCTATTACTGCCACCATGGGGGAAGATCCTGCGAAGCAGAGCCCGGAGCAGATCCACCAGCTAGTCTGGCATACTGGTATCCGGATGGTGCCGGACGGCGGACTCAAGCTATGCCGCGAGTTCCTAGGAGTGGTATGTCCCCAGTGTGCCACTGTTACTTTGAGGGTGCAAGTGTGGGTTCAATGTGGGCAATGTGGTGATCTGCTTCTCAGGGCAGAGAAGAGTGAGGGCCACCCTAAGAAGCTCACCGTTATGTGGGAGACAGGCCTCACTCAGGAGGTGACTGTGAATGAGTCAAAGTTCCTCCGCGGAGCCGGGAGGGGCATGTTCAGACTCATGATGCAGCTGGAGGCCCTGCCAGCAGTCGGTGGGCCTGTAGTCTGTGGGAAGGGAGTTCGGTCACAGAGCTCCATTGGGAGGGGATCCGTGTCCACCCAGACATTCAGAGAGTGGCCAGAGACGTACCTATCTCAACAGCCACAGCAGGATCCACCCCCATAAGTGTCCCACAGCCTGCTAAGTCGGCAGCGATTCAAGCATCACCTTCCAGCACAAGTAGTGAGGGTGATAGATGTCCTGTGAGAGTTCATTCCCCATCTCTCTACCTGAGACATGGCTCACTTGAGGAAGGAATGGATCATTGAGGATCTATGGATGAGATTGAGTGGGATTGGGGGTCAGAAGCTGGTAACACCTCCCCAGGTCCCAAAGTGACTGTGCCACTCGATCAGGAAGCCCAGGAGGCTATAAAAAGAGGGAAACTGGCTCAGAAATTGGGGTTCTGCGATGCTTATGTTGAAAGGGTCCCAGACCTCACCCCTCCTGGGAACATTGCTAGGGCTCGAGACCAAAATGCGTCCTATAAGGAAATGATCCAAAGGGTGTGTACCCCAATTTCTCCACTAGGGAGAGGAAACAGGCAAACTCTCCCCCAGTTGTCCAGGATGCAAAAGAAAGTTGCACTTGAATACGGCTATGACTACCCCTACGCACCTAGGGAGGTAATGTTACTAGTAGGGTTGAGCGGACACCTAGATGTCCGTGTTCGACGGGTTCGGCCGAACTTTAAAAAAAAGTCCGGGTCCGTGTCCCGGACTTTTACCGAACTTTTCCCGGACACCGAACCCCATTGAAGTCAATGGGGACCCGAACTTTAAGGCACTAAAATGGCTCTAAAACACCAAAGGAAAGGGCTAGAGTGCTGCAAATGGCAGCAAAACGTAATTAAGAGCATGGCAAGTGCTCTGCAAACAAATGTGGATAGGGAAATAACTTAAAACAACAAAAAAAAAAACAGAAAAATAAAACAATGTTCTTCTTCATCTCTGAAGGACGAGGCCCATATGGAGTAGGAGGGAGGTTGAGGTGGTGGTGGATGTGGCGGTGACATAGGCGTGCGCACAGGGTGTGCTGGGTGTGCCTGGGCACACCCTAATCACCTAGGGCACATAGCATTGCCAGTGAGGAGATGGGAAAGATCTCCCTCGGACCTGCTCTGCTCTATTTCTCTTTGCCTACAGGTACATGGCCCCGATACATTACTCTCCCTGCTGGCAAACACATGCATGTGTATTTCAACTTTGGGGTGCACACCTTAATGCAATAGGCTGCGCACACCTATGGGCGGTGTAGGTGGAAGCGGCGGTGGAGGAGGACCAGGGCCGGATTAAGAGCATCATGGGCTTGGTGCTGAGGATTTTGAAGGGCCTTAAGGGCCGTGCCTTGCCATGCACCCAGAGGAGGAAGGGTGCAGCCATGCATGCCTAATTCAACATGGGATGCTGTCTCTGAAGCCCATAAACACATCCATGCATCGGCAACTGTCCCTCCTTGTCCGGCCTTCGCGCTGTGTGGGGAGGTTCTGAGGGTGCTGCCTGGGGAAGCGAGCATAGAAGCCAGACTTCTGTGTTTACAAGTGACAGAAGAGCGGTAACAGTGAATATGGCCAACCCGGGGCCTATATAAAAAGGTAGGGGCCTGGAGCTGCAGCTCCAATAGCCCCTACGTTAATCTGGCCCTGAGGAGGAGGACGAGGTAGCCAACACTGCTTCTTTTCACAAATTTTAAATGAGGGTACATCCCAAAAGAGTGAGAAAGAGCAAAAATGGAACAATGGGTGGGTAAGGTCGGTATCCATTGCTATTCTGCATAAGGTACGGAAAAGTCCCGTGGGATCCATGCCTGGTTCATTTTAATGAACGTGAGCTTGTCCACATTGTCTCTGGACAGGCGGCTGCGCTTGTCTGTTATAACGCCCCCAGCCGTGCTAAATACCCGTTCAGATAATACACTGGCTGCAGGGCACGCCAGCACCTCCAAGGCGTAAAGGGCAAGCTCAGGCCATGTGCCCAATTTGGAGACCCAGAAGTTGAAGGGGGCAGACCCCTCATTCACTACATGTAGGCGTGTGCACACATACTGCTCCACCATGTTGGTAAAATGCTGCCTCCTGCTAAGACGTTCCATCTGAGCTGCTGGTGCTGCTGTTTGTTGTGGCGTGCTGACAAAGCTTTTCCACATTTCGGCCATGCTAACCCTGCCTTCTGAGGTGCTGGCGGTGCCCTGGTTGTGTTGGCGACCTCCTCCTCCTCCTCTGCCTTGTGCTTCCACTGCGGCCCCGCTGTCAGATGGGAATGCCAGCAGCATGGCGTCTACCAGCGTGCGCTTGTACTCGCGCATCTTGCGATCGCGCTCCAGTGAGTGAATTAAGGACGGTACGTTGTCCTTGTAACAGGGATCCAGCAGCGTGGCCACCCAGTAATCAGCACAAGTTAGAATGTGGGCAACTCGGCGGTCGTTGTGGAGACACTGCAGCATGTAATCGCTCATGTGTGCCAGGCTGCCCAGAGGCAACGAAAGGCTGTCCTCTGTGGGAGGTGTATCGTCCGTGTCCTCTGTATCCCCCCAGCCACGCACCAGTGATGGCCATGAGCTGGCCTGGGTGCCACCCTGCTGTGAACATGGTTCCATCTCCTCCTCCAGCTCCTCCTCCTCCTCATCCTCCTCATCCTCCAGAACTGTGCCCCTGCTGGACAATTGTGTCCCTGGCGTTTGTGTGTGCAGGAACCCACCCTCGGAGCCCCTTGCGAATGACTGCCCTGAAAGCCTTGGAAATGTTACCTCTTCATCCTCCTCCTCCTCCTCATCCTGTGCCACATCCTCTTCCATCATCGCCCGAATTGTTTTTTCAAGGAGGCATAGAAGTGGGATAGTTAAGCTGAGAATGTCATCATTGCCACTGGCCATGTTGGTGGAGTACTCAAAACAGCGCAACAAGGCACACAGGTCTCGCATGGAGGCCCAGTTATTGGTGGTGAAGTGGTGCTGTTCCACAGAGCGACTCACGCGTGCGTGCTGCAGCTGAAACTCCACTATGGCCTGCTGCTGCTCGCACAGTCTTTCCAGCATGTGCAAGGTGGAGTTCCACCTTGTGGGCACGTCACATATGAGGCGGTGAGCGGGAAGGCCGAAGTTACGCTGCAGCGCTGCCAGGCGAGCAGCAGCAGGGTGAGAACACCGAAAGTGTGCACAAACGGCCCGCACTTTCTGCAGCAGCTCTGACATATCGGGGTAGTTTTTAAGGAACCTCTGCACCACCAAATTCAGCACATGCGCCAGGCAAGGGATGTGCGTCAAACCGGCTAGGCCCAGAGCTGCTATGAGATTTCGCCCGTTATCGCACACCACCAGGCCGGGCTTGAGGCTCGCTGGCAGCAACCACTCATTTGTCTGCTGTTCCATGCTCCTCCACAACTCCTGTGCGGTGTGTGGTTTGTCCCCCAAACAGGCAAGTTGTAAAACTGCCTGCTGTCGTTTACCCCTGGCCGTGCTGAAGTTGGTGGTGAAGGTGTTACGCTGTCCGGATGAGGAGGCGGAAGAGGATGAGGAAGCGGAGTAGGAGGAGTTAGGAACAGGAGGCACCCTCAAATGTTCAGAAGTATGAGATTGTGTTCACTGTACCCCACAAAGATTGTGTTCACTGCACCCCACAAAGATTGTGTTCACTGCACCTCAAAAAGGATTTTGTTCACTGCACCCCACAAAGATTGTGTTCACTGCACCCTAAAAGGATTTTGTTCACTGCACCCCAAAAAGGATGTTGTTCACTGCACCCCAAAAAGGATGTTGTTCACTGCACCCCAAAAAGGATGTTGTTCACTGCACCCCACAAAGATTGTGTTCACTGCACCCCACAAAGATTGTGTTCACTGCACCCCACAAAGGATTTTGTTCACTGCACCCCACAAAGGATTTTGTTCACTGCACCCCAAAAAGATTGTGTTCACTGTACCCCCCAAAGATTGTGTTCACTGCACCCCACAAAGATTCTGTTCACTGTACCCCACAAAGACTGTGTTCACTGCACCCCACAAAGGATTTTGTTCACTGCACCCCAAAAAGATTGTGTTCACTGCACCCCAAAAAGGATTTTGTTCACTGCACCCCAAAAAGATTGTGTTCACTGCACCCCAAAAAGATTGTGTTCACTGCACCCCACAAAGGATTTTGTTCACTGCACCCCAAAAAGATTGTGTTCACTGCACCCCAAAAAGGATTTTGTTCACTGCACCCCAAAAAGGATGTTGTTCACTGCACCCCAAAAAGGATGTTGTTCACTCCACCCCAAAAAGATTGTGTTCACTGCACCCCACAAAGGATTTTGTTCACTGCACCCCACAAAGATTGTGTTCACTGCACCCCACAAAGGATTTTGTTCACTGCACCCCAAAAAGAATGTGTTCACTGTACCCCCCAAAGATTGTGTTCACTGCACCCCACAAAGATTGTGTTCACTGCACCCCAAAAAGGATGTTGTTCACTGCACCCCAAAAAGGATTTTGTTCACTGCACCCCACAAAGGATTTTGTTCACTGCAGCTCACACAGAAAAATGGATGTGGATCACTGACACCTTCCTATCTCCTATCCCACACCACACAGCAATATCGATTGTAGTTTGTAGAACACAGTTTCCCTAAAATTCAGCAGCAGCAGCCTCTCCCTAACAGGATTGAGAAGAGATCGTAGATCAGGATTGAGTGCAGAGTCACCCCACCCCCCCACACAGCAATATCGATTGTAGTTTGTAGAAGACACTGACCCTATAATTCAGCAGACTATCCCTAAAATGCCTACAACTCGCCCTGCCTAAACACTCCGACCTGTCCCTCAATCCTATCCGGACACAAATGTTTTTTTCCTGCCTGTCTTTCCCTAATCAGCAGCCAGCACGTTGATGTGTGCTCTGTCCCTGATCTAAGCAGCATAATGACGCCGCTGCGGCTGCCTCGAACTTATAAAGACTTGGTCACATGCTTCAGACGGCCAATCACAGCTACGGAGACATTTGCAGGCATGGCTGGGATGGCTTAAGGCACACCAGTTAAACGATTGTTGATTGGCTGTTGAAAGCCCGCCATGAAAAGAGCGCCAAAGCATGCAAAACCCGGAAATAAAACGACCGAACACGGATTTTTACCCGAACATACAGTAAAGTGTCCGTGTTCGTGTTCGGGTACAAAAAATCCAATTATTCGGTACGAACACGAATAATACAGTCCGTGTTCGCTCAACACTAGTTACTAGTGGAAAAGTTTTGGGACTTTTGGTGCGACAAACTAATTTGGGACTTCCTGTTTGTTCCAAAACCTTACAGGGATTATCCTGAAGAGGGAAAAAATTTAATAAGGTCAAGACTCAATGGAACTATGAGCGTTCCATCTATATAGATAGGGTGGAGGTTCGCCACCCAGATGGATCAAGGCACGCTTGGTCCATCAGGGTCAAGAATGAACAAGGAGAATATGTTCAGATACCTCACCCTCACTCATCAGGCCACAGGACATGGTTCCAGTAATCCATGTCCTTAGTCTGCTTGTCTTCAGCAAACTGTTTGCAGGCTTTCTTGTGCATCATCTTTAGAAGAGGCTTCCTTCTGGGACAACAGCCATGCAGACCAATTTAATGCAGTGTGCGGTGTATGGTCTGAGCACTGACAGACTGACCCCCCACCCCTTCAACCTCTGCAGCAATGCTGGCAGCACTCATACATCTATTTCCCAAAAAAAAACATCTGCACGTGCACTCAATTTCTTTGATTGACCATGGCGAGGCCTGTTCTGAATGGAACCTGTCCTGGTAAACTGCTGTATGGTCTTAGCCACTGTGCTGCAGCTCAGTCTCGGGGTCTTGGCAAACCTCTTATAGCCTAGGCCAGTATTTCTCAACTCCGGTCCTCAGGGAACACTAACAAACCAGGTTTTAAGTATTACCTTGGGGAGATGCAGACTAGCTTACTGCAATAATTGAGCAGAAAATGATATCACCTGTGATGTATTTCAGTTTTCTTGCAAACCTGGCTTGTTAGTGTGCCCTGAGGACCGGAGTTGAGAAACACTGGCCTAGGCCATCTTTATGTAGAGCATGCAGAGAGGAGGTAGAGCTGGAATTTATATCACTGTTGGGTAAAGTGGCAAAACTGGGATCAGTCCTCATATTGGGGGACTTCAATTATCCCGACATTGACTGGGAAGAGGGGACTACACACTCACAGAGAGCCCATCTGTTCATGGAAACGTTACAGGACAACTACATGTCACAGTTGGTGGATTCTCCTACTAGAGAAAATGCAGTCATGGATCTATTGATCACTAATGACCCAGACCTAATCTCGGAGGTAGGAGTCCAGGACAACCTGGGCTCTAGCGATCACAGGATGACCACATTTAGCGTGAATAACAATATAACAAGGCAAGAGGGGAACATAAGAACCCTAAACTTTTAGAAGGGCAAACTTTCCCAAATTGTGCTCAATGATGGAAAGGGTAAACTGGGACCAAACCCTGGGAACACTGACCACGGAGGAAAAATGGGAATGCTTTAGGAACACATTAAACAAATGCATCTTGCAGTGCATTCCTATGGGAAATAAATTTAGAAGAGACAAGGCCAAACCTGGCTGGCTAAACCGTAATGTTAAAAAAAACTTATTAGGGGAAAAAAAATTGCCTTCAAGAAATATAAATCAGAGGGCACAGTATTGGCTTTCGAGCAATACAAGGAGGCAAATAAGAAATCAAAATGGCTAAAATCCACTTTGAGAGACAAATAGCGGAGGATAGTAAAAAGAACCCAAAGAAATTCTTTAAATATATCAACAGCAAAAAACCTAGGGCAGAGCATATTGCACACATACTTAACGATGATGGGAGGATGGTTACAGAGGACACTGAAAAAGAAACCGTGCTGAACGCTTTTTTCTCATCTTTACTAAGGAAAAGGAGGGGTACACTGACCATGGCTGTATGGTTAGTAGTAATACACAGGACTTGCCGCTATGGCTAACAGAGGGTGAAATCAGGAACAGGCTGGATAAAATGAACATAAATAAATCACCAGAGTCCAGAGAAGGGCAACTAAACTAATTAGGGGATTGGAGAACCTTAATTATGAAGAGCATCTGCAATCGCTTGATTTATTCTCCCTGGAGAAGAGACGCCTGAGAGGGGACATGATAGCAATTTATAAAATATCTCAATGGTGATCTCAGCATAGAAAAAAAGCTATTCAGTCGAAAGGATTGCATGAGGAGTTGAGGGAATACAATGCGATTAGAGGAGAAGAGTTTTAACCTCAGGCAACGTGGGGGGTTCCTTACTGTTAGATACTACAAGATTGTGGAATTCTCTACATCAAGAGGTGGTTTCTGCGGGAAGTATGGTGGCTTTTCATCTCCTCCCATGCTCTGTTTGATTATCTCCTACTCTTTTAGCTTTTAGACGATCCCTGAAAACCCTTCTGTTCAGAGAAATCTATTCTACCCACACCTAACAACTAGGGATGAGCTTCGAGTTCGAGTCAAAGGTAAGTTTGAATGACGAACAAATGTGCTTCTTCGCTGTAAATTCAAGTTTCTGATAATGCACTGCATGCGTTATGTGATTGGCCAAAGCATGCACCCTGACCTCATGCTTTGGCCAATCAAATGATCTCTGCCATGATTGGACTAAAGGCAGGCTGCCTTTATCCAATCATGGCTCAGGGGCCAAGCACATGCCCCACACTACATAAAGGCTGCTCGCGCAGCCGCAGAGTGTATTGTCATTGTGCGGGTGATGAGACAGGGACAGGCATGCGATTCAGGCAGGGAGAGAGTCGTTTTTTTTTTGAGTTTGTAAGACAGTGCAGAGACATTGCTAGCAGTGTATGGAGGGCCAGGTACCAGTGTGAGGTAGGGAGAAATTTTGTTCTTTACATCAGATACCAGTCAGAGTATTGTTCATCGGTCAATGGTGGAACATTCTATATAACATTCACAGACCTATTTGATTATAGATCACTTCAGATATCATTCAGAGTATTTATTGGTCAGTTGTGGAACATTCTAAAATATTCACAGACCTATTAGATTATAGATCACTTCTGATATCATTCAGAGTATTCATTGTTCAGTTGTGGAACATTCTATAATTTCTCTTACGTCCTCTGACAGTTGCAGCCTGTTCAGTTAGCCTTCATGAGTGGGTAATGCGCCTCACTGCAGGAGTAGGCTAGGCAGTGAAAAGGTTAATAAACAAAAGCTTTTACAAATAACACACCTCTAGGGGGCTGTTCCTCAGCCTTTACCCATCAGCCACTAGGAGCTGCTCTTCAGTTTTATGCTGCTTAGCGTAGGAGTAGGTCATAGGTTTACCTGCTGGGACCTATGTCTCAGGTTTTTTTCTCTTTTTCTTTTCAAAAAGTTTTTTCCTTTTATTTCTTTCCTCACTCACTATCACTAGTTAGTCAGAAGGATCCCTGGAGGACTGCAAGCGACAGCAGAGCTGGGCCTTGAACTGGATAATATAGATCCTTACAGAGTCCCAGCCTGCCAACAAGAGTCAGGTCATTGGTGCGCCCAGGCCTTGCAACAACAGTGCCCCTGATGATGGGGACGAGCCTGCGGAGAACCCATCTTTGCCGGGATGTCTCAACTTCAGAACGCCCTGTGTTGCTAGCATTCGTTCCTGGCTGCCGGCACCCCCACTCAGGGTGGGAGGTGTTCCGTGTCGGAGCTGAGCACACAATCCGTGGAATGGTGAGTTATACTATCCCCGTGTCACCGCGACAGTTAATTGGGGGGGGGGGGTGTGTTGTGGGCCCACTCCTAGGGGAAGGCAGAAAAAAATGTGGTCTCTGTAGTATCCCCCTCCCTGGCCATTTTGGGTGGCCCCTACCTCCCTGCCCCCACTGGGGGCGCTGTGCGATGCACAGTGCCTGGATGGGGGGGTGTGGGGGCTCGTTGTGTGTCTGAGGGGTGCCTCTGAGGTGTCCCCACGGTGGCAAGGTCCCTGGGTTTGTGCTAATTTGGCTCCGTTTGGTCGGCCGCCATTTTGGGTGAGGGCAGGCTATCTGGCCTCATTGTATGGGCAGCAGCCATTTTCTCACTGTGGGCGCTGGTTCGGGCACCATCTTTGTTGAGGGCAGCGGCCATTTTGTGAGTCCTTCCTCCCATTTACTTTCAATTGGCATTCATTGTATTGTGGCTCAGGGCATGAATTGGCCTCTAGTGTGGACGGTCGCTTCTCCCTTCACTGCAGCAGCATGTGTGAGGTGATAGTGTCTACTGTGTCACTGTGGGGCTGATTTGTGGCTGTTTTTTGTTTTTTGTTTTCCCTGCAAAACGGTTCTCTCTGTTGCCTTAGCAGTTTTAAAGGAGTCTCCACCGGCGGTGTAGTTTTGCGGTGTGCACCGCGGGAATCGCCGATTTAAAGGGCCAGTGTCCCAAATAATATTTTTTAATGCAAATTGGAGTCCCAGGATGGCAAATTCCCAACAAACCTGGTTGGTGCGTCAGGAACCCCTGAATCCTCTTCCATGGCCTCCTTATCTGCTGCCTTGGCGACCTTGGCGTGCAGGATGGTCTGCTGCTGTCTGAACGCACTACTCCAAAAACGGCCCATGCCCTCTCAGTTTTTCTGACTCAGAGCCTGATTTGGTTGCCACGTACAATGTCCCCTCTGAGGGGTTCCAGTCCTCACATTCAGATGGGATGGAGGGGTCCTCCTCCACTGCGGCACGGGAATGCACTATACTGGTTGCACTTCTTAGCTCCATCAGAGAGACGTGAAATATTGCTGTTGAGCCCACCCTGTCAGGTTGGCGGGTTTCCTTCGGGTCCAGCAAAACGCCCAGGAGTCGGGTCAGGTTTTTTTTCCCTTCCTCCAAGGAGTTTTCAAATAACCGTGAATGACCTATGGCGTTGCATCATGCATATGCTGGCGGTGCCTAAGCAGTTAAATTACCGTTATCCCTTTGCGGATGCTGTGGGTAATTGTTGGACGGTGTCACCGAAGGTGGACCGCACTGTTTCTGGGTTGAATACATCCACATTGATGCCCGTGGAGGACTTCCCAGTGTTCAAGGCTCCGGCAGATAGGCGTGTGGAGCCGCTTTCCCGCCACATATGTTTGGTGGCAGGCTCCCTGCATCGAATCTAGGTTCGCTTCAGTGATGGTTTTCCCAAGCTGTCACAAAATGGTCCTAGGTGATTAGGGACACCTTGGTGGCGCAGGCGGTCTCTCCGATTGCCCTTGACCTGGTGAATCACATGGCCCAGGCCGTGATGTACCTTTGTGATGCGGCTTTGAAGCGAGACTCGGTTCCTGTGGTTGGGGTCGCAATCCGCTGCTGTGTTGTGGCTGAATGTTGGTCGGCTGACCGCGCTTCCTCAAAGTCTGTGTCTGATGTCCCTTTTATGGGTGTTCGGCTTCTTTGGGAATGCCTTAGATGCATTGCTTGAAGGTCTTACGGGTGGTGTGGGTACCCTTTTGCCCCACACCTCTAAAGGTTAAATCTCCCTGCTCTAGGCGGGGTCCTTCCTTCACTTCATGTGTCCCTTAGTGCCTCAGGGGCATGGAAAAGAAGTAAATTCTTCAAGGCCTCAGGCGGTTGCAGGAAGCCATGGTCTGAGAAGCCCATGACCGATCAGGCCTGTTCGGCTGCCCGGTCCTCCCCCGCCTGAGGGATACCCTTACCCTTTTCGGGAGGTGGGGGGCCATCTGCGTTACTTTTTGGGAACCCTGGTTGTCCCTACTTCAGGACGGGTGGGTTCACAAACTGCTTCATTCAGGGTGCGAGATAGAGTTTCGTTCTCGCCCCACAGACAGGTTTCCTTCCTTCAAATCTCCATCTGTTTTCCGATTGATTACATGATCTCAAGGGAGGTGGTGCGAGAGCTTCTCGCCCTAGAAGTCATTTTGCCAGTCCCTCAGCGGGACAGGTTTCACGGGTTATATTCCAACCTGTTCACGGTTCCCAGGTAAGAGGGAAGAGTGCGTCTGTTTCTGGACAACAAGTCTCTGGACTGCTTCGTTCATGTGCAGAAGTTCCAGATGGCATCCATCCGGTCGGTGGGGGCATCGGTCAGTCCAGGGGGCTTCTGGTCTCCATCGACCAAAAAGATACGTGTATGCACATCCCTATCTACGGAGGTCATCAACGGTATTTCCACTTCGCAGTGGCAGGGGAGCATTTTCTATTTGTGGCATTACCCTTTGGTCTCGCTTCGGCTCCCAGGGTAATCACCAAGGTTTTGGCTCCGGTGCTGGCTTTGCTGCGTGTGAAGGGGATTACGGTCCTCAGTTTTCTGGACGACCTCCTGTTTTGGGCGGGCTCGTGTGCCGCTTTGTCAAGCGATCTACAGGTCTCGTTTTCAGACATTCCAGGTGTTCGGGTAGACCATCAACTTTCGGTTGTCGGCAGTGACCCCATCGGTTTGTCTCGGTTGCCTGGGGATGGTCCTGGACTCCGCTCACGCAAGGTTTTTTTCTCCCAGGGAAGGAAAAATTCCAATCCTGCGGGGTGGGATTAGGTCCTTCGGGGACAACGATCTCTCCTCTCTACGGGCCTGCAGGCGGTCCCTGGGTCTGCTGGTTTCGGCCTTCGAAGCCATTCTGTTTGCTCAGTTCCCAACGAGATCTCTGTCAGCAGAGGTTCCTGCCTGGTGGGATAAAATCCTCAGCCGTTGGACAAGAGGAGATCTTTGGGCCCCCTCACGAGGGTGCAATAAAAATAAAAATTCAGCGCTTAAAATCAAATGGATGGGTAAGCAGCTGTACACCAGGATAGGTCAAACCTACCAAAACCTATAATATGCAGTAAAAGAAAATAAAGTGCAGCGCTATAAAATTACAAATAGTGCATAAAATCATTCACATTAAAATGTATAAAACGCACAATAAAAAGCATGTGGATCATAAATCATAAAGTCCTTAAAAGCGGATTTCCAAAGTGAAAAGCAGGAATAATTAAAACGACACTGCAAACGTGACTCTTCCACCACAGATAATACAGCCTCTCACCTGCTGTATTCGACCACTAGGGGTCACAACACTTTGTATCAGTAAGCATCAATATGGAGACAGCCAGAAGATCTGTATATCCAGGATCCAACAGGTTCTCAGAAACTCATGTATGGCAATCCGGAAAAGATAAATAAAACGATCTAATACTCTCCTCTTAATTAAAGACATTTATTTAAGTAAAAAATAAAGCATCACTCACAAGCAAGGCACTGTCACAGTGCAAGATGAAAGCGAAAGTGCAGACATGTGTTCCAGGATCTCAGAGAGCTGCGGGTGACGTCAGACTCCTTCCCCCGTATGCATTACGTCAATAGGCATGACTTCCTCAGCAGGGGTAAGGAGGGAGACCGCACCCGCTCATTATAAAGGCGTCTCATAGCAACCAGAAGCCAGGTCATTACAAACCAGGAAGTGAAGAGGAATGGAAATCCTCCGCCCCCTTCAACCAAGGACCAGCCCAGCTTCCTGTAGACACAGGAAATAAGAATAACAGAGCTGAACAGCAGTGCTCAGAGGAAATATACAACACGAATTAACCCCTGAAGCTCCGCTGCAGCTCACCATCAGTGACTAAATAAATTATGGCAATATAATTGGAAATGCCCGAATAATTCACTGCCTAACATAGACAGTCGAGCAAAATATTAAAATAAATATCCAATTTAAATCCAATATAAAATTGGAATATGACAACAACTGCAGCTCTCCGATTGGAACATCATACAGATTAAAAACAAATATATATAAAACCTGCGCATAGAGAAATACATATATGCATAAATATAAATATAAAAACATACAATATGCATGACCTACATGATACATGCAATAAAATTCCAAAAGAAAAACTGAATAATAAATTAAACAGATCTATTAACTATTAGAGATAAAACAATTCAAATCAAAATCGGCATTTAAACCTCCTGGTGACAGCACATGGGTCTGATAAATCCAGAAGGATTCTCTGCGACTCAATTGTTGCACGAAATTCCCACCCCTCCAATGATGGCCTGTTTTTTCAATGCCCCAAAATTTTTGGGTGGGTCGAGGGTGGACTTTTCGGGGTGGCTCCTGTCACCCGCTCGGGCGCAAGGCAAATCTTTTCTGCCTGTGCTGTGGACAGTGGTTACCACGGATGCCAGCCTCTAGGGCTGGTGTGGAGTTCTGGGCACGCTTTGTGCCCAGGGGACGTGGTCAGCGGAGAGATCCTCCTTGCCGATACCATCTTGGCGCTCCGAGCAATCAAGTTCTGCTTGTTCCCTTGGACGACTCGGATTCAGGGTCTCCCGGTTCGTTTTTCACTTGGACAACGCCAGGGCGGTGGCTTACGTCATTTCCCAAAGAGGGCACAGAGGGTGCCCGGGCGGCCCAGGCGGTGGTCATGGTCCTGTTTTGGGCCGGGTTGCGCTTTCCAGCTTTTCGGCTGTTCACGTTCCAGGAGTGGAGCACTGGCAGGCGGACTGTCTTTATTGCCAGTCCGTGGACCAGGGGGCATGGTCCCTGCATCCGGGGGGTGTTTCGCCTCCTGTGTGCCCAGTGGGGGTCTCCGGACATGGCTTTGTTTGCGTCCCGTCTCAACGTGGAGGTGGGAAGGGTCGTGGCCAGAACCCACGGTCCTCTGGCAGTTGCCATGGATTCATTGGTGGTGCCCTGTCACCAGTATTTGCCTTCCCTCTGATTCGACTGCTGTCCAGGTTCTTCCGTCGGTGGCGTCAGAACGGGTACAAGTATCTCTGGTGGTCCCAGACTGGCCTTGTCGGTCTTGGTACGCAGACCTTTGGTGGATGGTTGTTGAGCCGCCCTGGCGGCTTCCGCTGTGAGACGTTCTACTGTCTGTGGGGCCGATATTCCATCCTATTGTACAGTCTCTGGCTTTGATGGTATGCTGTTGTTTTCCGGACTTCCTGAAGGCTCGGACAGCTCACTCCAGGAAGATTTACCATCGTACCTGGAGGGCGTCTATTGCCTGGTGTGCGTCGAAAGGGTTTTATCCACGCTTCTTTTCAGGAGCGAGGGTTTTGGCCTTCCTGCAGGAAGGTGTGGATCAGCGCTGGGAACGGTCATAGGTCAGTTGTCGGTCTTTACCGGATTTCTTCCAGCGTCTCTTGGTGACTAATCCTTGATTCGCAGCTTTACTCAAGGGGTGCGCCATCTGGCTCCCCTGCGGAAGGCTCCTTGCTTCCGTGGGGACTGACTTGGTTTTTTGTCAGTTTTTTTTTTTTCTTACAACGGCCTCCCTTTGTGAACATAAGAGAACCAGCTGCCTGTGTTGTCTGAAAAAGTTTCCCTTCTGGTGGCTGTCACCTCTGTTCGCAGAGTGTCGGTGTGGCTGCTCGGTCTTGCCGGTCACCTTCTTTGGTCATTTCTAGGGATAACATGGTCCTGCGACCCACTCAGTCTTTTGTTCCTGCGTGGTGTCTGCTTTCCACCTCATCGTTGTTTCTTCCGTTGTTTCCACCGTGGGCGAAGCCCAATCGTCCCAAAGACTTTGTCCTGTGTTTCTTGAATGTGGTTCGGGGGCTCAGGTTTTTTGCCTGTCTCCCACGGAGACTTTTGGGAAGTCTGATTCTCTGTTTGTCCTTCCGAGGGCTCTCGGAAGAGTTCGGCTGCGCCCGCTGCAGCTTCTTCAGGTTTGGTTCGGACGGACTTTGGTTTTGGGCCTATTCACTATAGGCTTGGGTACCTCCTTTTCCTGTGAAGGCACGTTCTACTAGAGCCGTCATTGCCTCTTGGTCTTTCCACCATCAGGCTTCATGTGGCTAAGGTGTGCATAGCGGCGATGTTGTCGTCTGTGCGCACTTTCACAAAATTCTACTGACTTGATGTACTGGCATCCTAGGATGCTTCCTTTGGCCATGAAGTTTTGTGCGCGGCGGTTGTTTTACAGAGCCGTGTTGTTCTGTCTCTTCTTGGGGTGTATTTGTCCAGGGTTGGCTCCTGTTGAGCTTTTGTTGCCCTGTTGGCTCAGTTTTTTTTTTCCGACTCTGGCCTGGTTGCACGTTGCCTTTTCTTTGGTTGCATCTTCACACCCCTCGCACCTGCACTGCTTTGAGACATCCCACTCGTGAAGGCTAACTGAACAGACTGCGACTGTCAGAGGACGTAAGAGAAAATAGGATTTTTGTAAGAACTTACTGTAAAATTATTTTCTCCGAGTCCTCTGACAGTCGCAGCCCCCGCCCCCACCCCTCTTCTTTTTTGGGGTTTGTGAAAGTATTCACCATCACTGGAAGTTAAAAACAGATAATTAAATGGTTTGAATTTCTTCAGATGGGACAGTCATATTTGTCAGCCATATCTCCATATAGAAATGATGATTTATTCCCATTGCCATGAAATCTTCAATTCCTAAATAATGTGTGTTATATATCCATCAATGTCAGAGAGGTTTTCCCTATTGCTTGTGGATTGGCATAATGTGTATTCCAGCTTTAATGTGAGAGAGACACACAGACTGTCACTGGCAGCCTTGTCCTATTGTTTGTGTATTGAAATGGAATGTGGATTGTGCCGTCCCATTTTCTAATGTTAATGAGCTCACATTTTTCTGTCCAGATGGCTAGATAATTAGTTTAGGTTAGGGGGGAGGGATTGTGTACACTGTATGGGAATGACTGAGTGTTAAACCCTGTTTCCATTGGATTGTGAATGTCACGTCCAGTCCTCAACAAGGTCCACCTGGGCGGTAACCTTGTGGGGGAACACTGTATATAACTCTGTTTCTTGTTCAATAAAGTTGAGTTAGTTCACCCTCAATCTAGAGTCCTGTCTCTTATTGGAGGAATATGCTACAAGGGATTGCTATGGTTCCATACTCCCTTGGATAATCACTAAGCTCTTGTAAGAGCTTGTGTAGAGCTTGTTCCTGCTGAGGAAAGAGAGGTTCACCCATGGGAACCTGGAGCCTTGTTATAGGTCCAGGGTGGGTAGGAGACGGTAAGACAATAACCAAGCTGTGGCAGTTTGTGGGGTCTAAGGTGGTTAGGGTGGCTGGGGGAGTACTTGGAGCCCTCGGGAAGCACTAGGAGCATCCGTCAACGGAGATATGCGGTCGGGGTGCTGGTTGATCCGTTACAGGTTGATAGTCTTCATGTACTGCTTGCTACAAAACTGAAGAGCAGCTCCTAGTGGCTGATGGGTAATAACTGAGGAACAGCCCCCTAGAGGTGTGTTATGTGTAAAAGCTTTTGTTTGTTAACCTTTTCACTGCCTAGCCTACTCCTGCAGTGAGGCGCATTACCCACTCGTGAAGGCTAACTGAATAGGCTGCGAATGTCAGAGGACTCAGAGAAAATAATTTTACGGTAAGTTCTTACAAAAATTCTATTTTTCACAGACCTATAGGGTTATAGATCAGGTCAGATATCATTCAGAGTATTCATTGTTCAGTTGTTGAACATTCTATAATATTCACAGACCTATTTGATTATAGATAGGGTTGAGCGGACACCTAGATGTCCGTGTTCGACGGGTTCGGCCGAACTTTAAAAAAAAGTCCGGGTCCGTGTCCCGGACTTTTACCGAACTTTTCCCGGACACCGAACCCCATTGAAGTCAATGGGGACCCGAACTTTAAGGCACTAAAATGGCTCTAAAACACCAAAGGAAAGGGCTAGAGTGCTGCAAATGGCAGCAAAACGTAATTAAGAGCATGGCAAGTGCTCTGCAAACAAATGTGGATAGGGAAATAACTTAAAACAACAAAAAAAAACAGAAAAATAAAACAATGTTCTTCTTCATCTCTGAAGGACGAGGCCCATATGGAGTAGGAGGGAGGTTGAGGTGGTGGTGGATGTGGCGGTGACATAGGCGTGCGCACAGGGTGTGCTGGGTGTGCCTGGGCACACCCTAATCACCTAGGGCACATAGCATTGCCAGTGAGGAGATGGGAAAGATCTCCCTCGGACCTGCTCTGCTCTATTTCTCTTTGCCTACAGGTACATGGCCCCGATACATTACTCTCCCTGCTGGCAAACACATGCATGTGTATTTCAACTTTGGGGTGCACACCTTAATGCAATAGGCTGCGCACACCTATGGGCGGTGTAGGTGGAAGCGGCGGTGGAGGAGGACCAGGGCCGGATAAAGAGCATCATGGGCTTGGTGCTGAGGATTTTGAAGGGCCTTAAGGGCCGTGCCTTGCCATGCACCCAGAGGAGGAAGGGTGCAGCCATGCATGCCTAATTCAACATGGGATGCTGTCTCTGAAGCCCATAAACACATCCATGCATCGGCAACTGTCCCTCCTTGTCCGGCCTTCGCGCTGTGTGGGGAGGTTCTGAGGGTGCTGCCTGGGGAAGCGAGCATAGAAGCCAGACTTCTGTGTTTACAAGTGACAGAAGAGCGGTAACAGTGAATATGGCCAACCCGGGGCCTATATAAAAAGGTAGGGGCCTGGAGCTGCAGCTCCAATAGCCCCTACGTTAATCTGGCCCCGAGGATGAGGACGAGGTAGCCAACACTGCTTCTTTTCACAAATTTTAAATGAGGGTACACCCCAAAAGAGTGAGAAAGAGCAAAAATGGAACAATGGGTGGGTAAGGTCGGTATCCATTGCTATTCTGCATAAGGTACGGAAAAGTCCCGTGGGATCCATGCCTGGTTCATTTTAATGAACGTGAGCTTGTCCACATTGTCTCTGGACAGGCGGCTGCGCTTGTCTGTTATAACGCCCCCAGCCGTGCTAAATACCCGTTCAGATAATACACTGGCTGCAGGGCACGCCAGCACCTCCAAGGCGTAAAGGGCAAGCTCAGGCCATGTGCCCAATTTGGAGACCCAGAAGTTGAAGGGGGCAGACCCCTCATTCACTACATGTAGGCGTGTGCACACATACTGCTCCACCATGTTGGTAAAATGCTGCCTCCTGCTAAGACGTTCCATCTGAGCTGCTGGTGCTGCTGTTTGTTGTGGCGTGCTGACAAAGCTTTTCCACATTTCGGCCATGCTAACCCTGCCTTCTGAGGTGCTGGTGGTGCCCTGGTTGCGTTGGCGACCTCCTCCTCCTCCTCCTCCTCTGCCTTGTGCTTCCACTGCGGCCCCGCTGTCAGATGGGAATGCCAGCAGCATGGCGTCTACCAGCGTACGCTTGTACTCGCGCATCTTGCGATCGCGATCCAGTGAGTGAATTAAGGACGGTACGTTGTCCTTGTAACGGGGATCCAGCAGCGTGGCCACCCAGTAATCAGCACAAGTTAGAATGTGGGCAACTCGGCGGTCATTGTGGAGACACTGCAGCATGTAATCGCTCATGTGTGCCAGGCTGCCCAGAGGCAACGAAAGGCTGTCCTCTGTGGGAGGTGTATCGTCCGTGTCTAGTGTTGAGCGAACACGGACTGTATTCTTCGTGTTCGTACCGAATAATTGGATTTTTGTTACCCGAACACGAACACGGACACTTTACTGTATATTTGGGTAAAAATCCGTGTTCGGTCGTTTTATTTCCGGGTTTTGCATGCTTTGGCGCTCTTTTCATGGCGGGCTTTCAACAGCCAATCAACAATCGTTTAACTGGTGTGCCTTAAGCCATCCCAGCCATGCCTGCAAATGTCTCAGTAGCTGTGATTGGCCGTCTGAAGCATGTGACCAAGTCTTTATAAGTTCGAGGCAGCCGCAGCGGCGTCATTATGCTGCTTAGATCAGGGACAGAGCACACATCAACGTGCTGGCTGCTGATTAGGGAAAGATAGGCAGGAAAAAAACATTTGTGTCCGGATAGAATTGAGGGACAGGTCGGAGTGTTTAGGCAGGGCGAGTTGTAGGCATTTTAGGGATAGAGTCTGCTGAATTATAGGGTCAGTGTCTTCTGCAAACTACAATCGATATTGCTGTGTTGGGGGTGGGATCTGCACTCAATCCTGATCTACGATCTCTTCTCAATCCTGTTAGGGAGAGGCTGCTGCTGAATTTTAGGGTCAGAGTGTTCTACAAACTACAATCGATATTGCTGTGTGGGGTCTGCACTTAGTTCTCCTGATCTACGATCTCTTCTCAATCCTGTTAGGGACAGAGTCTGCTGAATTTTAGGGAAAGTGTGTTCTACAAACTACAATCGATATTGCTGTGTGGTGTGGGATAGGAGATAGGCAGGTGTCAGTGATCCACATCCATTTTTCTGTGTGTGGGCTGCAGTGAACACAATCTTTTTGGGGTGCAGTGAACACAATCCTTTTGGAGTGCAGTGAACAAAATCTTTGTGGGGTGCAGTGAACAAAACCTTTGTGGGGGTACAGTGAACACAATCTTTGTGGGGTGCAGTGAAGACAATCCTTGTGGGGTGCAGTGAAGACAATCCTTGTGGGGTGCAGTGAAGACAATCCTTGTGGGGTGCAGTGAAGACAATCCTTGTGGGGTGCAGTGAACAAAATCTTTGGGGGGTACAGTGAACACAATCTTTGTGGGGTGCAGAGAACACAATCCTTGTGGGGTGCAGTGAACAAAATCTTTGGGGGGGTACAGTGAACACAATCTTTGTGGGGTGCAGTGAACACAATCTTTGTGGGGTGCAGTGAAGACAATCCTTGTGGGGTGCAGTGAACAAAATCTTTAGGGGGTACAGTGAACACAATCTTTGTGGGGTGCAGTGAACAAAACCTTTGTGGGGTACAGTGAACACAATCTTTGTGGGGTGCAGTGAACAAAACCTTTGTGGGGTACAGTGAACACAATCTTTGTGGGGTGAAGTGAAGACAATCCTTTTGGAGTGCAGTGAACACAATCTTTGTGGGGTACAGTGAACACAATCTTTGTGGGGTGCAGTGAACAAAACCTTTGTGGGGTACAGTGAACACAATCTTTGTGGGGTGCAGTGAACACAATCTTTGTGGGGTGCAGTGAACAAAACCTTTGTGGGGTGCAGTGAACACAACCTTTGTGGGGTACAGTGAACACAATCTTTGTGGGGTGCAGTGAACAAAACCTTTGTGGGGTACAGTGAACACAATCTTTGTGGGGTACAGTGAACACAATCTTTGTGGGGTGCAGTGAACAAAACCTTTGTGGGGTACAGTGAACACAATCTTTGTGGGGTGCAGTGAAGACAATCCTTTTGGAGTGCAGTGAACAAAATCTTTGTGGGGTACAGTGAACACAATCTTTGTGGGGTGCAGTGAACAAAATCTTTGTGGGGTACAGTGAACACAATCTTTGTGGGGTGCAGTGAAGACAATCCTTGTGGGGTGCAGTGAAGACAATCCTTGTGGGGTGCAGTGAACAAAATCTTTGGGAGGTACAGTGAACACAATCTTTGTGGGGTGCAGTGAACAAAACCTTTGTGGGGTACAGTGAACACAATCTTTGTGGGATGCAGTGAAGACAATCCTTTTGGAGTGCAGTGAACAAAATCTTTGTGGGGTACAGTGAACACAATCTTTGTGGGGTGCAGTGAACAAAATCTTTGTGGGGTACAGTGAACACAATCTTTGTGGGGTGCAGTGAAGACAATCCTTGTGGGGTGCAGTGAACAAAATCTTTGGGAGGTACAGTGAACACAATCTTTGTGGGGTGCAGTGAACAAAACCTTTGTGGGGTACAGTGAACACAATCTTTGTGGGGTGCAGTGAACAAAACCTTTGTGGGGTGCAGTGAACACAACCTTTGTGGGGTACAGTGAACACAATCTTTGTGGGGTGCAGTGAACAAAACCTTTGTGGGGTGCAGTGAACACAACCTTTGTGGGGTACAGTGAACACAATCTTTGTGGGGTGCAGTGAACAAAACCTTTGTGGGGTACAGTGAACACAATCTTTGTGGGGTACAGTGAACACAATCTTTGTGGGGTGCAGTGAACAAAACCTTTGTGGGGTACAGTGAACACAATCTTTGTGGGGTGCAGTGAACAAAACCTTTGTGGGGTACAGTGAACACAATCTTTGTGGGGTGCAGTGAAGACAATCCTTTTGGAGTGCAGTGAACAAAATCTTTGTGGGGTACAGTGAACACAATCTTTGTGGAGTGCAGTGAACAAAATCTTTGTGGGGTACAGTGAACACAATCTTTGTGGGGTGCAGTGAAGACAATCCTTGTGGGGTGCAGAGAAGACAATCCTTGTGGGGTGCAGTGAACAAAATCTTTGGGGGGTACAGTGAACACAATCTTTGTGGGGTGCAGTAAACAAAACCTTTGTGGGGTACAGTGAACACAATCTTTGTGGGGTGCAGTGAACAAAACCTTTGTGGGGTGCAGTGAACACAACCTTTGTGGGGTACAGTGAACACAATCTTTGTGGGGTGCAGTGAACAAAACCTTTGTGGGTTACAGTGAACACAATCTTTGTGGGGTGCAGTGAAGACAATCCTTTTGGAGTGCAGTGAACACAATCTTTGTGGGGTACAGTGAACACAATCTTTGTGAGGTGCAGTGAACAAAACCTTAGTGGGGTACAGTGAACACAATCTTTGTGGGGTGCAGTGAACACAATCTTTGTGGGGTACAGTGAACAAAACCTTTGTGGGGTGCAGTGAACACAACCTTTGTGGGGTACAGTGAACACAATCTTTGTGGGGTGCAGTGAACAAAACCTTTGTGGGGTACAGTGAACACAATCTTTGTGGGGTACAGTGAACACAATCTTTGTGGGGTGCAGTGAACAAAACCTTTGTGGGGTACAGTGAACACAATCTTTGTGGGGTGCAGTGAACAAAACCTTTGTGGGGTACAGTGAACACAATCTTTGTGGGGTGCAGTGAAGACAATCCTTTTGGAGTGCAGTGAACAAAATCTTTGTGGGGTACAGTGAACACAATCTTTGTGGGTTGCAGTGAACAAAACCTTTGTGGGGTACAGTGAACACAATCTTTGTGGGGTGCAGTGAACACAATCTTTGTGGGGTGCAGTGAACAAAACCTTTGTGGGGTGCAGTGAACACAACCTTTGTGGGGTACAGTGAACACAATCTTTGTGGGGTGCAGTGAACAAAACCTTTGTGGGGTACAGTGAACACAATCTTTGTGGGGTGCAGTGAACAAAACCTTTGTGGGGTACAGTGAACACAATCTTTGTGGGGTGCAGTGAACACAATCTTTGTGGGGTGCAGTGAACAAAACCTTTGTGGGGTGCAGTGAACACAACCTTTGTGGGGTACAGTGAACACAATCTTTGTGAGGTGCAGTGAAGACAATCCTTGTGGGGTGCAGTGAAGACAATCCTTATGGGGTGCAGTGAACAAAATCTTTGGGGGGTACAGTGAACACATTTTTTGTGGGGTGCAGTGAACAAAACCTTTGTGGGGTACAGTGAACACAATCTTTGTGGGGTGCAGTGAACAAAACCTTTGTGGGGCACAGTGAACACAATCTTTGTGGGGTGCAGTGAAGACAATCCTTTTGGAGTGCAGTGAACACAAACTTTGTGGGGTGCAGTGAACAAAACCTTTGTGGGGTACAGTGAACACAATCTTTGTGGGGTACAGTGAACACAATCTTTGTGGGGTACAGTGAACACAATCTCATACTTCTGAAGCTTTGAGGGTGCTGCCTGTTCTATACTCCTCCTCCTCCTCATCCATCCTTTTAGGTGTACAAACAATAGTAATTGGGGCCTAGTGTGCTTCTGTACGTGTGAAAAACATACACTTTTTTTTGATCATATTTCCTATTCCGCTATTCAATAAAAACCTTTGGGGCTCAATTAAATTGCGGAATAGTCTGTGTCTGTACGTGTGAGATCCACCTTTCCAAGTTTTTGGGGTTCATCTCATACTTCTGAAGCTTTGAGGGTGCTGCCTGTTCTATACTCCTCCTCCTCCTCCTCCTCATCCATCCTTTTAGGTGTACAAACAATAGTAATTGGGGCCTAGTGTGCTTCTGTACGTGTGAAAAACATACACTTTTTTTTTATCATATTTCCTATTCCGCTGTTCAATAAAAACCTTTGGGGCTCAATTAAATTGCGGAATAGTCTGTGTCTGTACGTGTGAGATCCACCTTTCCAAGTTTTTGGGGTTCATCTCATACTTCTGAAGCTTTGAGGGTGCTGCCTGTTCTATACTCCTCCTCCTCCTCCTCCTCCTCATCCATCCTTTTAGGTGTACAAACAATAGTAATTGGGGCCTAGTGTGCTTCTGTACGTGTGAAAAACATACACTTTTTTTTTATCATATTTCCTATTCCGCTATTCAATAAAAACCTTTGGGGCTCAATTAAATTGCGGAATAGTCTGTGTCTGTACGTGTGAGATCCACCTTTCCAAGTTTTTGGGGTTCATCTCATACTTCTGAAGATTTGAGGGTGCTGCCTGTTCCATACTCCTCTTCCTCATCCTCCCTTTAGGGTAGGAAAAAATTTAATCCGGCCTAGTCTGTGTTTGTACGTGTGAGATACACAGTTTTTTATCCTATTCCGCTATTCAATACACACCCTTTTGGTGTAAAAAACATTAAATTGCGGCATAGTTTGCATATTTGACTGTGAGATACACCCGTGCGATACTGTTGTTCTTTTGTTCCGCTATTCAATAAAGACCTTTCTAGGGCAAGATCTTAAATTTCAGAAATATGAGGAGAGCGTCAAATAGGGGCCGTGGCCTGGGTCGTGGTGGTGCTGCTGCTAGAGCTCCTGTTGCAAGGAGAGGACGTGGTCGATCTGTGCCAGCTACACGCACAAGTGAAACACCTTCCTCAAGTGTGAGTAGGCGACAGAACCTGCATCAGTATTTGGTAGGGCATCATACGCCCGTAGAAGTGATGAGGCCAGAACAAGTGGAGGCGATAGTAGATTGGTTTGCTGCTGACAGTGCCTCCAGTTCCTTCACATTGTCTCCCACCCAGTCTACTGCAGAAAGGTCACAGTTGGCACCTGCAGCCGATGTCCAACCGTCTTTCACCTCACCCCCTTGCAAATCAGGCAAGCAGTCTGAGCCCCAAGCCATACAGCAGTCTCTTCTTCTTTTTGATGACTCTGTCAGCAGGGTTTCCCAGGGCCATCCACCTAGCCCTGCCCCAGAAGTGGAAGAGATTGAGTGCAGCGATGCCCAACCACTTATTTCTCAAGATGAGTACATGCAAGGATCATCGCAGCACGTCTCCGATGATGACGAAACGCAGGTGCCAACTGCTGCGGCGTTCAGCATTGTGGAGACCGACAAGCAGGGCAGGGGTGAAGACTGGGTGGAAGATGATGTGGAGGACGATGAGGTCCTCGACCCCACATGGAATGAACGTCATGCAGGTGACCTGAGTAGTTTGGAGGAAGAGGCGGTGGTCGCACAGAGCCACCAGCACAGCAGAAGAGGGAGCAGGGTGCAGAAGCGGAGCGGCCGTGCCCTAGACACTACGCCCGCTACTGCCCAACGCAGCAAGGGAACGAGCGCACCAAAGTCAGCTCAAAGGAGTTCTCTAGCGTGGAAGTTCTTTAGAAAATGTGCTGATGACAGGACACGAGTGGTTTGCACCCTGTGCAATCAGAGCTTGAAGCGAGGCATAAACCTTCTCAACCTGAGCACAACCTGCATGATCAGGCATCTAAGTGCAAAGCACGAGCTGCAGTGGAGTACACACCTTCAAAACCAAGAAACGTCTCTGGCTCATCCTGCTTCCTCTTCTGCTGCAGTCTCGGCCGCTCCAGCCACATCTGTAGTGATACCGGCACCTGCCACCCCGCAAACAGACGATCTGTCAGCAACACCACCACCTGGGTCACCAACAACCATCTCCACAATGTCCCGTGGAAGCGTTCAGATTTCCATCTCCCAAACACTTGAGAGGAAGAGGAAGTACCCCCCTACCCACCCGCGATCCCTGGCCCTGAATGCCAGCATTTCAAAATTCTTGGCCTTTGAAATGCTGTCATTCCGTCTGGTGGAGACGCACAGTTTTAAAAACCTTATGTCGGTGGCTGTCCCACAGTACGTCGTGCCCAGCCGCCACTACTTTTCCAGGCAAGCCATCCCTTCCCTACACAACCAAGAGGGGGAAAAAATCAGGTGTGCACTGCGCAACGCCATCTGTGCCAAGGTCCACCTAACTACCGATACGTGGACCAGTAAGCACGGTCAGGGGTGTTATATCTCCCTAACGGCACACTGGGTAAATGCAGTGGCGGATGGGCCTGAGGCGGATAGCAATTTGGCGCATGTCCTTCCACCACCGAGGATTGCAGGACGCTTCAGTTTGCCTCCTGTTCCTAACTCCTCCTACTCTGCTTCCTCATCCTCTACCGCCTCCTCATCCGGACAGCGTAACACCTTCACCACCAACTTCAGCACGGCCAGGGGTAAACAACAGCAGGCAGTTTTACAACTTGCCTGTTTGGGGGACAAACCACACACCGCGCAGGAGTTGTGGAGGAGCATGGAACAGCAAACAAATGAGAGGTTGCTGCCAGCGAGCCTCAAGCCCGGCCTGGTGGTGTGCGATAACGGGAGAAATCTCATAGCAGCTCTGGGCCTAGCCGGTTTGACGCACATCCCTTGCCTGGCGCATGTGCTGAATTTGGTGGTGCAGAGGTTCCTTAAAAACTACCCCGATATGTCAGAGCTGCTGCAGCAAGTGCGGGCCGTTTGTGTGCACTTTCGGCGTTCTCACCCTGCTGCTGCTCGCCTGGCAGCGCTGCAGCGTAACTTCGGCCTTCCCGCTCACCGCCTCATATGTGACGTGCCCACAAGGTGGAACTCCACCTTGCACATGCTGGAAAGACTGTGCGAGCAGCAGCAGGCCATAGTGGAGTTTCAGCTGCAGCACGCACGCATGAGTCGCTCTGCGGAACAGCACCACTTCACCACCAATAACTGGGCCTCCATGCGAGACCTGTGTGCCTTGTTGCGCTGTTTTGAGTACTCCACCAACATGGCCAGTGGCAATGACGCCGTTCTCAGCTTAACTATCCCACTTCTATGCCTCCTTGAAAAAACAATTCGGGCGATGATGGAAGAGGATGTGGCACAGGATGAGGAGGAGGAGGATGAAGAGGTAACATTTCAAAGGCTTTCAGGGCAGTCATTCGCAAGGGGCTCCGAGGGTGGATTCCTAGACACACAAACGCCAGGGACACAATTGTCCAGCAGGGGCACAGTTCTGGAGGATGAGGAGGATGAGGAGGAGGAGGAGCTGGAGGAGGAGATGGAACCATGTTCACAGCAGGGTGGCACCCAGGCCAGCTCATGGCCATCACTGGTGCGTGGCTGGGGGGATACAGAGGACACGGACGATACACCTCCCACAGAGGACAGCCTTTCGTCGCCTCTGGGCAGCCTGGCACACATGAGCGATTACATGCTGCAGAGTCTCCACAACGAACGCCGAGTTGCCCACATTCTAACTTGTGCTGATTACTGGGTGGCCACGCTGCTGGATCCCTGTTACAAGGACAACGTACCGTCCTTAATTCACTCACTGGAGCGCGATCGCAAGATGCGCGAGTACAAGCGCACGCTGGTAGACGCGATGCTGCTGGCATTCCCATCTGACAGCGGGGCCACAGTGGAAGCACAAGGCAGAGGAGGGGGAGGTCGCCAACTCAACCAGGGCACCGCCAGCACCTCAGAAGGCAGGGTTAGCATGGCCGAAATGTGGAAAAGCTTTGTCAGCACGCCACAACAAACAGCAGCACCAGCAGTTCAGATGGAACATCTTAGCAGGAGGCAGCATTTTACCAACATGGTGGAGCAGTATGTGTGCACACGCCTACATGTAGTGAATGAGGGGTCTGCCCCCTTCAACTTCTGGGTCTCCAAATTGGGCACATGGCCTGAGCTTGCCCTTTACACCTTGGAGGTGCTGGTGTGCCCTGCAGCCAGTGTATTATCTGAACGGGTATTTAGCACGGCTGGGGGTGTTATAACAGACAAGCGCAGCCGCCTGTCCAGAGACAATGTGGACAAGCTCACGTTCATTAAAATGAACCAGGCATGGATCCCACGGGACTTTTCCGTACCTTGTGCAGAATAGAAATGGATACCGACCTTACCCAGCCATTGTTCCATTTTTGCTCTTTCTCACTCTTTTGGGGTGTACCCTCATTTAAAATTTGTGAAAAGAAGCAGTGTTGGCTACCTCGTCCTCCTCCTCAGGGCCAGATTAACGTAGGGGCTATTGGAGCTGCAGCTCCATGCAGGCCCCTACCTTTTATATAGGCCCCGGGTTGGCCATATTCACTGTGACCGCTCTTCTGTCACTTGTAAACACAGAAGTCTGGCTTCTATGCTCGCTTCCCCAGGCAGCACCCTCAGAACCTCCCCACACAGCGCGAAGGCCGGACAAGGAGGGACAGTTGCCGATGCATGGATGTGTTTATGGGCTTCAGAGACAGCATCCCATGTTGAATTAGGCATGCATGGCTGCACCCTTCCTCCTCTGGGTGCATGCCAAGGCACGGCCCTTAAGGCCCTTCAAAATCCTCAGCACCAAGACCATGATGCTCTTAATCCGGCCCTGGTCTTCCTCCACCGCCGCTTCCACCTACACCGCCCATAGGTGTGCGCAGCCTATTGCATTAGGGTGTGCACCCCAAAGTTGAAATACACATGCATGTGTTTGCCTACATGTACATGGCCCCGATACATTACTCTCCCTGCTGGCAAAGAGAAATAGAGCAGAGCAGGTGCGAGGGAGATCTTTCCCATCTCCTCACTGGCAAACAGAGCGATAATGCTATGTGCCCTAGGTGATTAGGGTGTGCCCAGGTACACCAGGCACACCCTGTGCGCACGCCTATGACACCGCCACATCCACCACCACCTCAACCTCCCTCCTACTCCTTATGGGCCTCGTCCTTCAGAGATGAAGAACATAGTTTTATTTTTCTGTTTTTTTTTTTGTTGTTTTAAGTTATTTCCCTATCCACATTTGTTTGCAGAGCACTTGCCATGCTCTTAACTACGTTTTGCTGTCATTTGCAGCACTCTAGCCCTTTCCATTGGTGTTTTAGAGCCATTTTAGTGCCTTAAAGTTCGGGTCCCCATTGACTTCAATGGGGTTCGGTGTCCGGGAAAAGTTCGGTAAAAGTCCGGGACACGGACCCGGACTTTTTTTTAAAGTTCGGCCGAACCCGTCGAACACGGACATCTAGGTGTCCGCTCAACCCTATCCGTGTCCTCTGTATCCCCCCAGCCACGCACCAGTGATGGCCATGAGCTGGCCTGGGTGCCACCCTGCTGTGAACATGGTTCCATCTCCTCCTCCAGCTCCTCCTCCTCCTCATCCTCCTCATCCTCCAGAACTGTGCCCCTGCTGGACAATTGTGTCCCTGGCGTTTGTGTGTGCAGGAACCCACCCTCGGAGCCCCTTGCGAATGACTGCCCTGAAAGCCTTGGAAATGTTACCTCTTCATCCTCCTCCTCCTCCTCCTCCTCATCCTGTGCCACATCCTCTTCCATCATCGCCCGAATTGTTTTTTCAAGGAGGCATAGAAGTGGGATAGTTAAGCTGAGAACGGCGTCATTGCCACTGGCCATGTTGGTGGAGTACTCAAAACAGCGCAACAAGGAACACAGGTCTCGCATGGAGGCCCAGTTATTGGTGGTGAAGTGGTGCTGTTCCGCAGAGCGACTCATGCGTGCGTGCTGCAGCTGAAACTCCACTATGGCCTGCTGCTGCTCGCACAGTCTTTCCAGCATGTGCAAGGTGGAGTTCCACCTTGTGGGCACGTCACATATGAGGCGGTGAGCGGGAAGGCCGAAGTTACGCTGCAGCGCTGCCAGGCGAGCAGCAGCAGGGTGAGAACGCCGAAAGTGCGCACAAACGGCCCGCACTTTCTGCAGCAGCTCTGACATATCGGGGTAGTTTTTAAGGAACCTCTGCACCACCAAATTCAGCACATGCGCCAGGCAAGGGATGTGCGTCAAACCGGCTAGGCCCAGAGCTGCTATGAGATTTCGCCCGTTATCGCACACCACCAGGCCGGGCTTGAGGCTCGCTGGCAGCAACCACTCATTTGTCTGCTGTTCCATGCTCCTCCACAACTCCTGCGCGGTGTGTGGTTTGTCCCCCAAACAGGCAAGTTGTAAAACTGCCTGCTGTCGTTTACCCCTGGCCGTGCTGAAGTTGGTGGTGAAGGTGTTACGCTGTCCGGATGAGGAGGCGGTAGAGGATGAGGAAGCGGAGTAGGAGGAGATAGGAACAGGAGGCAAACTGAAGCGCCCTGCAATCCTCGGTGGTGGAAGGACGTGCGCCAAATTGCTATCCGCCTCAGGCCCATCCGCCACTGCATTTACCCAGTGTGCCGTTAGGGAGATATAACGCCCCTGACCGTGCTTACTGGTCCACGTATCGGTAGTTAGGTGGACCTTGGCACAGATGGCGTTGCGCAGTGCACACCTGATTTTTTCCCCCACTTGGTTGTGCAGGGAAGGGATGGCTTGCCTGGAAAAGTAGTGGCTGCTGGGCACGACGTACTGTGGGACAGCCACCGACATAAGGTTTTTAAAACTGTGCGTCTCCACCAGACGGAATGACAGCATTTCAAAGGCCAAGAATTTTGAAATGCTGGCATTCAGGGCCAGGGATCGCGGGTGGGTAGGGGGGTACTTCCTCTTCCTCTCAAGTGTTTGGGAGATGGAAAGCTGAACGCTTCCACGGGACATTGTGGAGATGGTTGTTGGTGACCCAGGTGGTGGTGTTGCTGACAGATCGTCTGTTTGCGGGGTGGCAGGTGCCGGTATCACTACAGATGTGGCTGGAGCGGCCGAGACTGCAGCAGAAGAGGAAGCAGGATGAGCCAGAGACGTTTCTTGGTTTTGAAGGTGTGTACTCCACTGCAGCTCGTGCTTTGCACTTAGATGCCTGATCATGCAGGTTGTGCTCAGGTTGAGAAGGTTTATGCCTCGCTTCAAGCTCTGATTGCATAGGGTGCAAACCACTCGTGTCCTGTCATCAGCACATTTTCTAAAGAACTTCCACGCTAGAGAACTCCTTTGAGCTGACTTTGGTGCGCTCGTTCCCTTGCTGCGTTGGGCAGTAGCGGGCGTAGTGTCTAGGGCACGGCCGCTCCGCTTCTGCACCCTGCTCCCTCTTCTGCTGTGCTGGTGGCTCTGTGCGACCACCGCCTCTTCCTCCAAACTACTCAGGTCACCTGCATGACATTCATTCCATGTGGGGTCGAGGACCTCATCGTCCTCCACATCATCTTCCACCCAGTCTTCACCCCTGCCCTGCTTGTCGATCTCCACAATGCTGAACGCCGCAGCAGTTGGCACCTGCGTTTCGTCATCATCGGAGACGTGCTGCGATGATCCTTGCATGTACTCATCTTGAGAAATAAGTGGTTGGGCATCGCTGCACTCAATCTCTTCCACTTCTGGGGCAGGGCTAGGTGGATGGCCCTGGGAAACCCTGCTGACAGAGTCATCAAAAAGAAGAAGAGACTGCTGTATGGCTTGGGGCTCAGACTGCTTGCCTGATTTGCAAGGGGGTGAGGTGAAAGACGGTTGGACATCGGCTGCAGGTGCCAACTGTGACCTTTCTGCAGTAGACTGGGTGGGAGACAATGTGAAGGAACTGGAGGCACTGTCAGCAGCAAACCAATCTACTATCGCCTCCACTTGTTCTGGCCTCATCACTTCTAGGGGCGTATGATGCCCTACCAAATACTGATGCGGGTTCTGTCGCCTACTCACACTTGAGGAAGGTGTTTCACTTGTGCGTGTAGCTGGCACAGATCGACCACGTCCTCTCCTTGCAACAGGAGCTCTACCAGCAGCACCACGACCCAGACCACGGCCCTTATTTGACGGTCTCCTCATATTTCTGTAATTTAAGATCTTGCCCTAGAAAGGTTTTTATTGAATAGCGGAATAGGAAATATGATCCAAAAAAGTGTATGTATCTCGCACGTACAAAACCACACTAGGCCCCAATTACTATTGTTTCTACCCCTAAAAGGATGGATGAGGAGTAGGGGGAGTATGGAACAGACAGCACCCTCAAATCTTCAGAAGTATGAGATGAACCTCAAAAACTTGGAAAGGTGGATCTCACACGTACCGACACAGACTATCCCGCAATTCAATTGATCCTCAAAGGTTTTTATTGAATAGCGGAATAGGAAATATGATCAAAAAAAGTGTATGTATCTCGCACGTACACAACCACACTAGGCCCCAATTACTATTGTTTGTACCCCTAAAAGGATGGATGAGGAGTAGGAGGAGGAGTATGGAACAGGCAGCACCCTCAAATCTTCAGAAGTATGAGATGAACCCCAAAAACTTGGAAAGGTGGATCTCACACGTACCGACACAGACTATCACGCAATTTAATTGATCCCCAAAGGATTTAATTGAATAGCGGAATAGAAAATATGATCAAAAAGAAAGTGTATGTATCTCACACGTACACCACCACACTAGGCCCCAATTACTATTGTTTGTACCCCTAAAAGGATGGTTGAGCAGTAGGAGCAGGAGTATGGAACAGGCAGCACCCTCAAATCTTCAGAAGTATGAGATGAACCCCAAAAACTTGGAAAGGTGGATCTCACACGTACCGACACAGACTATCACGCAATTTAATTGATCCCCAAAGGATTTAATTGAATAGCGGAATAGAAAATATGATCAAAAAGAAAGTGTATGTATCTCACACGTACACCACCACACTAGGCCCCAATTACTATTGTTTCTACCCCTAAAAGGATGGTTGAGCAGTAGGAGGAGGAGTATGGAACAGGCAGCACCCTCAAATCTTCAGAAGTATGAGATGAACCCCAAAAACTTGGAAAGGTGGATCTCACACGTACCGACACAGACTATCACGCAATTTAATTGATCCCCAAAGGTTTTAATTGAATAGCGGAATAGAAAATATGATCAAAAAGAAAGTGTATGTATCTCACACGTACACCACCAAACTAGGCCCCAATTACTATTGTTTGTACCCCTAAAAGGATGGTTGAGCAGTAGGAGGAGGTGTATGGAACAGGCAGTACCCTCAAATCTTCAGAAGTATGAGATGAACCCCAAAAACTTGGAAAGGTGGATCTCACACGTACCGACACAGACTATCACGCAATTTAATTGATCCCCAAAGGATTTAATTGAATAGCGGAATAGAAAATATGATCAAAAAGAAAGTGTATGTATCTCACACGTACACCACCACACTAGGCCCCAATTACTATTGTTTGTACCCCTAAAAGGATGGTTGAGCAGTAGGAGGAGGAGTATGGAACAGGCAGCACCCTCAAATGTTCAGAAGTATGAGATTGTGTTCACTGTACCCCACACAGATTGTGTTCACTGCACCCTACAAAGATTGTGTTCACTGCACCTCAAAAAGGATTTTGTTCACTGCACCCCACAAAGATTGTGTTCACTGCACCCTAAAAGGATTTTGTTCACTGCACCCCAAAAAGATTGTGTTCACTGTACCCCCCAAAGATTGTGTACACTGCACCCCACAAAGATTCTGTTCCCTGTACCCCACAAAGATTGTGTTCACTGCACCCCACAAAGGATTTTGTTCACTGCACCCCAAAAAGATTGTTCACTGCACCCCACAAAGGATTTTGTTCACTGCACCCCAAAAAGATTGTGTTCACTGTACCCCCCAAAGATTGTGTTCACTGCACCCCACAAAGATTCTGTTCACTGTACCCCACAAAGATTGTGTTCACTGCACCCCACAAAGGATTTTGTTCACTGCACCCCAAAAAGATTGTGTTCACTGCACCTCAAAAAGGATGTTGTTCACTGCACCCCAAAAAGATTGTGTTCACTGCACCCCACAAAGATTGTGTTCACTGCACCCCACAAAGGATTTTGTTCACTGCACCCCAAAAAGATTGTTTTCACTGCACCCCAAAAAGGATTTTGTTCACTGCACCCCAAAAAGGATGTTGTTCACTGCACCCCAAAAAGGATGTTGTTCACTGCACCCCAAAAAGGATTTTGTTCACTCCACCCCAAAAAGATTGTGTTCACTGCACCCCACAAAGATTGTGTTCACTGCACCCCACAACGATTCTGTTCCCTGTACCCCACAAAGATTGTGTTCACTGCACCCCACAAAGGATTTTGTTCACTGCACCCCAAAAAGATTGTGTTCACTGCACCCCAAAAAGGATTTTGTTCACTGCACCCCAAAAAGGATTGTGTTCACTGCACCCCAAAAAGATTGTGTTCACTGCACCCCACAAAGGATTTTGTTCACTGCACCCCTAAAAGATTGTGTTCACTGTACCCCCCAAAGATTGTGTTCACTGCACCCCACAAAGGATTTTGTTCACTGCACCCCAAAAAGATTGTGTTCACTGTACCCCCCAAAGATTGTGTTCACTGCACCCCACAAAGATTCTGTTCACTGTACCCCACAAAGATTGTGTTCACTGCACCCCACAAAGGATTTTGTTCACTGCACCCCACAAAGGATTTTGTTTACTGCACCCCAAAAAGGATTTTGTTCACTGCACCCCAAAAAGGATGTTGTTCACTGCACCCCAAAAAGATTGTGTTCACTGCACCCCACAAAGATTGTGTTCACTGCACTCCACAAAGGATTTTGTTCACTGCACCCCAAAAAGATTGTGTTCACTGCACCCCAAAAAGGATGTTGTTCACTGCACCCCAAAAAGATTGTGTTCACTGCACCCCAAAAAGGATGTTGTTCACTGCACCCCAAAAATGATTTTGTTCACTGCACCCCAAAAAGATTTTGTTCACTGCACCCCAAAAAGATTGTGTTCACTGCAGCTCACACACAGAAAAATGGATGTGGATCACTGACACCTGCCTATCTCCAATCCCACACCACACAGCAATATCGATTGTAGTTTGTAGAACACAGTTTCCCTAAAATTCAGCAGACTCTGTCCCTAACAGGATTGAGAAGAGATCGTAGATCAGGATTGAGTGCAGACCCCACCCCCCACACAGCAATATCGATTGTAGTTTGTAGAAGACACTGACCCTATAATTCAGCAGACTCTATCCCTAAAATGCCTACAACTCGCCCTGCCTAAACACTCCGACCTGTCCCTCAATCCTATCCGGACACAAATGTTTTTTTTCTGCCTGTCTTTCCCTAATCAGCAGCCAGCACGTTGATGTGTGCTCTGTCCCTGATCTAAGCAGCATAATGACGCCGCTGCGGCTGCCTCGAACTTATAAAGACTTGGTCACATGCTTCAGACGGCCAATCACAGCTACTGAGACACTTGCAGGCATGGCTGGGATGGCTTAAGGCACACCAGTTAAACGATTGTTGATTGGCTGTTGAAAGCCCGCCATGAAAAGAGCGCCAAAGCATGCAAAACCCGGAAATAAAACGACCGAACACGGATTTTTACCCGAACATACAGTAAAGTGTCCGTGTCCGTGTTCGGGTACAAAAAATCCAATTATTCGGTACGAACACGAATAATACAGTCCGTGTTCGCTCAACACTAATTATAGATCACTTTAGATATCATTCAGAGTATTCATTGTTCAGTTGTGGAACATTCTATAACATTCACAGCCCTATAGGGTTATAGATCACGTCAGATATTATTCAGAGTATTCATTGCTCAGTTATGGAACATTCTATAATATTCACAGACCTATTTGATTATAGATCACTTCAGATATCATTCAGAGTATTCATTGGTCAGTTGTGGAACATTCTATAAGCATCACAGATCATCCATCTATAGGATTATAGATTACTTTAGATATCAGTGAGAGTATTGTTAATCGGTCACTTGCGTACATCATATAACCATCATAGCTCTTCAATAGGGCTATCAATTACATCATATCAGGTTATTGAGTATCTATTGGTCAGTTGTGTATACCCTATATTGATCTGTATCAACATCATGTCCGAAAGGCCAACAAGGAGAGGCCGACGCTCACAGGCCACAAAAAGAGGGCAAGCAGCCTCTGTGTCCATTGTGAAAAGTGGTGGTCACAGTCGACATAGTGCATCCTCTGCAGGGGGGGGCACACCCATCCTTTATTTCCAGTGCTGCCTGTGCTATTCAGCCACAACATGTGGAAGAGTTGGTGGAGTGGATCAATAAGCCGTCCTCATCCTCCTCTTCCTCTGACACCCACGCTCCCAGTAGTTTGCCTTCCACCGCAGCTGCCAAAGCGGCTCATTCCACAGGCTCCTTCTCCACAGCTACTCCTTCTCCACAGCTACTCCTTCTCCACAGCTACTCCTTCTGTCGCCCCAGCATCGTGCATGGAGGAGTCACCTGAACTATTCGATATTATAGTGTCAGTGACATGCTCTTGGAGGATGTGCAGCAATTTGAAAGCTGTGATGTTGGTTCCCAGGTTGATGAAGGGAATAAGGTGAGCCTAGAGAGAGGGGGTGACCATGACGGACAAGAAACCAGCAGTCATGTTGCCACAGCTGAAGCATATTGCCACGTTTGCTCCAGTGACGAGGAGGGAGGGGGTGATGAGGTCAATGACTGTACTTGGGTGCCTGACAGGATAGAGGAGGGGGAGGATGAGAAGGACGCACAACTCCAACAAGGCAGGATGTGCTCCAGGGGCCGCCATAGCAGTAGCCAACCTACTGCGTCACGGCACAAAGTTCCACAGGTGCAGGGTGCTGCAAAATTCCTGCGGACTCCAAAAAGTTCATTAGTGTGGGCATTTTTCAGCAACATCTGTCTAAAGCGGATCAAGTGTGGCCAGAACACCAGCAGTTTGGGCACCACATGCTTGACAAGCCATATGACAACCTTCCATGCAGTCCGTTGGCAACAGCACCTAAAAGAGGCACCAGATCAAAACAGGCATACATCACCTTGCTCCTCATCTGCGATCTCTAACCATACTATACCTCATGTCTTCTCAAGTACCAGCATTGAGAGGGATGATGGTATAGCAATGAGTGGCACAGAGACTTGCACCCAATCTGCTAGCAGTACACCACCGCTTGATTTGAGCACCAGGCAAATTTCACTACCCCAGTATTTAAACCGTAGAAAGAAATACTGTCCCAGCCATCCACATGCTCAGTGTCTTAATGCTAGCTTGGCCAAATTGCTAGCATTCCAGTTGCTGCCTTTTCAGCTGGTAAACTCGTCTCCCTTTCATGAATTTGTGGAATGTGCTACACCACAGGGGCAGGTCCCAAAAAGGCATTTCTTTTCGCATAAGGCCATTCCAGCTCTCTTCCGTGGAAGGTAGTGTTTTGGCCTCGTTGGACAAAGCGGTCAGCAGGAAGGTGCACATTACTGCTGACTCTTGGTCCAGCAGGCATGGACAGGGAAGTTACATTTCTTTCACGGCGCACTGGGCAACTCTGCTGGCAGCTGGGAAGGATGCAGGACAGGGTTCGGCGTTGGAGCTTGTTTTGCCACCACACCTCCAAAAAGCTGGTGCTGGTTCTGCCACATCTGGCTACTCCACCACCACCTCCCCCTCTTCCTCCATGTCCTCTTCTGCGCAATTCTGTTCTACAGCAGCAGTGCTCCCTAATAGGGATAGCCTTGCGGTTCGCCCGGCGGTCGATTCGCGGTGAACTTTGCTTGTTCGCAGTCCGCCGATTTTGCGAACATATGGCATTGTTCGCGGCGGCCATATTAGTTTACATTGGGGAGAACTTTGACCCATGACACAGCCATCAGGTGGAACAGGACAGCTAACTGAGACATTTCAGCACATGGACATACCCCCTACCTTATAAAGGGTATGGAGAGGTCTGTTGTGTGCACCAGGGACAGATTGTCAGTGACACAAATCGCTCTGTCAAGGTCCACAAAAGTCCTTTTAAGGGCTGGTATTTGGTATAGGTATACTGTCTCTTTTGTCAGTGTAGGGAGAGATTTGCTGTGTTCACCAGGGACAGATTGTCAGTGACAAAAATTGCTCTGTTAAGGTCCACACAAGTCCTTTTAAGGACTGGTATTTGGTATAGGTGCACTATTCTTTGGTGTGCAGTGCACTATATAGGGGTGTAATACAATTATAATATACTTTCTAATATAGAAAGCATATTATAGTGGATTTGTATTGTGCACTGTGAAGCACTGTGACTGGTGTGGTGAGCATTTCTGCAGCAATACTACAACTACAAACAGTGATAAAAGCACTTTTAAAAAAGTATTATAACTGGTGTGATAGACCAGGGGCTCCCCTAAACAACAGATTGAAGCAGGGTGCTATCTAACAATATACTTTTATAAAAGTGTATTTGGGTACTGCAAAAATGTTGCCTCTTTTGCTGTGTTAACTCTGCTACACACAGTGACAACAGTTACTGGCCAATTTTTTGTACAACTGGTGTGATAGACCAGTGAACCTCCCCCCTCCACATACCACAGATTAAAGTGGGGTGTTATCTGAGTATACTTTTATAAGTGTATTTGTCCTGCCAAAATATTGCCTCTTTTGCTGCATTAACTCTGCTACACACAGTGCCAAACTTACTGGCCAATTTTTGTACAACTGGTGTGATAAACCAGTGGCCCCCAATACCACAAATTGAGGTGAGGTGTTATCTGAGTATACTTTTATAAGTGTATTTGTGTCCTGCAAAAATATTGCCTCTTTTGCTGCGTTAACTCTGTGCCAAACGTACTGGCCAATTTTTTGTACAACATTTGTGATAGACCAGTGGCCCCCCAATACCACAGATTGAAGTGGGGTGTTATCTGGGTATACTTTTATATGTGTATTTGTGTCCTGCAAAAATATTGCCTCTTTTGCTGCGTTAACTGTGCTACACACAGTGCCAAACTTACTGGCCAATTTTTTGTAGAACTGGTGTGATAGTGGCCCCCCAATACCACAGATTGAAGCGGGATGTTATATACCTTGTTCCACATATACTGCACTTCTCTAGAGACTTTTGTCACAGGGTATTTTAAAAAATGACAGACAGAGGAAGAGGCAGGCCCTTACGCAGGGGTGGTAGGGGTAGGGCAGGAGCAGAGAGGCCGGATCCAAAGTGTGAAGTTTCAGAAGGTGAGTTCGATTACATCAAAAAGACGCACCAGACTTGGTTGAGTGGCTCACTCAGCCTTCCTCTTCTGCACTCTCCTCATCCTCTCTATCTGCACCCTCTTCACTCTCTGCTGTGTGCACCCCCAAAGACACCACCACCAACACCACCACCACCATATACCCTCCGCTTGAGTCACTGGAATTGTTTTCCGATCCATCACAAGACATTTGCGATGCGCAGCCATTCTTGGCATCGGATCAGGAAGAGGAGGTAGCAACAGCCGCCACTCAGAAGTCTGACGACAGTACCCAGATCAGCCCAAGGAGGGTGGTCCCCGCTGTTGCTGCTTACTCCGAGATCTCTAATGTTAGTGGTGGGGAAGGTGACATTGATGATGACGTGTCTATGGACGTCACGTGGGTGCCCACAAGAGAGGAAGAGGAGGGGAGTTCAGAGGGAGAGACGAACCAGCAGATAGGGAGGAGAAGCAGGCGGAAGTTACATTGCACAGGAGGGACAAAGCAGACTGCCAATGTATCAGGAGCGAGCCATCAACCATGTACGGTCACATCTGGCGCTCCCAGGACGCCGGCACATAGCTCCGCAGTGTGGGCTTTTTTTAATGTGTCCGCTGCTGACAATAGTGTTGCCATCTGCAGCCTTTGCAGTCAACGCATAAGTTGCAGTAAGCCCAACACTCGCCTAGGGACCCCCGCCTTAAGAAGGCACCTGGACTCCCATCACCAAACCCAGTGGGAGCAACACCATCAGAACCCACAAAGCCACACTCTAGGCTCTCACCGTCCAGCCTCTTCTCCTTCTCCTTCTCCTCTCTCCTCACAATTGTCCTCCACTCCACCTTCCATCATGCCGTCCTCACGTTGTTCTGGAAAAAGGCAGGCTTCCGTGGCCCAAATGTTGAAGCGTAAAAAAATTATGAGGCCGGATAACCCTCTTGCCCAACGTTTGACTGCTGGTTTGTCGGAACTGATAGCCCGCCAACTACTGCCATATCAACTGGTGGACTCTGAGGCCTTTCGGAAATTTGTGGCCATTGGAACACCACAATGAAAGGTCCGAGTGTAATGTTCTGGTACCTCTGGTACCCTTATTTCCACATTTCTCTCTTAATATTGCGTCCCATCTTGCTATCCAAATGGAACGCATACACCTTTAAGGGCAGTGACGTCATCGCCGGGCGCCGCTATGAGCAGCTATTTCAATCGCCGGCTTTCTCTCACTCATTGCTCGTTCAAATCGCATGCCTTGTCTTGTCCAATGCTGCCGGAGCTTCAAGCTATTCCCCTTGCCTGAACAAGACCGGAACCTCGCTACCGATCCAGTATCTCGCTACCGGATTACTCCATTACTCTTGGACCTTGCTACTACTAACCCATCTAGTGATAAATACCCCGCAGGGGATTCCTTCCTCAACCTAACTTTCACTATCTACTACTGTATACTAAAGGGACTATTACTATCTAAGCTATTTCTATCATCTGCATAGATTGCTAGCTCTTGGGACTACCATCACCTATCATTGCACTAGGTTACTCTCTCTTGCATACTTCATCTGCTGTCCCCTACCACCTGTTACTATACATGATTGCTAAAACCTATCTGCATACTATCATCACCTACCACTCTCCTGAATACTACTACTAAGTGCTCACCATTCTATTGCCTGTCTCTCACCTCTATTCTATCATATACATTCTATCACTCCAGGAACATCATATTGAGTGTATGTATATTTGCATAACAGGCTGTACACAGTGATGAAGTCCTGAGAGTTGGATATGATGTTCAACACATTCTCTACATGACTACTGAGTGTAATAATTCTGCAGCTGCAAATCCATTCACTAACAAAAAACGCATGAGCGTTACACCGAGGCAGGAAATATTTATCGCAGAAGGGCATTCCAGAGCTTTATGGCCATGATCAGCAGCAAGTGAATGTATCTCTGGCACACACTGTCGGTGCCAAGATACATCTGACCACAGACACATGGTCTAGCAAACACGGGCAGGGAAGGTATATAACTTTTACTGCCCACTGGGTGAACCTTCTGACGGCCGTCAAGCAAGTAACCCGTGGCACCCATGTAGATTTGGTTTTACCGCCACGGATTGCATGCAGGCCTGCCTCTTCTTCTCCTCCTTGGCTGACTCCCCCTTTTCCGCTACTACCGTCTCTTTCGCTGCGTCGCCCAAGATCCCCAGACGTTGCCATGCTGTGCTGCGTCTGTTGTGCCTGGAAGCCAAGAGCCACACTGGTCCTGCACTCCTTTCAGCTTTGCGTTCACAGGCAGATCAGTGGCTGACACCGCTCAATTTGACAGTTGGTAAAGTGGTGTGCGACAATGTTACCAATCTGATGAGCGCGCTGAAACAGGGCAAAATTACACACATGCTATGCATGGCACACGTCCTGAACTTGGTCGTGCAGCGATTCGTTGCCAAAATACCCTGGGGTCCAGGACGTTTTGCGGCAGGCCAGGAAAATCTCGGGCCATTTCAGAAGATCTTACACAGCCATGGCTCGCCTTGCTGATATTCAGCGGCGACACAACCTGCCCGTCAGGGGTCTTATTTGTGACTGCCCGACACAATGGAACTCAACCTTGTATATGCTTCATAGGCTGCTCCAGTAGAAACTTGCAGCTAACGACTACCTGTACGAACTCTGCGGCAGGACAGGTTCTGGGGAGCTTGGGTTTTTTTCACCTCGCCAGTGGCTGCTCATGCGGGACGCATGCAGACTTCTGCGGCCATTTGATGAGATCACCAAACTGGTCAGTTGCGGCCAGTGACATCGTACCTCACGCCTTCTTTCTGGAGCGTGCATTGCGTCGTGTCATTGATCAAGCCGTCGAGGAGCAGGAAGATGAAGAAGTCGCAATGTTGGATGAATTCCCAGGGGGTGCTACTTCATCTTAGACAAGTCAACAACAGAAGAGGAGTCAGAGGAGGATGGTGCTGGGGCAGATGAGGAGGAGCAAGAAGAGCATGCTTTAAAGCTTTCTGGGATCCCTGGTGTTGTCCGTGGATGGGGGGAGGAGAACGAGGACGAGATTATCCTGGATGATGAGCTGGAGCCAGGCCACTACACTGCTTCCCGTTTAGTGCGAATGGGGGCCTTCATGCTCCAGTGTTTTAAGGGGGATCCCCGTATAAAAAGCATAAAGGGCAAGGACCAGTACTGGGTGGCAACGTACTTAGACCCTCGGTACAAACAAAAAAAATGGCGGAAATGTTACCACCATCACAGAGGGCGGTCAGAATGCAGCACTTCCAGTCCTTGCTTAGAGAAATGCATTCTGCTTTTTTGTGCGCTGGCAGAGGAATTTCCACTCACAGGGAAACAGTCGCGGGTAGCATTTCACCAGCGCCTGCAAGAAGAGGGTGTTTTGAAGATGTGGTGGTCACTTCAGATATGAGATCATTCTTTTAGCCGACCCATCCACAACTGTACTCCGGATTCAGCATCAGGGAACGCCTAGACTGACAGGTGTCCGACTACATCGGGTTAACGGCCGATGTGGACACTCGGAGGAGTGATGAACCCTTGGACTACTGGGTGGGCAGGCTTGACCTCTGGCCAGAGCTTGCACAAATTGCAATGGAACTGTTGGCTTGCCCCCGTCCAGTGTCCTGTCCGAAAGGGCGTTCAGCGCAGCAGGGGGAATCTTGACCGATAAGCGCACTCGCCTAGCTCATGACAGTGTTGACTACCTCACATTTATAAAACTGAATGAGGCATGGATCTCAGAGGAATTCAACACATGTGACCAGTAGACCATGCTTGATTAAAATTCCTCATGACAGGCCACAAATATCCGCCAGACCGTTATCCACCCACAACAAGTCATGGTCCTTGTCTTCGGTAAATACAGCAGCATAAAAGGCATTTCATGTCCATTAAATGCCTAATTTTTGGGGCCTTTCATGGCCGACAATTATTTTTCCTGTCAATGCCTAATGTACCTCCAGGCAGCCACAGAATACAACGTTCTTAGCTGTCAGGCAAACGCATGTGGGCTAATTTTTGGGGCCTTGAATGGCCGACACTTTATATCTGTATCTGTCAGGATGGTCCTGCCAGGAGACAAGTTGGCAACCGCAGGCAAGGTCCTGCCCCTTGAATTTCCCAAAGCTCATTGGCTAATTGGCAAACGTGAAAGCCCCAGCATGTGAATTTGGGTGTGCTGCGCACCTGATGACAGTTTAAGCATCAAAAGGCCTGTTTAAGCTGGATCTGCTCCCAGGATCAGTGCTGTCTCGTCTACAGCGTTCTGTGCCAGTCCTGCTTCCTGTTACCTGTGTTGTTCCTGAGATCTTGACCCGGCTTGCCTTTAACTACTCCAGTTCTCTGCCTGCACCGACCCCAGCTTGTTCTTTGACCATTCTCCAGTCTCTCCACTTGTACCTGATCTGACCTCTCTGTGTATGACCCGGCTTGTCCGACTCTGCTTACCTTCCAGTATTCCCCGAGGCTCCCTAGTTGCTGCATTGATCCAACTACTCCCAGGACACCTGCCTCCTTCTGGAACTCTACGCTACCAGCAGTCCTGCAGCCTGCACGTCCACCGGCACTCGTGCGACTCTGCACTCCACGCTTCCTGTTTACTCCATCAGGGGCTCTGAGTCAGAGGTGTAAGAGAGGCCTTCCTCCGCACATTCAGACTCTACCTACCAGGTACGTGACAGTACGAGACAGCCATGTCTGAGCCTGAGCGAGGAACCTCTCCCCTGGATGAATTATGCCTGCACCTGGCCGGCCTCACACAGGCCGTCAAGAACCTGCAGGAAGGTTATACACTGTTGGAGGAACGTGTTCAGACGTTGTCAACACCATCCACAGCTTCTAATTCTGCGTCCTCACCTTCTGCTGGGAACTCTGCACCATCCACAGTCGTGATGCTCCCACCGGAAACCCAGAGTACCTACCCCCGAAAGATTCTCGGGTCATCGCAGCAAGTTCATGGCTTTCTGCACCGCTTGCAAACTTTTTTTTGCCTTACAGCCCCGCACCTTCACTTTGGAGACCACGAAAGTCGGGTTTGTCATCTCCATGCTACAGGGGGAAACCCAAGCATGGGCTCATCGTCTTCTAGAGCATAAAGCCTCTTCACTGGTCACCCTGTCCTCTTTCTTCAGCGACATGGCCCAGATCTATGAAGACCCTCAGCGAAATGCCACTGCAGAAGCCGCACTCCATTCCCTCCAGCAAGGCCACAGAGCGGTCGAGGAATATGTTTCCGATTTCAGGCGTTGGAATACAGACACAAATTGGAGTGATGCGGTACTCTGCTACCAGTTCTGCATGGGCCTTTCAGAAGCCCTAAAGGATGAGCTAGCCCGAGTTGGGGTCCCACACTCGCTGGGCGATCTCATAAAGTTATGCATCCAGATTGTGTAAAGAAATCAGGTGCGCTGCCCTAGTGCATATGTGCAACATACAAAATGATGCAAACAAATGAACCAAAAATGCAATAATAATGCAAAAAATGAAAACGTATGCAATTCGTGTAAACCAAAGAATGTCCAGAAGGTGACTAATGATACACCAATGTGCAATAAACGTCCATGTTATAAGTCCATAAATAAAGTGCAAAAAATGGTGACAAACTTCCAGCTTGGGGAAAGGTGAACTGTGTTTGGAAGGTGCACAGTCCCACCACCAGCTTGGCCTCTTACCAGAAGTTAAACGTTAAGGGCATATATGAATATGACCGCTCCAAAGGTCATGCAGCCAGGTAGAAAAGTTCCCAGAAATACAGAAGGCACTCTGACACACTCGTGCTCCCTAGACTCTTACCGGACAAAAGCCAAACAAGAAGCCTGGTTCTATGGTGATGAGTGGTCCTGCCGGGGGTTACTGGACTCTAGGATGGCTGATGTAGTTGCTTGCGTCCAAGAGGAACAGACCCAGTCAGAAAGCCTGACGAAAGAAGATCCTGCCAAAGGTGACTAGACTCTGATTGGCTGCTGTAACTCCTTAGTCTGGTTGACCTCAATAATAGGGGACACAACAGAGGGAACCGCAATAGTGCATTATCAACAGTAGATTTTATTAAAACAAATGGTTGCACTTACAGTTGTGAAGACAATAATAGCGAGTTCCCTCACGGAGGAGCTGTATGGCGGGGTCCGCCTGCAGTGCGGACCACTGCCTGGTCTAGATGTGATGACGCGGCGCCTCCTCTCAGAGATTTCTGGGAACTTTTCTACCTGGCTGCATGACCTTTGGAGTGGTCATATTCATATATGCTCTTAACGTTTAACTTCTGGTAAGAGGCCAAGCTGGTGGTGGGACTTTGCACCTTCCAAACACAGTTCACCTTTCCCCAAGCTGGAAGTTTATGTCACCATTTTTTGCACTTTATTTATGGACTTATAACATGGACGTTTATTGCACATTGGTGTATCATTAGTCACCTTCTGGACATTCTTTGGTTTACACGAATTGCATACGTTTTCATTTTTTACATTATTATTGCATTTTTGGTTCATTTGTTTGCATCATTTTGTATGTTGCACATATGCACTAGGGCAGCGCACCTGATTTCTTTACACATTTCACAAAATACACTCTAAGGTAGCAGCACACCCTATATTGAATCAGCGCACTTTCCTACCCACCACATGCATCCAGATTGATCAGAGATTGAGAGAACACAGTTCTAAATGCCTAAAGAGCCTTCAGCCACAGAATACAATGTTCTTAGCTGTTAGGTAAACGCATGTGGGCTAATTTTTGGGGCCTGGAATGGCCAACACTTACTTCTGTATCCTGTGAATGCCTAATTTTTCAGACTGAAATTGACAACCAATGGGTCTGTAAACGCCAAATTGTGGAATGGATGCGGACCCATTTTACAGACGTGTGAATGGACCCTATATGTATTTGTATATGTATATGTATTTGACATGTATTTACCGGCTGCTGTCAGTTCTGGCTGATTTAGGAAAAAAAAATTTTTTTGCTGTAAAAAAAAAAAAAAAAAAAAAAATGTTTAGACATTATGACAGTGTCCACGTGGTGGGACTATTTGTGCACAGCTATTAAGAATTTTGTGGCTGCAAATATGACCTAAAGGTTTTTAAAGTTCGCCTCCCATTAAAGTCAATGGGGCCCGCTGCGAACTTGCGGTTCGCGGACATTTGAGAAAATTTGCGGCTAATGTTCGCGAACCGCCCCGGCCGATGTTCATCCATCACTACTCCCTAAGCATTGAAGGGGCTATGCAAGCAGTCAGGCTAAAAGATGCCATGCTGTGCTTCAGTTGGTCTGTATAGGGGATAGGAGTCACACCGGTGCAGAGATTCTGTCAGCTTTGCAAGGGCAGGTTCGGAGATGGCTGGCGCCACGACAGCTTGAGCCAGGAATGGTTGTATGCGATAATGGCACCAACCTTCTCTACGCCATCCGACAGGGACACTTGACACATGTTCCATGCCTGGCACATGTTCTGAATCTGGTGGTGCAGCGTTTCTTGAGCATATACCCGGGCTTCCAAGATCTCCTGAGACAGGCCAGAAAAGTCTGTGGCCATTTCCGCTGTTCGTTCAATGCCAGTGTTCGCTTATCTAACATTTAATGGGAATTCAACCTGCCCACCAACCGCCTCATTTGTGACATGCCCACCAGGTGGAACTCAATGCTGGCAGCGGCTGCACATGCAGCAGAGGGCCATCAATCAGTACCTGTGTGAGTATGGCACAAGGACAGGGTCAGGGGAGCTTGGCTTTTTTTCGCCACGCCAGTGACTTTTGATTAAGGATGCATGCATCGTCCTGTCACCATTTGAGGAGGCCACTCGGATGGTGAGCCGGGATGATGCATGCATCAGTGACACTATCCTGCTAGTCTACCTGCTGGAGCACACTCTGCGTGGAATCATGGACAGGGCACTTGAGGTAGAACAGCGGCAGGAAGAGGAGGACTTCCTTTCCTCACATGGCCCCCTTTAGGCAGATCTCATTCCTGCAGGGCCACAAAACACACAGGAGGAAGAGGAGGAGGAGGGTGAGGATTTTGGCAGCATGGATGTAGAGGAAGAGGATAGCATACAGCCTTCAAGGGATGGTTTTGATTCCCCAGAAACCACAAGAGTTTTACGTGGTTGGGGAGAGGTTGTTCCTGCTGACAATGTCATCCTTGGTGACCCAGAGGACTCAGAAGCTCATGCCTCCTCCAACTTATGTTGCATGGGCTCCTGCCTGCGAAAGAACCCGAGGATTCATGATATCAAGGAGAGGGATAATTACTGGTTGGCAACCCTTCTTGATCCACGTTACAAGGGTAAAGTTGGAGAGCTCACCCTGCCTTCGCAGAAAGAGCAGAGGATGAAACATCTTGAGGAGGCCTTAAAAAAAAATTGTGCCTTTCCAGACACTGGAAGGTCAATATTCTCCGGACATGTTTCTGAGGCATCGTTCAGCCAAAGGAGGAGCGGTGGAGAAGGCGGCCGGCATTCCTGCACCCAACAAGAGTAACTGCTAGGCCTTGGTTATGGGGTTCAGGCACCACCTTCCGTAAAGGCCCAATTTTTGGCACTTGTATAGCACATGCTTTTTCAAATTTGCATGGAATTCTTACCAGAAGGTCCTGTTCCTGCACCCAGCAAGAGCAACTGTGAGGCCTTGGTTATGGTGTTCACGCACCACCTTCCGTAAAGGCCCAACTTTTGGCACTTGTATAGCACATGCAATTTCAAATTTGGCACTTTTGGCACTTGTATAGCACATGCGATTTCAAATTTGCATGGGATTCTTACCAGCAGGTCCCATTCCTGCACCCAGCTAGAGTAACTGTGAGGGGTTGGTTACGGTGTTCAGGCACCAGCAACACCAAAGGCCCAATTTTTGGCACCTGTATGACAAGTACATGCAATTTCAAATTTGTATGGATTTTTTAGCGGCAGAGCCCGTTCCTGCACCCAGCAAGAGTAACTGTGAGGGGTTACGGTGTTCAGGCACCATGAACAACCAAGGCCCAATTTTTATGCACCCGTATGACAAGTACATGTGATTTGAAACTTGTATGTATATTTCTATATGACATTTTTTGCTTTAGAAATGTCAGTATAGCTGCAGCAGGCTACATACATCGTAGAGATGCACTACTTTACAGGCACATTCAGGGGACCCCCCAGGTCAGGACCCTATCAACCTTTTTTGGGGCAATAACTTGCATTTAAGCCTTCAAAATTAGGCCGTTTTGATTTTCGAGGTTCGAGTCCCATAGACTTCAATGGGGTTTGTTTGTTCGAATGAACTTTTCCTCTGTTCGCGGTGTTCGGCTCATAACTAGTCCTGGCCAAGCAAACACAGGTAGAGATGGCAAAGCAACCTGGGTACTACCTTTGAAAAAGAAAGCCCTAGGACTATACACCACCTTGTCCATATGCAAAAATAAAAAAGTCTGTTACCCTTCCCTAATGCAAAGGAGGGGGAGGGGGTTAGGGGTGTTATCCATTATTTGAGATTATAGGCTCCTGTTGACCAGGAAAAAGCCTATGCATGGCATGATGATAGATTGCTATTTTTCCTCCGGCCGGCAAGCATGAAAACTTTTCAACCAAAAGCACAGCACAATGGGGTTGATTTACTAAAACTGGAGTGTGCAAGATCTGGTGCAGCAGCTGTGTATGGAAAACAGCTTCCAGTTTTTTTTTTTTTTCTTTGTCAAAGCTTAATTAAGCAAGTTGAGGTTAGAAGCTGGTTGGCTATCATGCAAAACTGCACTCGATTTGCACTCTCTAGTTTTAGTAAATCGATCACAGTGGCTAGTAGTTAGCTCTTCCACCTGACAGCACTGGAGTTGTTGGTTTGAATCCCAACCACAGCACTACCTGCTTGGACATGGCATGTTCTTCCTGCGTGGGTTTCCTCCTTGTACTCTAGTTTCCTCCCACACTCCAAAGATATGCTGGTAAGTTAATTGGCCCTAATATGTGTATGAATGTGAGTTAAGCCTTGTACCCACAATGAGAATAATGGACAAATGATATTTTGCTTTTTTTTTTGCATGCTAGTCTCATATCGAAAAAGAAGAGGCTACTAAAGTTATGAAAATTCTCGTATGACAGAATACAACTTCAGAAGTGATGTAATGTACCCAGAGTCCCACCCACCCCCTTATAGACTTCTATATTGAAGGGGCACTGAAGCAAGAAATGGTCCATCGTCTCCTCTACCCCACCACACTCCACTCTTGGACAACCACGATTCTCCGCAGAGTATTGTATTCTTTCATTTCCGAGCATGCGCGGTCTTGGTCACTCGAATACTGTGCTGATTTAATGAAATTCATAAGTTCTGAATGTGTATGAGAAACAGTTTTGTGCTTGTCCCTTCCGATATTTTTGCATGAACTGTAGTGATCAGCTCTCAAATGCTGTGTACTAACGATCAGAATATTGTATGATCGCTCCGAAAGCGGTATTTTTCATCTGATTTTCTTATTGTGTGTACTAGGCATTAAGGGCATTGGACTGCATTATTTTTTTTTTAATTAAAAATCTTACAAACATACAACATAGTAAAAATATATATACAAAATAAATAAAATTATATACAAACCCGATTCCAAAAAGTTGGGACACTGTACAAATTGTGAGTAAAAAAGGAATGGACTAATTTACAAATCTCATAAACTATTTTATTCACAATATAATATAGATAACATATCAAATGTTGAAAGTGAGACATTTTGAAATGTCATCCCAAATATTGACTCATTTTGGATTTCATGAGAGCTACACATTCCAAAAAAGTTGGAACAAGTAGCAATAAGAGGCCGAAAAAGTTAAATGTACATATAAGGAACAGCTGGAGGACCAATTTGCAACTTGTTAGGTCAATTGGCAACATGATTGGGTATAAAAAGAGCCTCTCAGAGTGGTAGAGTCTCTCAGAAGTCAAGATGGGCAGAGGATCACCAATTCCCCCAATGCTGCGGCGAAAAATAGTGGAGCAATATCAGAAAGGAGTTTCTCAGAGAAAAATTGCAAAGAGTTTGAAGTTATCATCATCTACAGTGCATAATATCATCCAAAGATTCAGAGAATCTGGAACAATCTCTGTGCGTAAGGTTCAAGGTCGGAAAACCATACTGGATGCCCGTGATCTTCAGGCCCTTAGACCAGTGGTTCCCAAAGTGGGGGTCGCGACCCCCCGGGGGGTCGCGGAGTGGGGAGCGGGGGGTCGCGAGATGCGTGTTATACGCCGATATTAAAAAAAAAAACGGCCAGGAAGCATCGCCGAGAGCAGAAGGGGCGGGCCGGGCCGAGGAGAAGGAAGGACTAGCTGTCATTAGAGCAGAAGGGGCGGCCCGAGCCGAGGAGAAGAGAGAACGAGCGAGCGCAGTCATCGGTAGTCCCGCCTATGACAGACGTCACACGTCTCGGCAGAGGAGACGGGACTTCCGATGACTGCGCTCGCTTGTTCTCCCTTCTCCTCGGCTCGGCCCGCCCCCTTCTGCTCTTACGGTATGACAGCTCGTCCTTCCTTCTCGGCCCGGCCCGCCCCTTCTGCTCTCGGCGCTGCTTCCCGGTCTTTTTTGAAACAAAATGAGGTTAGTTCCAATGGCGCTTGCGATGCTGCATATTTGGACATTGCGCTTGCTAGGCTGCATGTATGGACACTTGGTGGGCTGCTTATATGGACACTTGGTGGGCTGCATGTATGGACACTGCTGGTGGGCTGCATGTATGGACACTGCTGGTGGGCTGCATGTATGGACACTGCTGGTGGGCTGCATTCATTGACACTGCTGGTGGGCTGCATGTATGGACACTGCTGGTGGGCTGCATTCATTGACACTGCTGGTGGGCTGCATGTATGGACACTGCTGGTGGGCTGCATGTATGGACACTGCTGGTGGGCTGCATGTATGGACACTGCTGGTGGGCTGCATTCATTGACACTGCTGGTGGGCTGCATGTATGGACACTGCTGGTGGGCTGCATGTATGGACACTGCTGGTGGGCTGCATTCATTGACACTGCTGGTGGGCTGCATGTATGGACACTGCTGGTGGGCTGCATTCATTGACACTGCTGGTGGGCTGCATGTATGGACACTGCTGGTGGGCTGCATTCATTGACACTGCTGGTGGGCTGCATGTATGGACACTGCTGGTGGGCTGCATTCATTGACACTGCTGGTGGGCTGCATGTATGGACACTGCTGGTGGGCTGCATGTATGGACACTGCTGGTGGGCTGCATTCATTGACACTGCTGGTGGGCTGCATGTATGGACACTGCTGGTGGGCTGCATTCATTGACACTGCTGGTGGGCTGCATGTATGGACACTGCTGGTGGGCTGCATGTATGGACACTGCTGGTGGGCTGCATGTATGGACACTGCTGGTGGGCTGCATTCATTGACACTGCTGGTGGGCTGCATGTATGGACACTGCTGGTGGGCTGCATGTATGGACACTGCTGGTGGGCTGCATTCATTGACACTGCTGGTGGGCTGCATGTATGGACACTGCTGGTGGGCTGCATGTATGGACACTGCTGGTGGGCTGCATGTATGGACACTGCTGGTGGGCTGCATTCATTGACACTGCTGGTGGGCTGCATGTATGGACACTGCTGGTGGGCTGCATTCATTGACACTGCTGGTGGGCTGCATGTATGGACACTGCTGGTGGGCTGCATGTATGGACACTGCTGGTGGGCTGCATGTATGGACACTGCTGGTGGGCTGCATGTATGGACACTGCTGGTGGGCTGCATGTATGGACACTGCTGGTGGGCTGCATGTATGGACACTGCTGGTGGGCTGCATTCATTGACACTGCTGGTGGGCTGCATGTATGGACACTGCTGGTGGGCTGCATTCATTGACACTGCTGGTGGGCTGCATGTATGGACACTGCTGGTGGGCTGCATGTATGGACACTGCTGGTGGGCTGCATTCATTGACACTGCTGGTGGGCTGCATGTATGGACACTGCTGGTGGGCTGCATGTATGGACACTGCTGGTGGGCTGCATGTATGGACACTGCTGGTGGGCTGTAATTTGTTAATAAAATAGCCTGGCTTAGAGATTGTGTTCCTTTTTGTTTTAGCTCTGTCAGTATGTAACCAAATCGCAAATCTTACATACGAGGGGGAGGGGGAGGGGTCGCGGGTCGTCAGCAATCTAATATTGGGGGTCGCGGTCTGAAAAGTTTGGGAACCCCTGCCTTAGACGGCACTGCATCACATACAGGAATGCTACTGTAATGGAAATCACAACTTGGGCTCAGGAATACTTCCAGAAAACATTGTCAGTGAACACAATCCACCGTGCCATTCGCCGTTGCCGGCTAAAACTTTATAGGCCAAAAAATAAGCCAAATCTAAACATGACCCAGAAGCGCAGGCGTTTTCTCTGGGCCAAGGCTCATTTTAAAATGGACTGTGGCAAAGTGGAAAACTGTTCTGTGATCAGACGAATCAAAATTTGAAGTTCTTTTTGGAAAACTGGGAAGCCGTGTCATCCAGACTAAAGAGGACAAGGACAACCCAAGTTGTTCTCAGTGCTCAGTTCAGAAGCCTGCATCTCTGATGGTATGGGGTTACATGAGTGCGTGTGGCATGGGCAGCTTACACATCTGGAAAGGCTCCATCAATGCTGAAAGGTATATCCAAGTTCTAGAACAACATATGCTCCCATCCAGACATCATCTCTTTCAGGGAACATGACAACATGACAATGCCAGACCACATACTGCATCAATTACAACATCATGGCTGCGTAGAAGAAGGATCCGGGTACTGAAATGGCCAGCCTGCAGTCCAGATCTTTCACCCATAGAAAACATTTGGCGCATCATAAAGAGGAAGATGCGACAAAGAAGATCTAAGAGAGCTGAGCAACTGGAAGACTGCATTAGACAAGAATGGGAAAACATTCCTATTTCTAAACCTGAGCAACTTGTCTCCTCAGTCCCCAGACGTTTGCAGACTGTTATAAAAAGTAGAGGGGATGCCACACAGTGGTAAGCATGGCCTTGTCCCAACTTTTTTGAGATGTGTTGATGCCATGAAATAAACTTATTTTTCCCTTAAAATGATACATTTTCTTGGTTTAAACATTTGATATGTCATCTATGTAATATTCTAAATAAAATTTCCACATCATTGCATTCTGTTTTTTTTTTCACAATTTGTACAGTGTCCCAACTTTTTTGGAATCGGGTTTATATAAAAAAAACTAAATTAGCTTACTTCAGCATAGAAAATAAACTGACTTATTTTCCCAGAAAAAAAAACAGAACTAAGTATACAAACCAAGACGTATTTTATTGTTTAATATTATTATTGTTTTTATTATAACAATAATGCACCACAACAAAGCCCAAACCTCCACCTAAGCCCCCATTCACACTGGGGCGACCTGTGAGGCGACCTGGTCGCCTCACAGGTCGCCGCAGGTCGCCTCCCATAGGGAAGCTGCGGACCCGTTCTGATAGGAGCGACACAAGTCGCTCCGACTCAGAAAAAGGGTCCGGAGCTTCTTTGGGGCGACCAGGAGGCGACCGCCATAGACTTCAATGTTACGAAGTCCGTGGCGGCCGCTCCGAGGTAGCGGCGCGCTGCTCGCACCGCGACCTCGGAGGTCGCGGTGCGAAGTAGCGTCGCCCCAGTGTGAATGGGGGCTAAAACACACTCTCAGGGTAAGAAACAATTACACATTTATCCCATGCATGCAGCCTTTTTACAAAAATCTGTTCTTATAAAAATCTAGGGGATGTGAAGGACATAAAGAAAAGCCGCACACCCAGAGACTGACAGACAGCAGTTATGGGGACCTAACATTCCTCCACGCCTTTGTCCAGGCTCCCGGCCACCACCTGTCCTTCTCAAGACCCTGAATCTTCCCAACCTCACCCAGAATGTTGTGCACCACTTTGTTCCGAGTGGAAACTTGACACCGTGCATTCCACGTGAAGTAACGGACTAATAAGCTAACTAGAAAAAAGTGTCTCAAAATCCCCATGCGTTTTAAAAGACCCCTACAACCACTCTGCATAACTCAAGCGGTAAAGGAAAGGGATACCTAGAGCTCCACCAACCCACTTATAGACTTCTATATTGAAGGGACACTGAAGTAAGAAATGGTCAGAGATGTATAGTAACTAAGTAGAACTACTTCACTACTGTACTTAAGTACCGAAAGGCGGTATCTGTACTTTCCTAGAGTAGAATTTTTTTCTCCTACTTCCACTTTTACTTCACTACATTTTTTCAATGATTTCAATACTTCTACTCCGATATTTCTTTTTTGTGCTGCATAGTTACTCGTTACAATTATAAAAATTACCACTGCCAGAACAGTAGATGACAGGTTTCATGAAGCTCGAAACATGTGTATTATCAGCGCACACGGAAATAAAAGCTACTGTATGTATAAATAAAAGCTGCATTTGAAATAATAAAAAACAATATGATGTTCAAACTTTTGACTTCTTTCTTTAATAACTACATAACACAGTACTTGTACTTTTACAGTACTTGAGTAGCAAAATTTTTTAAAAAACTACTTGCAATACTTAAGTACAAAAAATGTTGAATACTTTAGTACTTCTACTCAAGTCACTTTTTGATTGAGCACTTCCACTTCTACTCAAGTCACTTTTTGATCGAGCACTTGTACTTTTACTCAAGTATGGGTTTCGAGTACTTTATACAACTCTGGAAATGGTCCATCGTCTCCTCTACCCCACCACACTCCACTCTTGGACAACCACGGTTCTCCGCAGAGTATTGTATTCTTTCATTTCCGAGCATGCACGGTCTTGGTCACTCGAATACTGTGCTGATTAAATTAAAATCGTTAGTTCTGAATGTGTACGAGAAACATTTTTGTGCTTGTCCCTTCAGATATTTTTGCATGCACCGTTGTGATCAGCTCTCAAAAGCTGTGTACTAACGATCAGAATATTGTATGATCGCTCAAAAAGTGTTATTTTTCATCCAATTTTCTCATTGTGTGTACTAGGCATTAGGGGCAATGGATTATAAGCCCCTTCAGGGCAGGGACTGATGTGAATGATTAATATATATGTAAAGTGCTGTGTAAATTGACAGCGCTATATAAGTACCTGTAATAAATTAAAGGTAGTGAACCTTAGGGAACCTCCATGAACCCATAGAAGTGTGAGACCAAACCATATTCTTATCAATAAGCATTGTGCAGCAGCTTTTAACTGACAAATAGCAGCAGCTGGAAGAGGAATTTTTCTATTTAGGTGAAAAAAAAAAATACATGTGTACAATGTACAATGTAACAATAACTAATCTCGTTCCTAAAATGACGACACTAAATAAATATAGACTGAAGTCACAATCGTGAAATCTATATCATAACAGGATGTTTTCTTACCTCTGTAGAAGTGTCGTGGCTCAGCTGCTGTACAGATAGTTTCACTTCCTTACCTGAGCGCTGTATACAGAGCGACTGTTTCCCCGCTCTACCATTATCGGCAGGAAAATTCCCTTTACTGTTCCAACATCCAATTACAATAAATATAACGGTGTGTTCTGGGAGTGATCCCTCCTACCCTGTGACTCTGTACAACAAGCAAAGTACACAGAAAGGAAGAAATCTGTTCCCATATTTTACTGGTTTGGTATTAGTAGAATACTACGAGTTACTTTGCTGACTATTTATGAATCAAACCATTTAAATCGGTGTTCTTTAATCATATAACTACACTGTTGTATGGTCTCTGCACAGTAACACATTCCTCTTGTCCTGTATGCTGGGAGTAATTCTCGGTATCTGTTCTTATTCTGTATGTGTGGACCATGCACAGTACCACTTCTCTTGTCCTGTATGTCGGGTGGAATTCTCAGTATCTGTACTTATTCTGTATTTATGGACACTGCATTGTACCACTTCTCTTGTCCATATGATTATTCATGATTGCACTAGGATTTAGCGCGGCTTCTTATTTGTATTGATCATTTACAGCTGGTATCCTAGTTGGCTAAGTGGCTGCTTACCTTTTCGTTCTTTTTGCTTGACCTAGCACAGATCTTTTCCTGCTTTATATAGATAATTGAGTTCATATTTTTTCGGGATGCTTTGGTCTTACTAGATTCTGGAGACAGACGTTCCAGCTACTAGCCAAATGCTCTGGGATCTTGATGAGCCCTACCCACACTCTAGCTTTACTGAATATCGGGATAGATTTGTATCTATCTTTGTACCATCCAGTTGGTACCCAGATTTTACTTGCAGCTCACCTAGTGGTGTTACAAAACTGGAAATCGTACCTGGCTCCTAATCTCTCCGATGTGGTATGATTGGTTTACCATAACTATGCCTTTGAGCGTTTACTGGCCATTAATGCTTTGAATTATGCTGCCTTCCCTAAGTCATGTAACATATGGAAAGGGAAAAGAGTACTGATTCCATGTATGGCTAAATAATGACTAATGTCTCCCATTATCGTTTATTTACTCTTCCAACCATTAACCCCCCTGGCGGTAATCCCGAGCGTGACTCGGGGTGGATTTTTTAGTGCAGGATCGGTACCCCCGAGTCACGCTTGGGGTGAATGTGCAGAGAGCGCAGCGGTGTCTCTTACCTTCTCCTGGGATCCAGCGATGATCTCTCATTGCCGTGACCGCCAGCCGAGAGTCCCGCCGCTCATCCGTCCTCCGGTGTGATGACTTCCTAGTTCCGTTCCCTGCAGCAGCAATGCTGCATGGGAGCGGAACTAGGGAGGGAAATTCAAAAATGTTGCACAAAACACAAACACATTTTATATTATGTATATATATATATATATATATATATACACACACATATACCTATATACACACACGTGTATATATATATATATATATATATATATATATATATATATATATAAAAAATTATATTATTGATTCAATTATAATTATATATATATATAGATATATATATATATATAAAAATGTGTATATATAGGTATATGTGTATATATATATATATATATATATATATATATATATATAATGGAAAATTGTTACCAATACTTACCGTAATTTTCCTTTCCTGGCTCTGCGTCATGCCATCATACTACGGGTCAACTCCGCCCCTCTGACCCCCATAGGACATCCCTGAAATAGCATAAAAGGCAGGCAGTACCTGGTGGAGGTGTTCTGTATGAGCTCGTGACGGACCAGGGAGGGTTTTGTGCTGGCATGATGCAGAGCCAGGAAAGGAAAATTACGGTAAGTATTGGTAACAATTTTCCATTTTCCTGGCTCTGCGTCATGCCATCATACTACGGGACTTAACTAGCCAAAACACAGGGTGGGAAGAATAAATTACAAACACCAGGTACTGCTGCAAGAAACTAATTTTAATATCTTGATAAAGCAGAAGACACTACTGAAGCTCCCATCTGAGCATACTGGGATGACATCACATCCAGCTTATAGTGTTTTATGCAGGTATTAGGAGATCTCCAACCTGCTGCCTTACAGACCACGTCTGCCGATACTTTGGACCAAGCTGCCCAGGAGGATGACATCGCTCTTTATGGAATGTGTTCGGATCTCCTGAGGAGGGGGGAGGCCTTCCAGGGAGCAAGCTGTTTGGATTGCTTTAACTATCCCTGTCGAGAGGACTCTTGGAGGGCCCGGCATACCCATCCTGGGACCCTTTGGGAATACAAAAATAGAGCATCTGTTTTCCGGAACGAGACCGTTCTGGGCAGCTTTGTCTGTGGGAGAGACTTCATATCCAGATCATACCATCTAGGCTCCTCCAAGGCTGATTGAGAAGGTGAAAAGGCCAGGAGAACCGATTCCCAATTAAAATGAAATCCCAACGAGACTTTAGGAAGGGACTTCGGAGAAGGTCGTAACACCACGCTGTCTTGAAGGAAGGTGCAGAAGGACTCTTTGTAGGAGAAGGCTGCAGTGTCTGAGCCTCATCTGGCTGAGACCAAAACTGTCAAGAAAACAGTAAATCCCACTTTGGAAAGAAAAGGACGAATAGGCGGGTATATCTTGATTGCCGCACGGAGGAATCCAACTACTAGAGACTCCTTTGACCATGAGGTATTGGTAAGGGCCAAAAGTGCTGAAATTTGTACTTTAAGCATGCTGAAGCTTAGTCCCGAGTCGAGGCCGTACTGCAGAAAATCCAATATATTCGCCACTGAGGTGAAACAGAAAGAAAATCCCTGCTGGACTGAGAAATCCTCGAACCTCTGCCACACTCTATAATAAGTGGCCTTTAGTAGATTCTTTCCTGGATGACAGAATGGTGGACATTACTGAGTCAGAGAGATTTAGATTCTGGAGCTTGCTCCTCTCAAATTCCATGCCATCAAGGCCAGACAGGCCGAGTTGGGGTGAGTATGGCCGTTGCAGATGAGAAGGTCCCTGACCTGAGGGAGCCTTATTGGAGGACACACCGCCAGACGACAAAGAAGGGGAAACCATGGCCTCCTCGGCCCGAATAGAGCTATCACAATAGCGGGTACTCCCTCCTCCATGATCTTCACCAATGATTTGAGGATCCGAATAATTGGTGGAAATAGGTAGACCTGCTTGAAGCCCCACTTCTGATAGAGAGCATCCCGGGCCAGAGCTTGTGGGCAGAAGAAGTGGGAAAAAAACTTGACAGTTGAAATGTGTCGCCCTTAAGTCTATCTCAGGAACCCCTATTGCTTGACAAATATTTTGGATTTTGCATCCATCCTGCGTAGTTGGCGAAGTTCCTGCTCAACTGGTCTGCTAGGGTATTCTGAGGGTCCGGGAGACACGATGCTGAACAGTTCAACAAATGGGCTTCGGCCAAGGAGAAGATCTCCGCAGTTACCTGGAGAAGTTGCAGACTTCCTGTCCCCCCTTGTTTCACAATGTACGATACTGCTGTTGTATTGTCCATGAGAAGTCTGACTCTCCTGCCTTGGATTATGGGCAAAAATGTGTTCAGCGCCTCCCTGGCCGCTGTTAGTTCTAGGAGATTCGAGGAACATGACAAACTCGGGTCCCACACTCCCTGCACTTTCAGTTGTAGGCAATGCGCCCCCCAACCCCGGAGACTGGCACCCGCAGTAATCGTGATCCAGTCTCGAGGGCTGACGGGCCCGCCCAAGGAGAGGTTGCTCCTCTTGGTCCACCACAGAAGGTTGTTGGAAACTAAGCAAGGAACCTGGAACCTCTGGCTGAGAGAACCGCAGCGCCACTGGCTTAGAAGGCAGAACTGAAACCTTCTCCCGTGCCGGGATACAGGCCGTTAGGAGACCTAAAAAAAACTCATGCATCGACGAACCGTGATTTCCTTTGAGGACCTAATCCCCTTGGTCCCCGCACAGACTCGATCAATCTTCTCTCTTCACAAGAAAATCTTGTATTGGACTGTACTGAAACCCCCTGCCCAGGTAGGTTAGGCATTGGACGGAACAAGTTGGCTCTTCTGCACATTCACCATCCACCCAAATTCTGATTGGGTCTGCAAGACTTGATCCCGGTGGTCTATGAGAAAATCCCTGGAGTGAGCCAACACCAGGATATAGTCCACATAATGCTCAGGATCCCAGGCCCCAGAAAGATGGGCATGACCTTAACTAGCACTGAACAGCGATCTAGGAGTAAGTAAACTGAATTCAATTCTACTAAAACTTGACAAGATGAAAGCTCTCGAGAGTCCTGCAAGCTAAGGCGTTAACTAGCAGCAGTGCTTCTACGTCGCTCTAAGCAGGATATCACTGAGGAAACTAATGCCCTAAGGATAGATAGTACCTCCAGAAGGGTTCTGGGGCAGGGGCCGTGACCAAAAACATACCTGGACCCAGAAGGATGGACATGACCTTTGCTTGCAATGAACAGCGATCCAGGACTTATGTAGACTGGATTTGAATCTACTAAAAATTGACAAGATACTCCAAGATCTAGAGGGTCCTGCAGGCTAAAACGTTACTTAGCTGCAGCACCTCTACTTCACTATCCGCAAAATGTCACTTGAGGAAATAAATGCCATAAAGATTGATAGTACCCTTAAGAGGGTTCTGGGAGAATGCCAACCAAAAAACATACCATGACCTAGGTCAAGTCATTGTCTGCTAGAAAAAACCTGAGTGCTGACGAACCCAGACTATAGGAATATGTAGTCTAGTGTTAGCCAAGTCCAGAAAATGCCACCAGCCTCCTTTCCTTACCACCAGAATAATGGTTTTTCAGGATTCTGTCATAAAGACAGGAACCTTCATAAATACCTGCATGTGTTTAGCACTAAGATTAATCCAAAGGCCATCTGACACTTGTGACCCAAGAGAGGGAATGAATATTCATGCTCCACCTCTGCATCCGCATTGAAAGAATGCCCTGAGCCAAAAACCACTCCTTAAAACTGTTGACAGATTGGTGGAGCATAGGAGCTATGGTAAGGAAGCAGGAAACTGCTGCAGGGATGAGAACATTAGCGATCATTGATCCTCAAACCTTTAAAAAGGTCTTTCAGGGTATGGGAGGTAATGCAAACATTGTACACTGCTTTCTTTTAAAACCTGCATCTGACCATAGCTCTAGAGCAGTGATAGCGAACCTCGGCACCCCAGAACCACACCTCCCACAATGCCCAACTACACTTCGGAGTGTATGAGCATTATGGGAAATGCAGCCCCAAAACATCCGGGGACGCCAAGGCTTCTGGAACCACAAATCCCTTGTTGCCTCTGCTTTGAGGAGGCATGCCTATGGCTGTTAGACTTTGCAAAGACTCAGAAAGCAGAACATGCAAGGGCCCACATGGACCTAGAGTGGTGAACTGTCCCCCACAGCACTGGGGCAGCTTGACTCAGAACCCTAGAGAAGCTAAGTGCACCATTATCAGTATTACTGCCCTCTTCTGGTTAAGAGGCATATGTGCTGCTGTACAGAACTCAGTGTTCCCAGGTGGTCCCCCATTCATCCACTAACCAGGTCTAAACCTGCTTAGCTTCTGAGATCAAGCACATACAGGGCGGTGTGATGTGGCCACAGGCTATCTCCACTAAGGCAACTCTGATGCTGTAGTGCTGGGCCATCCTGAAGAGCCAGGCAAACAAGCCTTTACCTGAAACTGAGAAAACTTTACACAAGCTTCCCAACCAGAGCCCTTTCTCCTCCACACGGAGAACCTTATCTGCTCTAAGCAATAAGGACTAATAGGATAGCCACAGGCTGCACAAAGTGCCAGCTTATGCTGTTGTCTGTCACCCACAAACAGAAGTAACCTTGTTGTTGTCTCTGCAGCAGGTAGCAACAGTATTGTAAAGCAGCGCAAGCTGTATGCAAACACTTTGGAATGGTGACTACATCCAGTGTTCACAATAACTTTGTGGCTACAAATAGTGGACAGGAGAACCTCTGACTACCCCATTAAGGCATAGACTCATTCTCCTTTCTGGCAACGTATCCTCCCAGCACCTCATTGTGCTAAACATAATGAGAGGAAGATCCTTGGACTACCTCCTTAAGGTATAGCTGACATATCCTCCAATATAGTGATAAGATGATGTGAAGCATTCGCCAAGTGACAGCATTCACAGCCGTGTCAATATTTCAATATGTGATCTCCTGTGGAATTAAAATCAAAGTTGCAGGGTGCTTAGTTCACATTCATCCCCACAACACTGTGGCTTCACACTCGATTAGGTCCATTCAGAGCGACCAACTGACGAAAATTTATTCCGTCCTGGCCACATACATTGCTCTCTTTTTTTTTTTTTCTACAAAAAAAGATAAAGAAAAACAAAAACGCATTCCTTCCCAAAAAAATCTTCAGAGCTTTGAGGCTGGCGGCAGCTTTAGACAAAAATACCCCAAGCTTCAACACAGGCAAAGTAGACCAGGATGTGCATGTACTCACAGTGAGGGCAGCAGAGACCCAGTTACACACAGTGTATGGCCACAGAGGAAAAGGAAGCCAGCTGCACCTGCAGACTGTCTCCACAGATTAACCAAAAGCTCCAAGGTGATCAGAGGAAGCCTGGGCTGGCCCCCTCCCCCCACACTGGAGCATGCAAAATCACCATCTCCAGCAAACTACAAGAGCCAGCAAGCATGTTTAAGGGGAGAAAAATACAGCAAAAAAATTGCCAGCCAGCTTCATATCATCATTCATACTGTAACAACAGCGAGGAAAGAACCTCCACTGTAATACGGCATCTGTGTCAGTTTTGACTGTCAATTAATGGTATCAGTATGAAATGCAGCAATTTATACTGCAATGTAACTTACCCCCAGCACCAAGGGGAACCCACCATCGAGGGAAATGTACAGCCCATAAGAGGGGGCCTTCTTACCCAGGAGAGAGGCTGAACCTGGGAAGGCCACAAGGAAGGATAACATATTATTTTCAAGGTGTCCCGGAGCGAGGACGAAAAAAAGAACACCTCCACCAGGTACTGCCTGCCTTTTATGCTATTTCAGGGATGTCCTATGGGGGTCAGAGGGGCGGAGTTGACCCGTAGTATGATGGCATGACGCAGAGCCAGGAAATATATATATATATGTGTGTGTGCATATATATATATATATATATATATATATACACACATATATACACACATATATACATATATATATATATATATATATATATATATATATATATATATGTGTGTGTGTGTGTGTGTATATATATATATATATATATATACACACACACACACACACATATATATATATATATAATATATAACGCATGAATTATAATCTAATCAATAATATCATTTTATTATATATATTATATATTATATAATAAAATTATATTATTGATTCGATTATAATTCATGCGTTTGTGTTTCAAATTTATCACATCTGGGATGTCTACTAGAGTCTTGTTTTGGTCAGGTTTAAGTCAGTAATTACTAAGAATTGTAGGCCTATAATACATAACGCCAAATTTCCATGAAAAAAATTGTACCGCTTTTGGTATGTAATTCCTGACATAATCATACCGCCAGGGAGGTTAAGTGAAAAGTTGTAACTGAAGACTCTCTCAAGTTCTGTACTGTACTTTGTCTTATGCAGTGTTTGCTTTTCTTTCATGCTAAATCAATAAAAATGTATTGAAACAGAATAGTTCAGTGTCACCATAGTGACTTTTTAAACTATTATTGTTTATAACAGTGATGATCACTGTTATAAGCAGTAGTTTTTAGCTGTCATGAATTGCTTTTAGTCATGACAGCTTAAATACTATTGCGGTCTGTGATTGGCTATAGCTAATCACATGGTACAGGGTGCTATAATTGGCCCAGGTACCATGTGATAGCTGTGGGTCAATCACAGCATCACAATTACATAGTTACATAGTTTGTGAGGTTGAAAAAAGACATCAGTCCATCCAGTTCAACCCATGATGTGTGTGTGTGTGTTTGCTGTTAACCGTACATTGTATACCCCTGTATGTTGGGATCTTTAAGGTGCCCATCTAATAGTTTTTTGAAACTATCGATGCTCCCTGCTCATATGACTGCTTGTGGAAGAGAATTCCACATCCTTACTGCTCTGACAGTGAAGAACCCCTTACGTATTTTAAAGTTAAACCGTTTCTCCTCTAGTTTTAGTGAGTGGCAATCTGTCTTATTATATTCCCTTGCTCTAAAAAGTTTGTTCCTTATGCCAGGGTCATAACCAGTACAATATTTTTACATTGATATCATATCCCCCCTCAATCGTCTCTTCTCCAGAGAGAATAGGTTCAGTGCTTGTAGTCTTTCCTCATAGCCGATGCCCTCCATTCCCCTAATTATTTTTGTTCCCCTTCTCTGGTCTCTCTCCAGTTCCAGCACATCCTTCCTGAGGACCGGTGCCCAGAACTGGACAGCATACTCCAGATGTGGCCGGACCAGAGTCTTGGTTGAGTGGGAGAATAATCTCTTTATTTCTGGAGTGAATCCCCTTTTTTATACATGCCAGTATTCTGTTGGCTTTGCTTACAGCGGCTTGGAGTTGCATGCCACTGCCAAGCCTGTTGTCCACAAGAACCCCCAGGTCCAAGTGAGTAGCTTGCTTTCGTGTTTCTGACGCCCAAAGACTGAAAACTGTAGAACTCCTAAAACTGTTGTGATGTGTAAGCCACCAAATACTTTCCCCCACAGGGTACCGCTTGAGGTATTATGTTGTAGAACTCTGTGAGCTGTCACTGTACCCTATATAAAATTGGGCGTGCAAAATTATTCAGCCCCCTTAAGTTAATACTTTGTAGGGCCACCTTTTTCTGCGATTACAGCTGTAAGTCACTTGGGGTATGTCTCTATCAGTTTTGCACATCGAGATTTTTGAGCAAATTTTTGCCCATTCCTCCTTGCAAAACAGCTCGAGCTCAGTGAGGTTGGATGGAGAGCGTTTGTGAACAGCAGTTTTCAGTTCTTTCCACTGATTCTCGATTGGATTCAGGTCTGGACTTTGACTTGGCCATTCTAACACCTGGATATGTTTATTTGTGAACCATTCCATTGTAGATTTTGCTTTATGTTTTGGATCATTGTATTGTTGGAAGACAAATCTCCGTCCCAGTCTCAGGTCTTTTGCAGACTCCATCAGGTTTTCTTCCAGAATGGTCCTGTATTTGGCTCCATCCATATTCCCATCAATTTTAACCACCTTTCCTGTCCCTGCTGAAGAAAAGCAGGCCCAAACCATGATGCTGCCACCACCATGTTTGAAGTGGGGGTGGTGTGTTCAGGGTGATGAGCTGTGTTGCTTTTACGCCAAACATAACGTTTTGCATTGTTGCCAAAAAGTTCGATTTTGGTTTCATCTGACCAGAGCTCCTTCTTCCACATGTTTAGTGTGTCTCCCAGGTGGTTTGTGGCAAACTTTAAACAACACTTTTTATGGATATCTTTAAGAAATGGCTTTCTTCTTGCCACTCTTCCATAAAGGCCAGATTTGTACAGTATACTACTGATTGTTGTCCTATGGACAGAGTCTCCCACCTCAGCTGTAGATCTCTGCAGTTCATCCAGAGTGATCATGGGCCTCTTGGCTGCAGCTCTGATCAGTCTTCTCCTTGTATGAGCTGAAAGTTTAGAGGGACGGCCAGGTCTTCGTAGATTTGCAGTGGTCTGATACTCCTTCCATTTCAATATTATCGCCTGCACAGTGCTGCTTGGGATGTTTAAAGCTTGGGAAATCTTTTTGTATCCAAATCCAGCTTTAAACTTCTCCACAACAGTATCTCGGACCTGCCTGGTGTGTTCCTTGTTCTTCTTTAATGCTTTAAACAGACCTCTGAGACTATCACAGTGCAGGTGCATTTATACGGAGACTTGATTACACACAGGGGTATTCTTTTTATCATTATTAGTCAATTAGGTCAACATTGGATCATTCAGAAATCCTCACTGAACTTCTGGAGAGATTTTGCTGCACTGAAAGTAAAGGGGCTGAATAATTTTGCTTGCCCAATTTTTCAGTTTTTTATTTGTTAACAAAGTTTGAAATATCCAATAAATTTCGTTCCACTTCAAGATTGTGTCCCACTTGTTGTTGATTCTTCACAAAAAATTGCAGTTTTATATCTTTATGTTTGAAGCCTGAAATGTGGCAAAAGGTCGCAAAGTTCAAGGGGGCCGAATACTTTCGCAAGGCACTATATAAATATATATATATATATATATATATATATATATATATATAAAGATAATCCATAATACTATAGAGGCTTCAACTACAAAACATACTACAGATAGACCGGTCAGATGATCGTACTAACCTCCAGTTCCTCGTTAAGCCCTCCTGGTGACATGGAGCCAAGTGAGAATATCCAGAAGGTCTCTTGCCTACATAATCTGGAGAACCTTTCCCCCTCAGGGAGGGACATGGGTATGGCCTCAATGCCAAACAATTCCAGGCCTTTAGTGCAACCTCCATACGCTTTACAAAAGTGCCTGGGTACTTTATGTTTGTCTTTCTTCTGCTCTATATAGCGATATTGTTCTCCAAATCTGGTGCACATGGCCCCGGACTGTCCTCCCTATATAGAGCAGGCCACATGGATACTTCAGGCCATATACCACAAACTGGGTACTACAGCTAATGAATTGTTGGATCTTAAATGATCGACCTTCATTAGAAGTTAAACTACTTTTCCTGTGTTCCATAAACGAACAGGCCAAACATCTGCTCTGCTTGCACCTATACGACCCTATCATGTTTAAAAACATTGGGATATTTTGAACTTTTTTTGTGTTCGTTTTTGGGTCTTGATTTTACTAGGTGCTACCATGTTCTTTACATTGTTGGCACGCCTGAAAACAATCTTAGGCTCCTTTGGGAGCACTCGACTAAGGGCCAAGTCTTGCCCCAAGATGGCCCAGTGCTTCTGGATAGCCCTCTTTATGGCCCAATGCTGATCATTGAACCTAGTGATAAATAATATATCACAAGGGCCCCCCCAACCCTTTTGGCTCCATATTACTAGGACCTTCCAGATAGCGATCCCTCGCTCTATACACATGTTCTTTAGAATATCCCTTTTCTACAAATTTTCTCTCCAAGATTTCTGCCTGGGACAGATACTCCACGGTATCCATGTAGTTCCTACACAGATGGCAGAACTGGCTATACGGGATGTTATCCTTCCATTTAGGAAGGTGGCAACTCTTCCAATGTAGGTAGGAATTACCAGCCGTTTCCTTAAAGTGCGTCCTTAATGTTATGTCTCCCTCCTGATTCCAGGACAATTCTAAGTCCAAAAACACCAAGGAATTTGCATCTACCACATGCGTGAACTTGATGCTAAACAAGTTGGCATTGCATTTTGTAACAAATTTGTCAACCATTTCAAGGCTGCCATCCCAAATGATGAGCACATCATTGATATAACGCCCATAATATACTAAGTGCTGGGCGAAGGGGTTCTGGGTCCATATATGGAATTTCTCCCAGAAACCCATTAATAAATTTGCATAACAGGGTGCAAAATGCACCCATAGCCGTGCCTGATATTTGTCTATAGTATGCACCCTGGAATTCAAAATAATTCCTCTCTAGCGCAAATTTAGTGCATGCGCAAATAAATTCTGATTGAAACGGATGCATACAGTCTGTTTCCGACAGGAAATGCTCCACTGCCCTTAGTCCACCCAATTGATGTTTGTTTGTGATAAACCAGTGGTCCCCCAAAACGACAGATTGAAGCGGGGTGTTATATACCTTCTTCCACATATACTGCGCTTCTCTAGAGACTTTTGTCATAGGGTCATTTAAAAAATGACAGGTAAAGGAAGAGGCAGGCCCTCCCACAGGGGTGGTAGGGGTAGGGCAGGAGCACCAGGCCGGAGCCAAAGTGGGAAGTTGCAGAAGGTGCGTTTGATTACATCAAAGGACGCACCAGACTTGGTTGAGTGGCTCACTCAGCCTTCCTCTTCTGCACCCTCCTCATCCTCTTTATCTGCACCCTCTTCACTCTGCTGTGTGCACCCCCAAAGACACCACCACCAAACCACCAACACCATCATATACCCTCCGCTTGAGTCACAGGAATTTTTTTCCGATCCATCACAAGACATTTACAATGCGCAGCCAATCTTGGCATCGGATCAGGAAGAGGAGGTAGCAACAGCTGACGACCGTACCCAGATCAGCCCATGGAGGTTGGTCCCCGCTGTTGCTGCCTACTCCGAGATCTCTAATGTTAGTGGTGGGGAAGGTGATGTTGATGATGCAGAGGCAAAATTTCTGCAGTACTTAAATACACTATTATGAAAGTATATTGTTATATAACACCCCTCTTCAATCTGTTGCTTTGGGGGGCCACTGGTCTATCACACCAGTTATAATAATTTTTCTAATTGCGTTTGTCACTCTTTGTAGTTGTAGAATCGCTGCAGAACCGCTCACCAGTCACAATGCTGCACAATACAAATCCACTATAATATGCTTTCTATATTCATCCAGCATTGCGACTTCCTCATCTTCCTGTTCCTGCTCCTCGACAGCTTGATCAATGACATAACGCAATGCATGCTCCAGAAAGAAGGCGTAAGGTACGATGTCACTGATGGCGCCCTGGCTGCGACTGGCCAGTTTGGTGATCTCATAAAATGGCCACAGAAGTCTGCATGCGTTGCGCATGAGCAGCCACTGGCACGGTGAAAAAAACCAAGCTCCCCAGAACCTGTCCTGCTGCAGAGTTTGTACAGGTAGTCGTTAACTGCACGTTTATGCTGGAGCAGCCTATCAAGCATATACAAGGTTGAGTTCCTTCCATCGCGTCAGGCAGTCACAAATAAGACGTCTGATGGGCAGGTTGTGTCGCCGCTGAATGTCAGCAAGGCGAGCCATGGCTGTGTAAGATCTTCTAAAATGGCCCGAGATTTTCCTGGCCTGCTGCACGACGTCCTGGACTCCAGGGTATTTGACAAGGAATCGCTGCACGACCAAGTTCAGGACATGTGCCATGCATGGCACGTGTGTAATTTTGCCCTGTTTCAGCATGCTCAGCAGATTGGCACCGTTGTCGCACACCACTTTACCAACTGCCAAATTGAGCGGTGTTAGCCACTGATCTGCCTGTGAATGCAAAGCTGAAAGGAGTGCAAGACCAGTGTGGCTCTTGGCTTCCAGGCACAACTGACGCAGCACAGCATGGCAACGTCTCATCTGGCATGCCGAATAAGTTCTGGGGATCTTGGGTGGCGCAGTGGAAGAGATGGTAACAGCGGAAAAGGAGGAGTCAGCCGAGGAGGAGAGGGAGGATGGAGTAGGTGGAGGAGAAAAAGAGGCAGGCCTGCATGCAATCCGTGGCAGTAAAACCAAATCTACACGCGTGCTTACGCGGGTTACATGCTTGACGGCCGTCAGAAGGTTCACCCAGTGGGCAGCAACATTTATATACCTTCCCTGCCCGTGTTTGCTAGACCACTTGTCTGTGGTCAGATGTATCTTGGCACCGACACTGTGTGCCAGAGATACATTCACTTGCCGCTAAACATGGCCATATAGCTCCTCTGCGAGAAATATTTCCTTCCTGGGACCTTCAATAGTAGTGTTCCAATGGGCACACATTTTCGAAAGGCCTCCGAGTCTACCAGCTTATATGGCAGTAGTTGGCGGGCTATCAGTTTTGACAAACCAGTGGTCAACCGTTAGGCAAGAGGGTTATCCGGCGTCATAATTTTTTTACGCTCGAACATTTGGGCCATGGAAGCCTGCCTTTTCTAGAAAAACGTGAGGACGGCATGATGGCAGGTGGAGTGGCAGGTGGAGTGGAGGACAATTATGAGGAGAGAGGAGAAGGAGAAAAGGCTGGACGGTGAGAGCCTAGAGTGTGGCTTTGTGGGTTCTGATGGCATTGCTCCCACTGGGCTCAGTGATGGGAGTCCAGGTGCCTTCTTAGGCCCCTTTCACACAGGCGGACCGTTCAGATATTTCATCCATCCACCGGATCGTCCCTAGGTGAGTATTGGGCTTATGTGTTGACTGCAAAGGCTCCAGCATCAGGGAACGCATAGACCGACAGCTGTCTGACTACAACGGGTTAACGGCCGATGTGGACACTCTGAGAAGTCATGAACCCCTGGACTACTGGGTGGGCAGGCTTGATCTCTGGCCAGAGCTTGCACAATTTGCAATGGAACTGTTGGCTTGCCCCTCGTCAAGTGTCCTGTCCGAAAGGACGTTCAGCGCAGCTGGGGGGATCGTGACCGATAAGCTCACTTGCCTAGCTCACAACAGTGTTGACTACCTCACATTTCTAAAAATGAATGAGGCATAGATCTTGGAGGAATTCAACACATGCGACCAGTAGACCATGTTTGATTCAAATTCCTCATGACAGGCCACAAATATCCGCCACCACCCATAACAATTCATGGTCACTGTCTTAGGTAAATACAGCGGCATTAAAGGCATTTTATGTCCGTTGAATGCCTAATTGCTACAATCTGTCCCAGCTCCACACAGCAACCCTCCTTACACTGACAAAAGACTTTTGTGGACCTATTAGCTAGCGACTTGTGTCATTATACAGTCTGTCCCTGCTCCACACAGCAACCTCCAGCCACAGAATACAAAGTTCTTTGCTGTCAGGTGAACGCCTGTGGGCTAATTTTTGGGGCCTGTACTGGCCGACAGTTACTTCTGTATCCTGTGAATGCCTAATGTACCTCCAGCCACAGAATACAAAGTTCTTTGCTGTCAGGTGAACACTTGTGGGCTAATGTTTGGGGCTTGTAATGGCCGACACTTACTTCTGTATCCTGTGAATGCCTAATGTACCTCCAGCCACAGAATACAAAGTTCTTTGCTGTCAGGTGAACGCCTGTGGGCTAATTTTTAGAGCCTTTACTGGCCGACACTTACTTCTGTATCCTGTGAATGCCTAATTTTTCCGACTGGAATTGAAAATCAATGGGTCTGTAAACGTTCCGCTAAATTGTGGAACGGATGCGGACCCATTTTACAGATGTGTGAATGGACCCTATATGTATTTGACATCTATTTACCGGCTGCTGTCAGTTCTGGCTGAAAAAAATAAAATAAATACATTTATGGCAACCTTTCCAATAGCAATACTATGGGACTATGTGTGCACAGCTAGTAAGTATTTTGTGGCTGCAAATATGACCTGGAGGTTTTTAATGTTCACCTGTGATTAAAGTGAATGGGGTACGCCGCAAACTTGCGGTTCACGAACATTTGAGTTTTGTGGATCGCGTTCACGAACCACCCCGTCCGATGTTTGTCCATCACTAATCAGTCCATGCAGTTCAACCTACGATGTGTGTGTGTTTGCTGTTAACCGTACATTGTATACCCCTGTATGTTGTGGTCTTTAAGGTGCCCATCTAATAGTTTTTTGAAAGTATTAATGCTCCCTGCTGATACGACTGCTTGTGGAAGAGAATTCCACATCCTTACTGCTCTGACAGTGAAGAACCCCTTACGTATTTAAAGGTTAAACCGTTTTTTCTCTAGTTTTAGTGAGTGGCCATGTGTCTTATTGTATTTCCTTTCTCTGAAAAGTTTGTTCCATATGCTAGGGTCATCACCAGTACAGTATTTATACATTGATATCATATCCCCCCTCAAGCGTCTCTTCTCCAGAGAGAATAAGTTCAGTGCTTGTAGTCTTTCCTCATAGCTGATGTCCTCCATTCCCCTAATTATTTTTGTTGCCCTTCTCTGGACTTTCTCCAGTTCCAGCACATCATTCCTGAGGACCGGTGCCCAGAACTGGACAGAATACTCCAGATGTGGCTGGACCAGAGTCTTGTAGAGTGGGAGAATAATCTCTTTATTTCTGGAGTGAATCCCCTTTTTTTATACATGCCAGTATTTTGTTGGCTTTGCTTGCAGCGGCTTGACATTGCATGCCATTGTCAAGCCTGTTGTCAACTAGTACCCCCAGTGCCTTTTCCATCTTAGATTCACCCAGAGGTTCCCCCCCCCCCCCTGGTAAGTAGCTTGCTTTTGTGTTTCTGATGCCCAAGTGCATTACTTTACATTTTTCAACATTAAACCTCATCTGCCATGTAGTTGCTCAACCCATTATTTTGTTCAGGTCTGCTTGTAAGGTTTCCACATCCTGCATAGAAGATATTGGCATACTTAGTTTAGTATCATCCGCAAATATAGAGATTGTGCTGGATATCCCCTCCTCTAGATCATTTATGAATAAATTAAACAGGATTGGTCCCAGGACAGAGCCTTGGGGGACTCCACTTTCCAAACCCGCCCAATCCGAGTACTCCCCATTTATCACCACCCTCTGGACTCTCCCCTGAAGCCAGTTCTCTATCCAGATACTCACCCTATGGTCCATACCTACGTACCTTAGTTTGTACAGTAAGCGTTTGTGGGGAACGGTGTCAAATGCCTTTGCAAAGTCCAGATACACCACATCCAGGGGCTTTCCTTTATCTAGGTGGCAGCTCACTTCATCGTAGAAGATTAATAGATTGGTCTGGCAAGAACTATTTTACATGAAACCATGCTGATTACTACTAATAATACCATTTTCATTACTAAAGTCTTGTATGTAGTCCCTTAACATCCCCTCAAAAATCTTGCAGACTACAGATGTTAGGCTGACCGGCCTATAGTTACCCGGGATGTATCTCGGCCCCTTTTTAAATATTGGTACCACGTTGGCTTTTTTCCAATCCGCTGGCACCATACCCGTCTGTACACTATCCTTAAAGATCAAGAATAATGGTCTGGCAATCACCTGGCTGAGCTCTTTAAGAACCTTCGGGTGCAAGCCATCCGGTCCCGGAGATTTATTTATGTTAAGTTTCTCTAGTTTAGTTCTAAGTCCATCTTCTGTTAGCCATGACGGTACTTCCTGAGGTGTATTATTTAGTTTAGCATTACCCCTCAGCCTTGTATTTTTGAAGGTCTTTTTTTTAGTATTAATATGCATTTTTATGTTAGAGTTTAGCCACCCAGGGTTTAGTTTTGCTCTTTTAAATGTATTTCCCTTTGGAATGCACTGGCCAATCCCTTTGTTTAGTATGCTCTTGAAGCACTCCCATTTTTCCTCCGTGTTCTTTGTTCCCAGGGTTTTATCCCAGTTGATATTTTCTATCAAAGAGCGCAGTTTTGGGAAATTGGCTCTTTTGAAATTCATCCTGATGGGAGGCAGAGACTGATGGTGGGTGGAGATACACAGGTGTGTGAGCCCGATACCCACATAGGATATCCTGTGCCTTTGATGTTCCTTTGATGTCTGATGCTGGTCATCCGCAAGGATCATTACAGTCCACCTTAAAGGGACCACTACAGGACCGTTCACCATCCTATTGGAGACCTTGTTACCTATTGGTACAAACGCTCTTAAAGAGTGTTTTGGAGGTGAGCGGCCATTTCACTCATTTAGGATAATTTGCTCACTATCACCTGAGAAGCAGTTTCCCACACTTTGTGATTGGTCACAGTTTCCCGCACCTTTTTGGCATTTTTGCACATCAGCACTTTTATGGATTCTGTATTTCATGAACTTATAATTTATATATGAACTTTGTTTATACTTTATTCATTTTATGTGCTTTTACCCGGACATTTTTGTTTGAAGAACTTGGTGCTTTTCTTGCCTTTTTCATTTAAATACTAGTCACAGTTTTTTTACACAGTTAATTGATTGTTTCTTCCACTGTGTATTCATTTCATTCATCTTTTTATCCCTTATTATTTGCACTTCGGATTATATCTTATTGGTGACTCTGTTTAGTCTACCATCACTTGCCACTTATATTCACGGTCACTTTCTTTGGTATAGTGACCTTTGTTCACCACTATTGAATATATAATTTTCTGCTATTGTATTCCGTTCTCACAAAAGTTTATGCATTTTCATGCACTTTCAGCACTTTTTCACTTTATCACATCACTATTTGTTTGATGTCACAATTTTGATATTATTATTAATGTGTTTATTTTAGTGAGTTCTCTTATCAAGTTTTAGTGGGGATGCATTAAGCGCCGACTTTATTGCCTTTTACCTCCCCCTTTTTTACCCTCTCTATCTCTGCGATAAAGGGAATACCCCTGAATGTTCGCCAGCCAATCATGAGAGCTGTCGAAACCAAGTCTCTGTAATCCCAACAAATTTGAAGTCCTCCTCATACATCAGCAGCTCCAGCTCTCTCTAATCTTGTTGGCCAGGCTTCTAGCATTGGTATACAAATTTCGTCATTTTGACCGGATGCATGCTATATCCTCGTTTGATGTTGTTTTTAGGCTGCTCTTGCGATTTTTCCCCATACCCACCTTGGATTTAGGAGCTCTGAACACCCTACCGCTAATGTCCCAATTTGTGCCCGCTGAACATTGCTCTCCGCTGGCTGATTCTAAATATGTATCCTCCCACCCATCACCTAGTTTAAAAGCCCCTCTAACTTGTTGGCCAGCTTCTCACCCAGTACAGTTGCACCCTCCCCATTTAGGTGCAATCCGTCCCTAATAAAGAGCTGGTAGCCGACTGAGAAGTGTTAGCATACAAGGTTTGTATTATATCAGCAACAAATACTATATGTCATTGTTGTGTGCCTATTACATTGTATGACCACTGGATGGCAGTGTTACATTTGTGAGTTCTTGTTTTAGCCCCAAAAGGTTATATCTAACAGGTTATGGGCCCAGGACATGTTACAGAAGCCCGGCCAGGATATAATACAGATTACCCCTGGATATAGCCAGATACAGTGAGCTAAAGCAAGTGAGTACAGGAGACAGCAACAGAAAGACAAACAGCAGAAATGGCTGCTGCCATCCCCTCAGAAAAGTTCTCCATTGCAAATCTGACAAATCAGAACTACCAATCTTGGAAATTCAAGATGAAAATGCTGCTTATAAGAGAAGGTACGTGGAAATGTATAAATGAATCAAGACCTGCACAGCCCACAGAGGAGTGGTTAGACAGCGATCATAAAGCACAGAGCACAATCTCCCTGTGCATAGATGATGATCAAATCATACATATATGTAACTGTCAGACTGCTAAAGACATGTGGGAAGAGTTACAGAAAGCACATGAAAGAGTTAATCTCAGCAATAAACTGTATTTAATCAGAAAGCTCTATCAGACTAAGCTACATAAAGACCAGGACATGCAGGACCCATCTCCTTACTCCCTTTTGCTTCCAAACTCCTTGAATGTTTAGTCTACAACCGCCTGAGCAAGCACCTCATTGAGAATAACCTCCTCGATCCCCTTCAGTCTGGATTTCGCCGGCAGCACTCCACAGAAACTTCTCTCCTAAAACTTACAAATGACTTACTAACAGCTAAAACCAATGGTCACTACTCGATACTCTTACTCTTGGACCTCTCTGCTGCCTTTGATACTGTTGACCACCCCCTCCTTCTCAAAAAACTCAGTTTGCTCGGTCTCCGTGACTGTGCTCTTCACTGGTTCGAATCTTACCTATCTCACCGCACCTTCAGTGTCACTTACAATTCCACTTACTCCTCTGCAACTCCTCTTACTGTTGGGGTCCCGCAAGGTTCTGTCTTTGGGCCGCTACTATTCTCAATCTATACCTCCTCCCTGGGTCAGCTAATAGCCTCCCACGGCTTCCACTACCATTTCTATGCTGATGACACCCAAATCTACCTCTCTACCCCTCAGCTCACCCCATCAGTCTCCTCCCATATCACTGATCTACTAACAGACATATCAGCCTGGATGTCTCACCACTTCCTCAAACTGAATCTATCTAAAACCGAGCTCATAATATTTCCTCCTCTACATGCCCCTTCCCCGGAATTCTCTGTCAAGATCAATGGAACAACTATTAGTCCTTCCACACATGCCAGGGTGCTAGGGGTAACCCTGGACTCCGCACTGTCCTTTCAGGCTCACATCCAATCCCTGTCCAAATCATGCCGCCTTAACCTCCGCAACATCGCTAGAATACGGCCCTTTTTAACCAATGACACCACCAAGCTTTTAGTTCACGCCCTGGTTATCTCTCACCTCGACTATTGCAACTCCCTCCTCATTGGATTACCCTTACATCGATTATCCCCCCTTCAATCCATAATGAATGCTGCTGCAAGACTTATCCACCTTACCAACCGTTCAGTGTCCTCCACCCCTCTCTGCCAATCCCTTCATTGGCTTCCACTCACCCAACGAATAAAATTCAAAGTGCTAACAATAGTTTACAAAGCCATCCACAACTCTGCCCCCAGCTACATCAATAACCTGATCTCAAAATATCAACCTAGCCGCTCTCTTCGGTCCTCCCAAGTCCTCCTGATCTCTAGCTCCCTTGTCACCTCTTCCCATGCTCGCCTCCAGGATTTCTCCAGAGCTTCTCCCATTCTTTGGAACTCTCTACCCCAATCTGTCCGACTGTCCCCTAATCTATACATCTTTAGAAGATCCCTGAAAACCCTTCTCTTTAAAGAAGCCTACCCGGCTACTAACTAATAACGCTGTTTCACTTGCTCCATCAGCTAATCCCCCACAGCTATTGCCTTTTGTATCAATTGACCCTCCCTTTTAGATTGTAAGCTCTAACGAGCAGGGCCCTCTGATTCCTTTTGTTCCAAATTGTAGTGTAACTGTAATGTCTGCCCTCATTTTGTAAAGTGCTGCGCAAACTGTTGGCGCTATATAAATCCTGTATAATAATAATAATAATAATATAAGACAGACCTTAGAGATGGTGGAGAGACTGAGAGGGATTGGAGAAGAAATAAAAGATTTCCATGTTGCAGCACTGTTATTAAGTGGACTTCCTGAAAGTTATGAGACACTTGTCACAGCACTAGATGCACGTCCAGATGATGATCTGACACTGGAATATGTTAAAGGCAAGCTTGTGGATGAATACAAGCGCAAAACTGAAAGCATGAGTAATGTGAGTGTGTGTTCAGAGACAGCTTTAAAGACAAAATTTAAAAATAAACACAGTAACGTGCAGCTAGAAAAGCGGGAATGCTTTGTGTGCAAGAAACCAGGACACCTAAAAGCAGATTGTAGAATCTGGAAAGCTGGAATGCAAAAACAAAGTGCATTGCAACAAGCTAAGAATGTCATAGAAACAAAGGAGTATGCATTCGGATCCAAAAATGGTGTCACCTCTGTGCAAGCATGGTGTGTGGACTCAGGTGCTACAAGTCACATGACAAATGACCGAAGTTTCTTCACTCAGCTTGATGAAAGCAAAACAGAAGGGATAACTACAGCTAATGGACAATTTATGAAATCAGTGGGAATAGGAGATGGCTTTCTATACTGTCCTATCTCTCCAGATATCACTAAAAAGATCCATATGAGGAATGTTCTGTATGTGCCAGATCTTGAAAGCAACCATTTGTCAGTAAAGAAACTCACTAACCAAGGCAATGTAGTCACATTTCAGGGTGACAGTTGTATCATAACAAAAGGGGATTGCTTGCTTGCAAAGGCTAACATCATAGATGAACTCTATCAGCTGAACTGCAGTGAAATGGTTAAAATAGCCAAAGAGGATAAACATTCAAACTGCATCCACACTTGGCACAGACGATTGGGGCACAGAAATTCTGATACAATAAAGAAAATAGTTGAGAATAACTATGCAAGTGGTATTAAGATTAATCCATGTGATCACATAATGATTTGTACCAGCTGTATTAAAGGAAAAATGGCAAGGACACCTTTTCCCAAGCAGACCAACAGCAAATCCCAAAAACCTCTGGACTTAATACATTCAGATCTTTGTGGTCCAATGAAAACTATGACTCCAGGAAAGAAAAAATACTTCCTGACCTTCATTGATGATTACTCCAGATATACCACAGTATTTCTACTTCACAGTAAGGATGAAGTGCCAGAGAAATTAGAAGAGTATCTCGCTCAAGTAAACAATATTTTTGGCGGAATGCCCAGAGTACTACGAACAGATAATGGCTCTGAATATACAAGTGGTAAAACACAAGCCATTCTCAGGAAGCATGGAATTATGTTCCAGACAACAGTTCCATATAACCCAGAGCAAAATGGAGTTGCAGAGAGAATGAACCGCACACTGTGTGAAAGTGGGAGGAGCATGCTATTTGATGCTGATATGCCAACTACATACTGGGGAGAAGCTATCACAACTGCATGTTATCTTCAAAATCGTTTGCCGGGAAAAGCAACAACAAAAACTCCATATGAACTGTGGAACAAAAGGAAACTAGATTTAAGACACATCAGAATTTTTGGAAGTAAAGCCTATGTACACATTCCAAAAGAAACACGTACAAAATGGGATGCATGTGCAAAAGAAGGTGTACTTGTGGGGTACAGTGAATCTCAAAAAGGATACAGGATTTTACATCAAGACACGAACAAAGTAACAGTCAGCAGAAGTGTGATTATTGATGAAAGTTCTGTGTGCTCAAAGTTTGAACAACAGACTCAAACTTTTCAAACTGAGAAAGAATCAACATCAGTCACTCAAGAAAATAAGGAAAGTGATACAGAAACTGCAGAAGAATCAAAACCTGAAACTGAACCAGAAATACCTTCAGTCAGAAAATCAACCAGAATCAATAAAGGTGTTCCAGCTGAACGTTTATCTTGCATAGCTCGCAGAGCTGTTCAAACTGAACCAGGTTCATGGAAAGAGATGCAGAAACTGCCAATGCATGAGAAACAAGTATGGTATAAAGCCGCTGATGAAGAAATGACATCACTCAAAGATCTCCAGAGATGGACACTTTCAGAGCTACCTCAAGGTAAACATGCCATAAGATGTAAATGGGTTTTTAAAACCAAATGTAACTCTGAAGGGAAAGTCTGCCGGTACAAGGCAAGGCTGGTTGCTAAAGGTTACTCACAGAAGTTCGGTGAGGACTATGATGCTACTTTTGCTCCAGTTGCTAAACAAAGTACTTTCAGAACACTAATGACAGTGGCTGCCATGCGTACAATGATTGTGAAACATCACGATATTAAGCTTTTCTTAATGGTGATATTGAAGAAGAAATTTACATGTCACAGCCAGAAGGATATTTGAAAAAGGGACAAGAGCATCTTGTCTGCAAGTTGAATAAATCTCTTTATGGCCTTAAACAATCAGCTCGAGCATGGAACCTGAAGATTAATCAAGTTCTACTAAATGAAGGATTTACAAGAAGCAAAGCTGATCCGTGCCTATATGCTAAACAAGTAGACACTGAGTGGATATATCTGCTAATTTATGTAGATGACCTGATTATTGCTCACAAAAACGACAATGAAATTGCAAAGTTAACAGGAGTACTCAACAAGCACTTTGAAACTAAAGACCTAGGTGAAGTGACATATTATCTTGGAATTGACATCCAGCGTGAGAAAGATGGAAGTTTCCTGTTGAATCAGAGTGCAAAAATTGAATCTATTCTTCAGCAATTCAACATGACAGAGGCGAAAGGAGCAAGCACACCTATGGATACAGTCTATCCAAAGTTAGAAGGAGAAGATGATCTTCTCGCATCCAATGAACAATACAGACAAGCAGTGGGGGCACTTCTCTATATTGCAACCACTACACGTCCAGACATTGCAGCCAGCATGTCTCTTCTTTGCAGGCGAGTTGATAAACCACGTCAAAGAGACTGGAATGCGATCAAAAGAGTTATGAGATATCTGAAACAGACAAAAGACTTAAATTTGAAACTATCAGCAAGTGGTGGTTTAAACCTCGTGGGATATGTGGACTCCGATTGGGCAGGTGATCACAGCACACGCAAATCCACAAGTGGTTACTTATTAAAATTAGGAGACAGTCCTATATCATGGTCCAGCAAGAAACAGATGTCAGTGGCATTGTCCTCTACAGAAGCTGAATACATATCTGCAGCTTATGCCAGTCAAGAAGTTGTGTGGTTACAGCAATTACTCAAGGATCTTGGAGAAGCAACATCAGAACCTACCGTCTTATTTGAGGACAATCAGGCTTGCATTAAGCTTGCAACAAGTGAGAAAATTAATGGAAGAACCAAGCACATCGATGTCAGACATCATTACATTCATGACTTAGTTGATCAGAAAGTGATTGTACTTGTGTATTGTGAGTCGGAAAAAATGATTGCTGATGCTTTGACAAAGCCACTAGCTAGAACCAGATTTGTGGATCTTAGATCAGAAATGGGATTGACATAGATAGTAGTTGTTGAGTGGGGGTGTTAGCATACAAGGTTTGTATTATATCAGCAACAAATACTATATGTCATTGTTGTGTGCCTATTACATTGTATGACCACTGGATGGCAGTGTTACATTTGTGAGTTCATGTTTTGTCTATGCCTCAAAGGGTAATAAAGAATAGTTCCTGCTCAGAACAGGAAGCAGTGTTCTTAGTGAAACAACAGACTATCTGCCTGTGAATTGTTTTAGCCCCAAAAGGTTATATCTAACAAGAAGTCGGCCCAGTCCTCCAGGAACCCAAAACCCTCCTTACTACACCAGTTCCTCAGCCACTTGTTAAATTCCCTAATCTCCCGCTGCCTCTCTGGCGTGGCTCGAGGTGCAGGTAGTATTTCCGAAAATACTACATTGGAGGTCCTACTCCTCAACTTAGCTCCTAAGTCCATGAAATCATTTTTAGGACTTTCCATCTCCCTCTGCCTATGCCATTGGTACCCACGTGTACCATGACAGCTGGGTCTTCCCCAGCTCCACCCAGTAATCTGTCCACCTGATCCATGATGTGCTGAACCCGAGCGCCCGGTAAACAACAGACAGTTCGGCACTTACGGTCTTTGTGACAGATTGCACTGTCTGTCCTTCTAATGATTGAGTCCCCTACCACCAGAACCTGTCTTTCCTTTCCCTTTCTCCTGTCCTCACTGGAGAAGTTCTTCCCCTGGCAGCTAGGGGTGTTGCTCTGCTCCAGCAATGCTGGTCCCTGACGGGTTTCCCCAACATCACGCACCAGGGCGTATTTATTGGGGTGCTCCAGCCCAGGACCGGCCTCCTTGCCTTGTTCCCTTCTACCCCTCCTAACTGTCACCCATCTACTCTGCTCTGATGCCTGCACCCCTGTATCTCCGCCCTCTTCTGTGCAGGCCCCTGCCAGAAATGTGTTCAGGAATGCGTTGTGTGGGGTGCAAGGTTCAGGAATGCGTTGTACGGGGTGCAAGGTTCAGGAATGCACTAACACAGGATTATCCAGTGACACTTATGTCTTCAGAACCAATTATATTTTTCCACTGTTTCAAGTTTTACTGGGAGTTAAAGTGGTTCTAAAGGCAGAATGTTTTTTTTTAATCTAAATGCATTCTGTGTGCAGCAGCCCCTCTCAGGCCCCCTAATACTTACCTGAGCACCATCTCGATCCAGTGATGTTGCACAAGAGCCTCAGCTGTCCGGGACTCTCCCTCCTCATTGACTGCAACAGCAGCAGGCGCCATTGGCACCCGCTGCTGTCCATCAAAGTCAATGAGCCAATGAGGAGAGAGGGGGCAGGGCTATGCCGCAGTTTGGCTCACGACGCACAGAGCAGCGGCTCAGCTCGGGTGCCTCAGCAATGCTGGAGTTATCTCTTTTACCAAGCTATATAGTATATAGGCAGGTAAATGTGCACAATTCCACCAGGGCTGTTATTGGGCCCTTTGCTGATAGGGATGTATGTAATGTTATTAATATGTTCTTACATAAAGCTTGTATTGTTTCTATACTGATGTGCATCTATATACTTATGGTCTGTGATGGAACTACCAGGGTCGCAAAAGTCGCACTTGAGACCGGGCCCTAGCATTCTGCCACTGTCAGGGGCCCCAGCAGGGTTGCTGGTCGCAGGGCTTTATGAGAGAGACACTCTAAGCTCAGAGTCCTGCTAAGGGGGCACTGATGAGGAGGCACTGATAGGCTGCACTGATAAGTGACATCGATAAGCACTGATAGGCGGCACTGATGGACACTGTTAGGTGGCATTCAGTGGTGGCTGGTGCTCAAAAATTTTGGTGGGGGGCCGCAAACAGAAAAATGTAATAGGCATTGCTTCGCGGCAAAACACGCTGTAAAAAATTGCATGACTTTGAGGTCACACAAGTGTGAAAGGGGCCTTCACTAATCAAGCTACAAAAATATGTAGCAGAAACCAAATTGGCCTAAAATGTTAAAAACATTTTGATTTTTTGGGAATGTCATATAGCAGAAAGTGAAAAATATTGTTTTTTTTTTTTTTCAGAATTGTCGCTTTTTTTTTTTGTTTATAGCGCAAAAAATAAAGATTGCACAGGTGATCAAATCCCACCAAAAGAAAGCTCTGTTTGTGGGGAAAAAAAGGACGTACATTTCATTTGGGTACAGTGTCACACGACCGCACAATTGTCCGTTACAGTCACACAGTGGTAAACTGTATTTAAACACTAACAATACATTTCTCTTATTTGCTCCTCTAAAAATACAATTAAAAGCATTTTATTTTGGTCGGCAAAAAAAAAAAAAAACTGTTCATGCAGCCAGGAATCTTGTGAGCTGATAACTTTATGAGCTTTCTGGACTGTTATCAGTTAGCATTGTTCCCTGTTATCCCCATGAACTACAAAACACCTCCCCCTGTTATGAAGAAGAAAAGGAGGCCTTACCTCAACTCACAAATTTTAATCAAACAATTTTATTATGTAAATGAGGTCCTATTAATTGGATGCATTTAAAATGTCTGTGATTTTACCTTTTACATTCTCTTTAAATGCCTCCAAATAGTAAAAGAGGAAATCCGATTTAGAAGGAGTTCTACTTTTTTTTGTTTTGGGTAACAAAAAACTCCTTCTAAATCAGACTTCCTCTTTTACTATTTGGAGGCATTTAAAGAGAATGTAAAAGGTAAAATCACAGACATTTTAAATGCATCCAATTAATAGGACCTCATTTACATAATAAAATTGTTTGATTAAAATTTGTGAGTTGAGGTAAGGCCTCCTTTTCTTCTTCATAACAGGGGGAGGTGTTTTGTAGTTCATGGGGATAACAGGGAACAATGCTAACTGATAACAGCCCAGAAAGCTCAAAGTCATGTAATGGCCCATACTGGAAGGATTGAGCAGGAGTGGTGACAAACTCCTTCCAGTATGGGCCATTACATGATCCATTCCCTACCTTCTCTGGCAAGCTGGTGATGGGGGGAGGGGGGGGGGTTGCTTCCACTCACCTTTTGTGTTTGCAGAACTGAAGTCGGGGATCGACTGGGCTGAGGGCTCCCTCCCTCCCGCTCTCTTGCTCTCCTGTCCTCCTGGCTGGCTTTGTAGCACTGCCTTGTGACTGTCGTCCTCTCTGAATCAGTCCATCCGTCCTCACTCCCCAGCGTCCTGTGTAGCAGACTGTTACTTGTGTGGTGTCACCCTGTATGGTCAATGTTTCCTGTGTGGTGTCACCCTGGTATTGTTCTTTTTACTTGTGCGGTGTCAACCCTGCATTGTCAATTTTAGGTGTGGTGTCACCCTGGCAGTGCTACCGGTGTGGTGTCACCCTGGTCATGTTTTCTGTGTGGTGTCACCCTGGGACCGTTATCTGTGTGGTGTCACCTTGGCACTGTTATCTGTGTGGTGTCACCCTGGAAGTGTTTTCTGTGTGGTGTCACCCTGGCACTGTTATCTGTGTGGTGTCACCCTGGAAGTGTTTTCTGTGTGGTGTCACCCTGGCACCGTTATCTGTGTGGTGTCACCCTGGCACTGTTATCTGTGTGGTGTCACCCTGGAAGTGTTTTCTGTGTGGTGTCACCTCCAATTAGCTTCAAAGAAAGAGACAGATGATGCCAAAACCTCCACCCTCTCCATAGGCAGCAATGTGTCTGGCGCCCCGCTCCCTTTAAAGGTACACATTTATTTATTTCTTTTTTTATGCTGATGTTTTGGATGTGACTAGCCTTGGGGGGGGGGGGGGGGGGGGGGTGGCGCCCCTGCGCCCCCTATTGACCAGCCGCCACTGGTGGCATTGATGAGCACTGATAGGTGGCATTCATGAGCACCAAATAGCTGGTGCTGTTAGATGGCATTGATGAGCCCTGAAAGGTGGCACTGATAGGTGGCACTGGTAGGCTGCACTGATGGGCACTGATTGGGATGCACTGATCATCAGGGCACTGATTATCAGTGTAAACAATGTACTGACACTCTTGCCGGTTAACGGCTCTCCTTTCCTCACACAGACACAGTGTGGGAGTGCTGCTGACAAGCCTGTTTACCTGTGATCAGCTGATAACATAGAAAAGGGCTGCTGTAATTGTCCCTTTACTGTGATATGTGATCAGCTGTGTCCCAAAGACACAGCAGTTACAGAGCACGCTGGATGCGCTCCCAAGGGGGCATGCGGGAGGCTGGGTTCTGGGAGGATATCAGTGGATGCTCTCCCAGAACTGGAAGCCTGGGGCTCAGATGGAAAGGCGGGGTCAGGGGGACCCTTCATGCAGAGCCTTAAAGTTTCTAGTTACGCCTCTGCTTATTGCTAATGTTATATGCTGGTTGCAGTAGTTCCTCTGCTCTCAAGATTAGATTACTGGTTATTTCCCAGGAGATGTTCACAGAGGCCCTGTTCTGGGTGGAGGCACTGCCAACTTTATTATTAAATGATCCATTATAATGCATGTGCTTCCACTGTGGAGGCTCTCAAATTTAGAGTTAGGACTACAGAAAATACAGAGGTGCCTTGATGGAGCTCTGCAGCTTACGCATGTTTTTGCAAAGGTTTATCTACAGGTTTACCGCAATATCCTGTTTGTTGAGGCCCATCTGTCATAACCCCTCCCAAAAGAGGGTTACAGTATCAAACATACGGAGAAAACATGTGCAGCAGCACAGATATCCTGTTATTTACACAGACAATTACTGGAAAGACAACCACTTCACAGAAATGAGAATCTCTTTCACTTTCACTTCTCTCCGGAGGGGGATCTCAAGACATTTATTTTTTTTGCTGGTGCTGGGAGTATAGGATGGGGGAACCTCATTCCTGACCCTGAATCCTGTGTTATAATAACAGATGTAATATAATAATAAGAAATGCTTTATCTTTTCTGGCATCCATAAATGAACAAATAAATGAAGTGTTTCCAGCAGTCCACAGTGTGTGATTCTCATGTACTGTATATGAACAGTCTTTTATAAGTGCAGCAGTCATTCCACCAAATTAAATATCTTCTGTGAAATTCCACCTTTGTTTAGTGCTTCCACTCCACCCTCCAAATCAATGACATCAATCAGCCATAATATTATGACCGCTGACAGGTAAAATTACATTGATTATCTTATTACATCTGAAAGTGGGTGGGATATATTGGGCAGCAAATGAACATGTTGTCCCTGAAGTTGATGTGTTAAAAGCAGAAAAATGGGCATTGCTAAAGATTTGAATGACTTTGAGAAAGGGCCAAACTGTTATGGCTGGATGACAGGGTCGGAGCAACTGCAGCGCTTGTGGGAGATTCCCAGTCTGCAGTGGTCAGGATCGACCAAAAGTGGTCAAAAGAAGGAAGCTGTGAACCAGGGACAGGGTCACAGGTGGCTAGGGCTCTCTGATGCAAAGAGAAGAGCTACTGGTTAATTGATCCCAGTGGCGGCTGGTGCTCAAAATTTTTTTTGGGGGGGGGGGGGGGGGGCGCAAAAAGAAAAATGTAATAGGTATTGCTTCGCGCCAAAAAATGCAGTAAAAAAATTGCGTGACTTTGAAGTCATGGTACAGGCATGGCACAGGTGATGGTACAGGAGATGGTATAGGCATGGCACAGGTCATGGTGCAGGAGATGGTATATGCCCCCTTTCAATGCAGAGACCAGCGTGCTTGCCCCCTTCAATGCAATAAATACTGTGCTGTGCCCCCTTCAATGCAATGAACACTGTGCTGTGCCCCCTTCAATGCAATGAACACTGTGCTGTGCCCCCTTTCAATGCAGAGACCAGCGTGCGTGCCCCCTTCAATGCAATAAATACTGTGCTGTGCCCCCTTCAATGCAATAAACACTGTGCTATGCCCCCTTCAATGCAATAAACACTGTGCTGTGCCCCCTTCAATGCAATAAATACTGTGCTGTGCCCCCTTCAATGCAATAAACACTGTGCTATGCCCCCTTCAATGCAATAAACACTGTGCTGTGCCCCCTTCAATGCAATAAACACTGTGCTGTGCCCCCTTCAATGCAATGAACACTGTGCTGTGCCCCCTTCAATGCAATAAACACTGTGCTGTGCCCCCTTCAATGCAATAAACACTGTGCTGTGCCCCCTTCAATGCAATAAACACTGTGCTGTGCCCCCTTCAATGCAATAAACACTGTGCTGTGCCCCCTTCAATGCAATAAACACTGTGCTGTGTCCCCTTCAATGCAATAAACACTGTGCTGTGCCCCCTTCAATGCAATAAACACTGTGCTGTGCCCCCTTCAATGCAATAAACACTGTGCTGTGACCCCTTCAATGCAATAAACACTTTGCTATGACCCCTTCAATGCAATAAACACTGTGCTGTGCCCCCTTCAATGCAATAAACACTGTGCTGTGCCCCCTTCAATGCAATAAACACTGTGCTGTGCCCCCTTCAATGCAATAAACACTGTGCTGTGACCCCTTCAATGCAATAAACCCTGTGCTGTGCCCCCTTCAATGCAATGAACACTGTGCTGTGCCCCCTTCAATGCAATAAACACTGTGCTGTGCCCCCTTCAATGCAATAAACACTGTGCTGTGCCCCCTTCAATGCAATAAACACTGTGCTGTGCCCCCTTCAATGCAATGAACACTGTGCTGTGCCCCCTTCAATGCAATGAACACTGTGCTGTGCCCCCTTCAATACAATGAACACTGTGCTGTGCCCCCTTCAATACAATGAACACTGTGCTGTGCCCCCTTCAATGCAATGAACACTGTGCTGTGCCTCCACAATGCAGAGTTCAGCGTGCATGCCCCTTTCAATGCAGAGCGCCGCAGCATTGTCCCCAATCACTGCAGAGCGCCACAGCATTGTCCCCAATGATTGCAGAGTGCCCACAGCATTGTCCCCCAATGATTGCAGAGTGCCCACAGCATTGTCCCCCAATGATTGCAGAGTGCCACAGAATTGTACCCCAATGATTGCAGAGTGCCACAGCATTGTACCCCAATGATTGCAGAGTGTCACAGAATTGTACCCCAATGATTGCAGAGTGCCCACAGCATTGTACCCGAATGATTGCAGAGTGCCACAGAATTGTACCCGAATGATTGCAGAGTGCCACAGAATTGTACCCCAATGATTGCAGAGTGCCACAGCATTGTATCCCAATGATTGCAGAGTGCCACAGCATTGTACCCCAATGATTGCAGAGTGCCCACAGTATTGTACCCCAATGATTGCAGAGTGCCACAGCATTGTACCCCAATGATTGCAGAGTGCCCACAGCATTGTACCCCAATGATTTCAGAGTGCCACAGAATTGTACCCCAATGATTGCAGAGTGACACAGCATTGTACCCCAATAAATGCAGAGTGCCCACAGCATTGTACCCCAATGATTGCAGAGTGCCCACAGCATTGTACCCCAATGATTGCAGAGTGCCACAGAATTGTACCCCAATGATTGCAGAGTGACACAGCATTGTACCCCAATAAATGCAGAGTGCCACAGCATTGTACCCCAATAAATGCAGAGTGCCCACAGCATTGTACCCCAATAAATGCAGAGTGCCACAGCATTGTACCCCAATAAATGCAGAGTGCCCACAGCATTGTACCCCAATAAATGCAGAGTGCCCACAGCATTGTCCCCCAATCAATGCAGAGACCAGTGTGCGTGCTCCCTTCAATTTAATGCACTTACCTGGCGGCGGCGGCGGGTTCTTCCCTCCTCGATCAAGTTTGTCCTCTCTGCGGCGGCGGCGGGAAGGTGAGCGGCTTCTCCTTCGTCCTCCGAGCGGCGGTGGCGGTGAGTGACTGACTCACGCACCGGCACCGCCCCCATTGTGACATCAGGGATCGGATGTCCTGGATGATGATTGGTCCAGGCTGGAGACTGGACCAATCACAGCCAGGATATCAGAAAGTGGGGGTGTCCAATCGCAAAGACCTGCGCCCGGGTTACGCCCCCAGAAGGCAGCCAATCGGCGCCTCTTCTGGGACGTAAACCCCCCCCCCTAGCCACCAGTTCCATCACAGAGGCCGGCGAACCCAATTTTTTTTTTTTACAACTTTATTTGTTCGCTTTGTCATTTTTTTTTCTTTTTTTTAGGGGTAGGGGCGGCGCCCTGGCGCCCCCTATGCACGGGCCGCCACTGATTGATCCCAAAAGAAGAGCTACTGGAACTCAAATTGCTAAAAACATTTAATCAAAATGAAAAGGACAGCCGACAACTCTGTACTCCTTCAAATTCTTTATTGTCACACCCAGTGAATAAAAAAGTAGTGGTTGACACGGTAAAACACCACCTCTAAACTTCTTAAGATAATTTTAACACCCCTGCACCCTTTGTGGGGACGGAGACTGGGACTGCTGTCTAACCTCTCCCCAACACCTCCTTTCCTTCTTCCCAACCTTTCTTCCCCCCCTTCCCCCCCCCCATTCTCTCTCCCCCTCTTAACTCCCACTCCCATCCCCCTCTTCCCTAATAGGCCTAATATACACTTTACTGGGGGGAGTCTGAACCTCTTGCCCTTAGGGTGGGAGAGACAGGTCTTCCCCCATATTCTCATACCATACAGCAAGACAACATAACATATGCCTCCATTATACTATGCATTTATGTCATGACCATACCCTGACCACCTGTCATAACCATTGCAGACACTGCCTCTCTTCATTTATGAGATCAAAGCAGAACAGCTCAAGCTCAACTGCAATGATCTATATTCCTCAGAGTACAGTTATTTTCTCACTATTGTGTATATGATCTCATTTATTATTCCACTCGAGCAATCATAAGTATAATATATGTAGAATGGAGTGGACGCTAATTATACCACAACACCATAGCTAAGCTGAGATACGAGTGCCCCTTTATGTTACAATATGATTGACAGTCGATCACGGTGCTAGTTTAATACAACTGTTCTTTGTTTTTCATGCTTTTATTATTGAATGTTACTAAATGTTTGAATTCAGCATTGTTAAAGCTGTATGTTATCCCTTTGATATTCAATAAAAACATTTTGGGGGAAAAAAAAGTAGTGGTTAATGTGTTTTGGTGCACACTTACACTTGGTGTGCTGTGACCAAGGCTTATCGCTGAAATGCGTTAGCCACTACGTTTTTAATCACTGGTATGTGAAACTAAAGAATTTGAAGGAGTATGGAGTTGCCGGTTGTCCCTTTCGTTTTGACAATTTTGTTTGCGTTTGGGAGGACACCTCAGCTTGAGAATCTGCAACACGGCTTCCATTCACACATCATGGCTCCACTGTTCTGAGCAATGCATTTTCTTTGCTTCGTGCTGAAAACATTTAATGCTGATTCCAATAGAAAGGTGTCAGAACACACAACGCATCACCGTATGTTGTGTATGAGTCTGCGTAGCTGCAGATCACCCACTGATCTTTGAAGGAAAAAAAGCATTTATACCCCCGACCCATCTGCTTGTGCCGCACATGGAAGCCCCTCCTTTTTGGATTCATCGAGAGAAGAGAGAGGATCAAAATGTGAGTACTGCACACAGCACACTTCCACACACCTAGCTAGGCACATTTAACTCCCGATCAACCCCCCCCCCCCAGTTAACCCCTACACCCCCCTGTCATATGGCACACTGTATACAGTATATAGCAGTATATAGCAGTTTCCTTTATTTCTGTATTACTGTGCCTTGTGACTTGGTTTAGCACTTGCGACTGTTCCTTTTAGGCTTAGGATACCTGCCACCCCCCCATAAATATTTAACCCTCTTATCCCCCCCCTGATCACCCCCAGTTAACCCCTTCCCCTTGTCAAATTGCACACTATATACAGGTAATATAGTGGTTTTCTGTATTAGTGCGATTGTGACTTCAGTTAGCGTTAGCGAGTTAGCTTCTGTCCCAAGTAGGTTTAGGGTCCCCGCCACCCTCCCCCCATAAAGATTTAACCCCCTGATTACCCCCAGTTAACCCCTACACCCCCCCCCCTGTCACATTGCACACTATAAGGAGTATATAGCATCTGTCTATATTTCTGTATTAGTGTGACTTGTGACTTGATTTAGCGCATGCGACCATTACTTTTAGGCTTAGGATACCCGACACCCCCCCAATAAAGGTTTAACCCCCTGATCACCCCCAGTTAACCCCTTCTTTACCCTGTCACAGTGTCACTTTTTTATAGTGTACAGTTTTTTTCTTATCACTATTATTAGTGTCACAGGTGACATTAGTTAGCGTTAGCGTCAGTCTAGGACAGCGCAGATCCCCACCGCATAGTTTGAAATATTAGTTCACCCCTTGATTACCACATACACACACATACACCTCCATTACTAGTATAGTATCTGAACGGATCAATATCTTTGATCTGATCAGAACTATACTAGCATCCCCAATAGTTTAGGGTTCCCAAAACGCAGGTTTAGCAGGATCGGCCACGACACCTGCGTTTAGCCCCTCCGTCCAGCCCACCCCACCCCTCCCAGGCAAGTGCAGTAATCAATAGATTACTGTCACTTCCAAAAAAACCCAACACACAAAACTCCTGCGTTAGCAGAGTCAGGCCTGATCTCTGCTAGCACTAGCAGTTTTTTTTGTAGCGACCAAATAGTCCTTGACAACCAGGTGATTTTTTTACCTGTGAGTCACACTAGTGTACCTGTAAATTTTGTTGCTAAAATGTCCAAATGGAGGTACAGTAGTGAAGAGGCCTACAGCATACTGACCATGTCAGATAAGAGCCATGGGGAAGCCTCACTGGCAGAATCAGGGTCAGTATACGAGCCTGGAGACAGCAGTGGCTCCCTGACGACGGAGGGGTCCCTGCTAGGATCAGGCGTACTCGACCCCATTCAGGAGTTGCTGAGGTGCAGGAATTGCAGGGTGCTTGTATGGAGCAAAGTGTGGGTACTAGTGCCGCTCACACTTCTGGTGAACTGGCAAGCACCAGCGGCCTAGTACAACCTGGACCTAGACATACCAGCACTGCAGTATCACTTGGTGACGTGGTGAGTCTCATAAGTGCAGTTCAAGCTGGTGCGGTGGCTAGCACAAGTAGTGGCCCGCAGCCACTGTGAATTTGAAGACAGGCCCATAGAGCCCATAGTGCCCTCACTGATGTGCTGGCATATCATAATAGGCAGCCCACTGATTCTACAGCACCCATACTTCCCCCATTCACTGCCCAACCTGGAATCCACATGGAAACAGCCAATTTTACTCCCCTGAATTTTTTTGAGCTGTTTTTCACGGAGGATCTTTTCAGATCTATTGTGGACCAAAGCAATTTTTATGCTGGTCAATTCATTGCCGCCAACCCAAATTCGTCCCTTGCCAGACAATTCGACTGGAAACCTATAACGGTTTCTGAGTTTAAAATCTTTCTGGGCCTTTCCCTTAACATGGGCATAACCAAAAGGAGTGAGTTGCGGTTATATTGGTCCACTAACACAATTCACCATAAGCGCGTGTTCTCTGCTTCCAGGATGTCCAGGATGAGATATGAGCAAATTCTGCGGTTCTTGCACTTCAACGACAATGAACTCTGTCGTCCTCGGGGAGACCCTGGATATGATCGGCTCCACAAAATTCGGCCCCTCGTAAACGACTTCAATCAGCAGTTTGCAGCCTTGTTTACCCCCCCCCCCAACAAGTTGTCTGCATTGATGAGTCCCTGATTAAGTTTACTGGCCGCCTTGCTATCAAGCAGTATCTCCCCAGCAAGCGTGCCAGATACGGGGTCAAGCTGTATAAGCTGTGTGACAGGGCCACAGGCTATACAGATAGTTTCCATGTTTACAAGGGAAAATATAGCACCGTGGAGCCCCCCAACTGCCCAGACTACATAGGGAGCAGCGGCAAGATAGCTTGGGACTTGATGTGACCCTTATTCGGAAAGGGGTAACATTTGTACGTGGACAATTTTTATTCAAGAGTGCCTCTATTTAGTCACCTGCTCGAATTACAAATTGGCACATGTGGCACCGTGCGACCTAATCGCCGGGGCTTCCTCCACCAGGTTGTAGAGTCCTGTCTTAGATGAGTTTAAGGTGTGTCTGAAGTAAATTCAATACAAATAAACTTTAAATTTATGGTACCAACATCCCTATACTTGGATAGAAGTAAAACTCTGAATTTACAGAGTTCTCGTATAGACGAGAGAGAGAGGAGGGCTTGGTTACACCAATTTGGGTGGGACTTTACCGGTACCAATCAGAAAAATAAATAGAAAAAAGGGGTTTCAAATATTATAGCTTTATTCAAAACATTAAAAAATTCATCTTGTGAAGAGGCTTTGATGAATGTTATAGTGCATAGAAACATAAAAAACATACAAAGACCACATATATACATAGACAATGGAATGTATCATATGAATAGATATACATATACATATAGGACCATATAGCATCAATTGGCTGATAGTTGCTCAAAGTGAATATGCCATAGGTTCATTCACTCTGGCAGCATTCAGCGCCCAACATGTTTCGCCGGAGGCTTCTTCAGGGGCATAGAGTACAATATAATAATGGTCGTATTGCTGTATGAGACATAGGACAAAAGGAGTAATGTTAGAAAACATGTAGATTCACATATATATGGTGATACATGCCAGATACCGTGCGGGTCACCAGGGAAAAAGAAACCCTTCTACTGCTGAGAGAGCCCCAACCACCGGAGGGTCCACCAGGACAGCGCGCACATGCACGGGCAAACGGGGGCGCAATAACATGCTGGGGGGGACGGGTGCGGGAGCGGGTATTGATATAAAAAATAAAGATATGTGATAGGTCATAATATGTGGTATCCAAAATGCATGCAACATGCAAATCAACCAAGCAAGGCCTGAAATACCTTAATGGGGGTTTAGTAGAGTAATATCTTCATATATGATATATTCAGAATGTTCTAGCATATTTGGTAGAAGAGAACGTGGGGAGGACAACTGCGAATCTCCTGCTGAGCAAGTAGCACCTCCTGCAAGGCAATATATGAAGATAGGATGTGAAACAATAATCAATAATCAGGGCTATTTGATCCAATTTGGTCAGCATATGGATCATAAAGGCTGCTTTATATATTGATAAAAAAGGAAGGAGAAACAACGAAAACCATAGAACAAAAAAAGCAGGGGAAGGAAAATTGTATATATATATACCTGCAGAGAGTTGTATATTGCTACAACTGGTCTGGCAATATAGCAAGCCGTATGCACAAGCAGGATCAGAATAGCCAGCACTGAGCCTCCAAATAGTCCGGACCTCCAGACCGGAGGAAAGTAGGCTATAGGGAGACAAAGCAAGAGCAATAATGCTCTGCATTACACATAGATCAACGTGTGCATTTCCAGGGATTGAAGGATATGTAGCAGTACTCACCAATATGGGCTGTATGTCTCGCATCCCCGGCCGGCCCGATCTCAAACTGCGCATGCGCCAGGGTGACGGCGCATGCGCAGTGCTCAAAATTGGAAACAATTCTTACAGCCGCAGGGGAGCCGGTGACGCCAGAAGGCATCGGCAGCTCTCCTGTGAAGAGACCGCACACCAGTCCCCCACCAGATGGCGCCCCTCAGCCCCAAACAATGGCACATCTGCCCCAGGTGTCCCCCCAGAGAGGGCGGGGGTCCCCCCAGCAGCATTGGACCGGCACGGCACCGGCATGAATTCCACAATATCAAATGCATACATCATTGCACAGCAAACATAATGGTATATTGGCACAGGCATAAGTCCTACCATAATATACTGGTAATTATTAGATACAGAACAAACATTTATATTTGTATAATAAACATAGACACAAAAAACATAAGTTAATACACCAAGGGAACAATGGTTGTTGAAAAGGGAATATAACAACAAAGAAGTATATATACAGTAAATCAGTTACCTAGAGATCAGACCGATAATAGATTCTGATTGCCTTTGTGGTTGCACCTATATATGAACATGTACAAGTGGGCTGGAGAGCGTGCCAATATAGGTCCGTGGAGTCACAAAAGGGCATCCACAGGATCCCAATGACATGGTCCCCAGTCCACGTGTAAATAGACTGACAAGACAGGAACGAAAGGTAAAAATGGGACGGGGGAGGGGAAGAAAAACCATGTAGGGGGGCAGGGGAGGGAAGGGAAAAAAGAAGGGGAAAGGAGGGGAAAAGGGACAGTGGGGGAAAAAAAGAGAGAATTGAAAGCAAAGAAGACTTACGCTATTATGTTAGAGAAAAGGTTTATAGGTGAGTACTTCATTGATGCCAGGGGATATCGTGGCATCAAGGTACTCGATCCAGTACGTTTCTCGTTGTAATATTCTCCTATCCCAATCCCCACCACGGGGGTCGGGGGAGACCACCTCAAGGACAAAAAAGGAGATTACTGAATTATCATACTTATGATGCAAGCCAATATGGCGTGTTACTGTCATCAGAATTCTACCTCCCTCTGAATAGTAAAGGTGGTCACCTATATGCTGATTCAGCTGTCGGATGGTCTTCCCGACGTAGTAAGCCTTACAGATACACTGCATCAGGTAAATGATGCCTTTGGTGGTACTTATTACCACCCTTTGGACACACCCTTTTAACCACTTGCCGACCGCCGCACGACTATCTTTATGTGTATTATCCTGACTTATGAAATTATCCTGGTAGATGGATGAGAGATAATGTGGAATTAATATGATCCGTCGACTATTGGTATTAGGAAATGCTGATGTAGCTTAGAGTCTTATATACAAATATACTTTTAGGATACGTTTATGTATTTTTAGCAGGAGACAACCATTGCTATGTAGGGAATGTGATATCCAAACATGTATCTATAATAGCTCTGGTTAATATCTGCGCTGGTGTTAAATTGTATTTTAAATTTTAAATTGTATTTTAAATTGTATCTTAAACTGTATTTTTAATATATGTTTTTTAATATATGTTTTTTAAAAGTGGATAGCCCCTTGCTTCTCCCGTCCCAGCCAAGGTGGATAAGGATTATTGGTTACTGGCCCCTTTAAGAATACACAATTAAATAATTAGGGCCGATGGTATCCCGGGTATATAGGGAGGGGCGTTAGCAGGAAGCAAGGTGGGACCTTAGGAAGGAGGCTCTGCCTCCGAAACGCGTTGTCCGTAGTAACAGCAGAGGCAGTGCACCCGTGTCTTGAATCTCCCACCTCGCAGCTCCGGCTTTGGCTGAGGCTCTCCTGAGGCGCCGTAGATTACGTTGGTATAGTGCGCAGGCGCACTAGAACCGGCATCCGGTGACCAGGCAACACAGGAAGTGAAGGAGAGCGGGGATACAGCGGCGGCAGCCGCGAATGAGGAGACCGCAGAGTCAACATCTGGAAGGACGGGAGGAGTGAGTAGCTCCTGTCGGAATGCTGTAAAGCGATTGTCTTAAAGGAAAAGTGTGAGTGCAATTCCAATGTACTGTGTTGTTGTCCTTTATTAAAGCGTTATTGCCCGAGGTTGCGTGCGCTTTTCTTTACAGATTGAACTGCCTGCAAATGACTGTAAACGACCATGTGTACATGGACAGAAAAGATAACATGGAGCTGCGTTCAGGGGCTTCTGAAAAAAAACGCCCAACTGCTCCTAAACGGCCATTTCCAACGTCCCGTGTACATGGAGCCTTACTCTGCTCTTCTACTTCTACTCTTACTACTTTACTTTTACTGTACTTTGTTACTGTTTTTCATTAGTAAACATTTTTTTACTTTTCAGGTACCAATGTAATCTATTGTTTCTATTCTATTGTTAACCAGTTTGCCTTGCAGGTACTCATCAGCTGCCACACTGATTTTATATATACTGACACTAACAACGTTTGCGCTCAGCATATATGGAGATCTCTAATTGCGGCGCTGTAGAAGGTGATTTCACGACCGCAGTTAAAAGCAAATGAGGTATACATGAAATTTGTCATGTATACCCATCATTAGAAAGTGGGTTTGAATGTTTTGGGTGGCTAATGGTGGGTATACTACACAAAAAAAACTACAATATATGTCAAACAAGGACCAGCAATGTACTGGTACATTGCTGGACTTTGAGTGGTTATACCAGGATGATGCCTGCAGATTTAGGCATCATCTTGGTATCGTTAATTTTAGAGCCAGCGGGCGGCTTACATGTAAAAGTGATCCTAGCAGATAATTAGCCGCTAGACTGCTTTTACAAGCAGTGGGAGGGGTCTCCTCCCTCCTCCCGCCGCCTTTCGTGGTTTTTCTTGGGCTCTCCGGTCCCACCGGTTAACCCAAGAGTTCAGCCGGTGGTTCAATTATCTAACCATAGAGCTGATTGGAGACGAGAATGGTTCCAATCATCTCTATGGCCTAAGATACTGGAAGCTACGAGCATTTCATGACTTCTGTTTTGCCAGAAATAAACAGCGGCATTGGGAAATTGGGAAAGCATCTTATCGCACCAATTGGTGTGGTTAGATGCTTTAAGGTCAGAGGAGAGATCTAGAGTCTTTTTTTAAAAAGAGTGAAAGGAAAGGTGTCAAAATAACATAAAAAAGCAAAATAAATACAAAAAAAAAATCAAGCCCCCCCTATCCCCCCGTGCTTGCACATAAAGGCGCACACAAGCGTTGGTCTACTGTCATATGTAAACCGCAATTGCAGCATGCATGTGAGGTATCGCCGCGAACGTCATATCGGGGGCAGTAATTCTTGCAGTAGACCTCCTCTGTAAGTCCAAAGTGGCAACCTGTAAAGACTTTTAAAGGCTTTTAAAAATGTACGTAGTTTGTTGCCGCTGCACGGGCGTGCGCAATTTTTAAAGCATGTCATGTTTGGTATCTATGTACTTGCCATAAGATCATCTTTTAAATTTTACCAAACAATTAGGAATTATATATTGTATTTGTGTATTAAATTTTAAAAAAAAGTTTCGCAGAAATTGCATTTGGAAAATCTGTGTGCAAATACCGTGTAACAAAGAAAAATTGCAACATCAACCATTTTGTTCTGTAGGGCTTCTGCTTTAAAAAAATATACAATTTCCTTTTTCACTGCTTCGGCAATGTGTTTTCCTATTTTTCAGTTTTTTACAGGTAACATTTATGGACAGGAGATCTTTTATTTCATATGGATATCTGTGTCTCTTCATTTATATTTTATTGCACCGACTCTACACCGCTGCCGATGGATTACTTGGAGAAACTCTTTTTCAAAAATTACTTTTGGATAAAGATAACTTTTATGTAGCTATTATTGACTACCAGAGGACGGGCCCTATAAGTATACATGTCATGTGTTACTTGTTATATTTCTTTGATTCTTTCAGCCCGCTATATATATATATACATGTATTTATATGTATTTTTTCTATTAAAACAGGTGTTTTTATATTGTTTGTATGTACCCTTCTCCCTCCCCCTGCAGGGAGGGAGACATGTTTTGTAATCTAAATGTCTTCAGCTTGAGACTGTGGATTGCTAAATGAACAGCTGAGTGCCTTCTCGTATCAATTAACTCAGGGTGTAAGCAATTACATTCCTATCCACCTTTTACTTGGTTTATCTACAAAAGGTTGCTGGCATCCACAGTCTCAAGGTGTGTGGTTATGAATAAGCGATTTTTATCGTGAAACGCGTCAACCCGACACGTCTGTCCGTGTATTGCACTGTCTGTCTGCTGTCTGTTGGATTTATGGAGAATAAAGGAGTCCTAAGGATTTTTATTTAACATCTTTGAGTGCGGTCTCTCTCTTTTGGATGTCTACATGCCTGGATGGCGGATCTGACCTGCACCGAGTGCTGAACTTGCACCTGAGCGGCTTTCTTCCTTGTTTTTGCTTGCATCTCCGCGATATACAGCCAGCCCGGTGAGTTCCTTTGAATATCTCCTAAATATATATTCTCCGGTTATACTGAGACTGTATATGCAAGACAGACAGGCTGCACCTTTAACAGACATGGAACAACCCCCTCCTAGTCGGACACTCAGACAGCTAAATAATAACCCCCTCAGACATGATGCACAAGCCACTTTAAAAAACACAAAGGATGACACTTCTTGTTCGGTCAAGACTACCTTTCACAAACTGGAAAAATTGATGGTGAAAGAGGTGAAGGCATATTGGGAGAAAACCACCCTAAATGAATATATTGACGTTGCACGAATCCCTAGAGGCCTCCGCATCAAAAAATTTCCAACATTCGAATTATATAATGAAGATCTAAAACAAGAATGGACTGACACTGTTTCAAAATGTTCGTTTGATTTGATGAAACTTATTGTCAGTTCAAAGTCCCTTGAATTGGATAAATTACATGAAGATATCTCTAAACTACAAGCGGATTTGTTACCATTCAAGGATACGACTTCATTCGTTGAGTTTGACCAACATCTAAATGATAAAATAGATAGATTGGAGACCGACACTATAAAAGGCAAACAGGAGAAGCTACTCAGGGATGAAATAGATTATGAGACAAAGAACGTTTACACATGGAAGAAAACCAACACTTGGCATCGCCATTACCCCAAAAAAAGAGTTAGCTTCTCCGATCCGGAGACTGGTGTTACTGACACCTCCATACCTCTTACATCTGATACATCTATGGAGTATCCACAGTCATCACGATCAGGAAACAACACCAATCCCCAATCGGCTCCAAAAAACGAGATTCCCAAGAGAAACAGGAGATTTACCCGAAAAAGAGGCAAAAGGCAACCAGACGGGGAGGAAGGAGACACCACAGGTCATACAGATGGCCAATACCGCCTCAGACCTCATCGGAAATAGATACACACTCAACTGCATCTGTTAACAATGTTATTAACTTATCCAGGAGACCGCTCACTACAGAAGATATCAGCCTCTTATCTAAGGGTTTAAATTTCTGCCCTCACGCTCACTTTGACCCCTTTGAAACTGTACTTAATATAAATAGGTTTGTTCGCAACCTGACATTGAAGAGACACTTTTTTGACCAGGATGAAATTTCCTCCACCAGTGAAAACCAGACATATGCCCATGACGATATCCCCTCTACTGACTATAACCAGATGCCTGCCAATCATCCCAATACTCCAAATGAGTGTTCATCTACATTTCGGGAAATATGTGCCATAATTGAATTGGAGGATCTGGCGGCTGAAAATAACGAATTTATACATGGTGTAGATACAGAAGAAACTAAGAAAATCGTTACATCTACCTCCTCCAATTTCTATCCAATACAATCTAGATCGCCCGTTATGGATTTATTCCAGAAATTGGTAGAGAAAGATCTTTTTGCACTAGCGGCAACCACTCCACCCGCCATTTCTAAATCTGTAGACAATCTTACCATAAAGGAAAGGGAATCCTTGAAATCCCTTAAAGGGGATAAGTCTATTGTCATCAGAAATGCTGATAAAGGGGGAGCAGTGGTCGTATTGGATAGCGAGATGTATAAACAAGAAGCTCTTAGACAGCTTGGAGATATGTCCACATATCTCCTCTTAAAAGGTGATCCCACCAATAGCTTCAAAAAAGAGCTTACAGCCTTGATAGAGGAAGGTGTCTTTTTAGGTATTTTTTCCACCAAGGATATTGATAAACTTGTTCCAGAGTTCCCCATCACGCCCATTTTCCACCATCTCCCAAAGGTCCACAAGGGTTTAGATCCGGTCCTGGGACGACCCATTGTCTCAGGTATCGGGTCCCTTTGTGAGAAACTTGGGGAATGGTTGGATGGGCAATTACAGTATCTAGTTCAAAATCTTCCAGGTTTTTTGAAAGACACCAAACATTTATTGAATGTCATGGATGATTTTGTATGGAAGGAACACTATGTGTGGATTACATGCGATGTAACGAGCCTGTACTCGTCTATACCTCATAGTCTGGCACTACAGGCTATTAAAATTACTTTATCGCAGAGTACTAATCTCACCACTGATGTTCAAGCCTATATCCTTGAAGTGCTAAATTTTCTTCTGACACATAATTACTTTTCATTTGATGGGGATTTCTACCTCCAAAGATGTGGGGCAGCGATGGGAGCCAAGTTCTCCCCCTCTCTCGCCAACCTTTATATGGGCTGGTGGGAGAGACCCCACATCTTTGGAGGTGGAAATCCCTTCAGAGATCAGATCGCTCTGTTTCTTAGATACATTGACGATCTGATCTTTGTCTGCCATCGGGACGTCAGTATAGAGGCATTCCTGGAATACCTTAACAACAACTCTCTGAACCTTAAATTTACGGGACATAGTAGTCCAGATAGAATTGAGTTCCTGGATGTTGCCCTGAGCCACTCTAATGACAAGGTCATTACAAATTTGTATAGAAAACCACTTTCAGGGAACAGTCTTTTACATGCTAAATCCAGTCATCCTATACACACAGTCAAAGGAATACCTGTGGGACAGTTCCTACGATTACGCAGGATATGCAGTAACATCTTAGATTTTAAACTGGAGGCTGTTTCCCTACAAGCTAGGTTTCTTGCCCGGGGATACCCGAGATGGATGATTGATAGAGCTTATATCATAGCCCTTAACAGTGACCGCAATGACCTCTTGGACAATAATAGATCCCCTAATCCCAGAGACTATCGGGTTAAAACCCGTAATCCCATGTCCCACAAACATGCCAACTATAAAGCAAATAAAAAATCCAATACATGTATCAAATTTACCAGACCAGTTCCTTCCATCACACTATCCCTTCCCTATAATTTGGAGTTTCAGAAAGTCAAAGCTATTATTTACAAACATTTACCACTCCTGAGCACTGATGACATCTGTGCCAATATTCTAAACGAAGGGGTTAATATAGTGGCAAAAAGGGCAACAACTCTAGGTAACTCGTTATCCCCTAGCCTATATCAATCCAACAAAAAAAATAATAACCAGTCCTTAACTTGGCTACACTGCAGGGGTAATTACAAATGCGGCATGACTGACTGTGTCACCTGTCCCCACATTATTCAAAAGAGTGTTTTCACCTCTTCTGCTAACAAAAAAATCTTCCATATGGATAAGTTTTTTAACTGTAATACACAGTATGTTGTATATCTCATAACCTGTAAAGCCTGTTTAATACAATATGTGGGTAGGACTACCCGCAGATTGAAAGATAGGTTCAGAGAGCATTTAAGTGACATTCGACTATTAAAGTCCACGAATGTGGCACGTCACTTTAATAATCATCATGGAGGGGATTCTACCTTGGTACAGGTCCAAGTTATAGAGCGCATTACTAAACCAACTAGGGGCGGAGATATATTTCACCTGTTGTGTAAGAAAGAAGTCTCTTGGATTTTTAGACTACAAACTCGTATACCGCAGGGACTTAACTTCGAATGGGACGTCACTCATTTTTATGAGTGAGTTTCCCCTTCTTTTCCCTGCTTGTGAAATACTACCTAATTCCAGTTAATATGCATATATATGGTTGATTGTCTCTATTTGCACATGTAATTATATCTATGAACTTCACCTCAAAATTCGGATTATATGCTTGCAGTGTTTGCAATACAACACAGTCTTTGGGTGGCTTTGATCCTCCAATAGACCGTCTTGTTTGCCTCCAAATTTGCTGTTCTTTATATATATCTCCGTTTTGCAGTGTCCTCGTAAGTTCATTGAGTTTTGAACTTTCCCCTTTTTTTATTTTTTTTATCTTTTGTTTTTTGCTTTTTGTTTTCCTCTGGTCATAGCTCCATCTTATACTGATACACATTTGACCATTTGCTGTGTTCCAGTTGATATTGTTGTGGTCGTCGTTGTCTCCAAGGCAATTAGCTTTCAATGGGCCATATATATGCATATTCTTATACCTTGGCTGCATATTGTTGTCGTTTTTCATTGAGTGTCTGAGTGTCACACTATTGAACTATTGAATTTTTAGGTTTTAATACTCCATGGTTGGGGTTGTTTTCCCACTTTCTTGACACCGATCTCATGTTTTATTTATTTATATATTTTTCTGCTCTACAGGACTTTACTATGGATGCACCTATATCATGTTTAATCTTGTTCATCTTTACATTTATTTTCATTTTTGATTATTCATCCGTTGTTTTTTGATATGTGCATCAGCTCCTGTATGCTATGAGCACAGTGCGACCATGGGACGCTCCAATTACAATAAACAACATTTTTTTTTTTATATATGTTTGTCTGGTTCCCATGATCGCGCCTCCTTTTTGCATTATTCATGTGGATGCTAATCAAACCACATTATATTACTTTACATCACTTTATATATTAGAGATCGGTGTCAATGTAGATATTATACAATTTATATACGGGCTGTCTTTGTAGGTGTCTGTCCTCTGGTGTCATTTTTTCCTACATAATAACTTCTATATTATATTTTCAGCTAATTATTATTTGTTTAAATTTTACATCACTCATTCTTCCTCTTTCGTCATTATTCATACACACATACTTTTTTCATATAAATTATATACATCCTCATACTTTTATTTTATCTTTTATCCTCACATTCACTCCATATGCCAGGTTCCATTTACTATTATTATTATTATTTTTAATTAATATTTCACAAGTGAAACCTGGCTCACATCTTCAGTTCACATATTTTTGCTCACATTTTCATATTTCATTAACACATCATGTTCTTCATAATGTCACCACATCTTCACGTTATTTTTGTTCATTATACATTGTTCACAATTTTATTTATATATGTGTATCATTGGGTGGTTTCATGCTCATACTTTTATACTTATTTTATTTATATTATTTCTTCATTCATTGATACGCTCACTTATTTATTATTTATACTTATGTATAATACAATTTCCTTTTTCACTGCTTCGGCAATGTGTTTTCCTATTTTTCAGTTTTTTACAGGTAACATTTATGGACAGGAGATCTTTTATTTCATATGGATATCTGTGTCTCTTCATTTATATTTTATTGCACCGACTCTACACCGCTGCCGATGGATTACTTGGAGAAACTCTTTTTCAAAAATTACTTTTGGATAAAGATAACTTTTATGTAGCTATTATTGACTACCAGAGGACGGGCCCTATAAGTATACATGTCATGTGTTACTTGTTATATTTCTTTGATTCTTTCAGCCCGCTATATATATATATACATGTATTTATATGTATTTTTTCTATTAAAACAGGTGTTTTTATATTGTTTGTATGTACCCTTCTCCCTCCCCCTGCAGGGAGGGAGACATGTTTTGTAATCTAAATGTCTTCAGCTTGAGACTGTGGATTGCTAAATGAACAGCTGAGTGCCTTCTCGTATCAATTAACTCAGGGTGTAAGCAATTACATTCCTATCCACCTTTTACTTGGTTTATCTACAAAAGGTTGCTGGCATCCACAGTCTCAAGGTGTGTGGTTATGAATAAGCGATTTTTATCGTGAAACGCGTCAACCCGACACGTCTGTCCGTGTATTGCACTGTCTGTCTGCTGTCTGTTGGATTTATGGAGAATAAAGGAGTCCTAAGGATTTTTATTTAACATCTTTGAGTGCGGTCTCTCTCTTTTGGATGTCTACATGCCTGGATGGCGGATCTGACCTGCACCGAGTGCTGAACTTGCACCTGAGCGGCTTTCTTCCTTGATGTGGCACTTTAACCCTCATGAACTATATTTGGGCTTTATGTATGGTTAATGTTATATGCTGTTGCAGTAGTTCCTCTGCTCCCAATTACTTTGATTAGATTACTGGTTGAATTCCGAGGAAAGGAATCCCCTCTGTTCACAGAGGCCCAGTCCTGGGTGGAGGTGCTGCTAACTATGATCAAACCCGCTCTTCCACATTGCAAAGAGTCTAGTTTTCTTATTTACCTACAGGTTTAGCAAAATATTCTGCTTGGGGATGGTCATTTTTTATAACCTCCAAAAAGGGATACGTATACTATCCTCACATTTGTGACCCTTGCTTCCCTCATTCCATGGCAAATAAAAAAGGATCATGGGCACTATTGTGTTACTGTATTTTAACAGGTGATGGTGAGTGAGGCTTCTTTAAAATTGGTCATTAGTAGAAAATGTTTCCTTACAAATCATTATTTAGAAAGTAAGGGATGATTAAAGCTCTAACAATATCCTGTGCAAATGGTGTAAATAGATTTAAAATATCATCTTTTGTTTGTCCACATATGATACCGCCAATGATATTGAACATTTGGAGACAATAAAATATGTCCAACCTATTGCTGGTTTCAACACAGACTCTGCATACACAGACTGGAAGTTGTGGAAACACAACTACTTCCAAAAATCAGAATCACTTTCACTTCTCCCCAGGGCTACAGACATTTTTTGGCTGGTGTCATGGAGTATAAGAGGGCAAGCTATTTTCCTGATACTGAATCCTCTCTTATAAAAACAGACATAACATAATAAGAAATGCTTCATCAGAACATGAAAGTTGCAATGTATTACAGAAATCATTCCCAGTGTAATAGAAGTGCAGATCATACCCACTTTTAGGCGTGTAGGCAGGTGCAGTCTGTTTTCTTCACTGTAGGTGGCGGTACCAAAGCCTGTAGAGGAATTCAAGGGAAACATGGTTTCTCTATGGTTTCCTGGGTCAGTGGAGCAGCGTCCCAGTTGGCTGTGCTGCAGCCATGTGACCCTTGGTGTCCATCTTGGGTCACAACAGGGTCTTTATATTTTGGCATGCTTTTTGCAAATGGCTAGTGTAGGGAGAGAGGCCCCGCTTGTTAGGGAATATACCTACCTAGCGGTAGGGATAGGTTTCAGACAAGAAGAGACAGGCTAGGGACTTGTTATACTGGAAAAAATCCTCCCCTCTTGGAACTGGAAATGGGCAGGCTGCACTTCACCAGCCATAAAAGATCTTGTTGGCACCTCTCCTCGGCCACTGCATTGAACTGTTAATAATTTCCCTAAGGCCCGCTCTGTGGCAGGCGCAGCACTACAAAGTGCCTTATGCGCTGTTGCATTAGAAGAATTGGATCTCTCTGACTTCAGTCTAACCAGACTGTCTGTTACTCTATAAATTCCTCTAATACCGTTCTATGGAAAGCAGTAGGTTTAAAGAGCACACCAAACGCTTAAGATATCTTCTTTATTAACTTCAAATTTTCTTCATAGATAACAGTGACACTTTTGCAGCAGACAGTCCATGTACAACATGTGCTGAATACAGTATAACAAATGGTGGATATATTTCTCTCTCTATTGCTGTTTGCTGTTTGAGTTTGTTTGCTTGGGTTTGGTTTTGAGTTGTTAGAGTTGTTTGGGTTTGTTCGATAGTTTGAATTCGATATAACTTTTGAAGTTTGATAGTTTGTTTGTTTGTTTGAGTTTGATTTCGTGTTCGAGTTTGGTGGAACTACAAGTGAACACATAACTAGTTCAGTATACAGCTCTAATCCCATTACTTACAATAGGATCATATATAACTGTTAATTACCTATTTTTGGCCACTTGCTTCCATAAAACTGCTCTGTGGATCTGTGTGTCTATTCAGTTCTCTTGCTCTGTAGTGGAATGAGAAGGCTGGCTAAAGCATGAGGCTTAAGACAAAAAAATGAGTGTAAGGCTGGCTGTGATTGGCCAAGACTGTTGCTGAGTGTGAGATTGGCTGTGATTGGCCACAAACTCCTTATGGGTAATAAAGTTTAACTCTGTGCTTTCTGGTTTCAACTCTGCTGTGTCTGAGCTTACCTTACAGGCATACAAATGAATCTTACAGGCATATTTTTCCTTTGCTTCTGTGAACACAATATACAATTGTTATATGACATCCAAACATGAAATCACAGTAAATAACTCTGCTTTTGTCTCTCACACATAAACATATGCATTGTATTGAGGTTATTAACAGGTCTAGCTGTATATGCATGTAGGTCATATTAGCAACCTAGGACAGGTTCTAGCTGGCCAGCTACACTCCCACCAAAATTACCTATAATTCTATGTTCTCTATAGTAGGATTTGAACATGAATTTGGGGAATTTTTTATCAGGTTCTCAACTTCCAAGTGTCTTTTATCACTCTTAAGTAGAACAACTAACTGCTGTATAGGACGTTCCAACCTGAGTGGAGTAGTGAGACGTTTTCCCTTTTTGTCAAGTTTTGAGTCTCCTATTTGTAACAACGCTCTTCTTACTAGTCTGTCTTTATCCTTTTGAACTTCTAGAACTTTAGCCTTGTATTTTTCTTTTTGGCGTATAAATCCTCTTTGGTGAACTTGCCAGGTGGTGGATGTATGTAATCAGACTTAAGGTGAAGTAGATGGTTGGGAGTTAAAGGTTCCAAACTTGTTGGATCATTGATGTTGTCAACTGTAAGTGGACGACTGTTAACAATAGACATTACTTCATAGAATAGGGTCCTAAGTGAAGCATCATCCATTCTTCCGGAGTTCTTTTTTCAACATTGAACTTAACACATTTCTTACAGTTCTGATTTGTCTATCCCAAACTCCTCCTGTGTGGCTTGCATGTGGAGCATTCATACGAAAGTCACATTGATTCCGTGACAAATACTCAGTTACTTTTTCTTTGTCAATCTCTTTTAGAGCTTTCTTCAATTCATTCCTTGCTCCGACAAAATTGGATCCTTGGTCAGATCTAAGCTCTCTGACAGTACCTCTAATGGCTATGAAACATCTCAAGGCATTGATGAATGCATCAGTTGACATATCTTCTAACATTTCAAGATGAAGTGCTCTGGAGCTTAGACATGTAAATATTAGTCCATATCTCTTGTACTCCTTGCGGTTTTGCTTGGTAATGAATGGGCCGAAACAATCCATTCCACTATAAAGAAATGGTGGTGATGGGTTTACACGATCTGTCGGTAGATCTGCCATTCTTTGTTCTTCGGTAGGTCTACGTGCCTTTCTACAAGTTACGCATTTACTGATATACTTTGCAATAACTTTGCTTCCTTTCACTATCCAGTAACCACCTTCTCTCAAACAGTTCTGGGTAAAGCTTCTTCCTTGATGCAAGGATTTGTTGTGGTAGTGATCAATGATCAATCTTGTGAAGGTAGAATTTTTGGGTAGAATTGCTGGATGCTTCACTCTGCTGGGTAACAATGCATTTTCCAGTCTCCCTCCCACCTTCAGTATACCATCCTGTAGAACAAGATTAAGCTTGTACAATGGGTGGTTGTTGGGAAGCCTTTTAGGTTCCTGACTAAGTCTCTTCAACTCTTCACTATAGAATCTCTGTTGAATGAGTCTTATGACTGTTTCTTCAGCTTTCATTCTTTCCTCTACATTCAATGATTCCTTCTTTCTGATTTCCTTTGCCAAACGTTGAATTCGAGCTACTACGTTTATGACTGTATTCCATTTTGAACATCTGGCTAGTCTTTCAAGTATTTCATCTTGACACTTGGCAGCAGTGCTCAATGTTTGTACAACTTTTACTTCTGCATCACCCATGGACAATTCGGTGTAACCTTCACTGGGTATGATCTCCTTTTCCCAAAGGAACTGTGGACCGGTGAACCAATTTGAATTTCTCAATTCTGTTACATTCAGGCCTCTTGAGGCATGATCTGCTGGGTTATGCTTTGTATCAATGTGATGCCAATGTTCCGGATTTGTTATTTCCCGAATTTTCTGAACTCTGTTGGCGACAAAGACATGGAATCTTCGAGCTTCGTTATTTATGTATCCTAGGACAACTCGTGAGTCTGTCCAAAAGTATTCTTCATCTATTTTTAACTCTAATTCTTCTCTCAGAAACTTGCTTACTGATGCTGAAACAACAGCTGCTGTCAGTTCAAGTCTTGGTATTGTCTGAATACTGGTAGGTGCGTGCGACTCTGGTCTTTCCCATAACCAGGGCACAGTGTGTTTTCCTTCTCCTATCACTCTGATGTAGGAGCACTGACCATAACCATAACTACTGGAGTCTGAAAAGTGATGAAGTTCTATTTTCTTGTACTCTCCGAAATCATGAGGTACAAAACATCTGGGTATCCGAACTTCTCTTAAATTCTGCAAGTCTCTTATCCAAGCCTCCCACCTTGGCCTCAAATCTTCAGGTATGGGCTCATCCCATCCCAACTTCCGTCTGCATAATTTTTGTAGTATTTCTTTTGCTTTGAGGATCACTGGGGCCAAGAATCCCAATGGATCATATATAGAAGCCACTGCGGAAAGAATGGTACGTCTAGTTGCAACTTTCTCTTCAAAGGATACTTCAAAGAAGAACTCATCATTCTCTACATTCCATCCCAATCCAAGTACATTCTGAACTGGAAGATGATCATAATTGAGATCTACATCCTTCATTGTTGATGCACGTTCAGAGTCACTGATGGATTCCAGTACCTCTCTGTTGTTTGAGATGAATTTATGAAGGCGCAGATTTCCTCTTGCGCATAACTCTTGGCTTTCTTTTACTAGTTTGATTGCAGATTCCGTGGACTCTAGACTTATAAGACCATCATCTACATAGAAGTTTTTCTTAAGAAAATTTGCTGCTGATGGGCAATCCTCTTCATTTTTGTTGGCCAGGTACTTCATACCATAATTGGCGCAACCTGGAGACGATGCTGCTCCAAACAAGTGTACTTTCATTCTGTATTCTGCTGGCTCTGTATCTGTATCTCCGTCCTCCCACCATAGAAACCTCAGGAAGTCTCTATCTTCATTCTTCACATGAAACTGGTGGAACATCTTTTCAACGTCACACATGACCGCTACGGGATACTTTCTGAATCTACAGAGTACTCCAGGCAGAGTGTTTGTAAGGTCTGGTCCTTTTAGTAGATGATCATTCAATGCAACACCATCATACTTTGCTGAGCAATCAAATACTACTCTAATCTTATCTGGTTTCTTTGGGTGGTAAACACCTTGATGTGGGATGTACCACACTTCTCCTTCTTTAGGTTGGTTATTCACCTTCTCTGCATGTCCTTCTTCAAGGATGCCTTCCATGAATTTAAAATAATCTTGCTTGAATTTGGGATCTCTTCCCATCTTTTTCTTCAGGCATTTCAATCTTGCTAGGGCAAGATTTCTGTTATTTGGCAGACAAGGTCGTTCTCTAAAGGGTAAGGGCATTTCAAGATAACCTTGTTGATTCTGCTGAATACTTTCTTCTAGAGTGTGTACGAACTTTATGTCTTCTTGAGATACACACTTTTCTTCACAACTTATGTCTGCAAAGTCAGACTCAAGGATCTTGATTACTTCTGCTGAACTTACAGTTGGTAACTCTTGGACGGATATTCGATGACACAATCCTGTCACTTGTCTTGAGTTTGCAATCTGCTGTTTTCCTCCAACAACACCCCATCCTAGATCAGTTCGAACAGCGTAGGGTTCACCCTTTCCTCCTGTGATTACCTCTCGTGGTACCAAAGCTTCGGGACAATCGTAGCCTATCAACAGTCCAACACCAAACTCCTTCAGCGGGGACATTTCATGTGATATGACAGATAGGTGTTCCCATTTATTGGCTGTTTCACAGGTAGGTATGCGGTCTCGATCTAGAGGTATATCGTCTTTCGTATAGGCTGGAGGTAGATTTAATGTGAGGTTTGAATGAAGTCCTCTAACTCTCAATCCTTTGACTCTTTGACTGTTCACTAATGTATCTCTTCCCATCATTGTGGTGAGTTTGTGCTTCACTGGTTCTGTAGCCACTTGTAATTTCTTGCAGATTTCTTAATCAATGAAGGTAACATCACTTTGGGCATCCAATAGTGCATAGGCATATACCTTCTTATTCCTCCTTTTAGGATTTGAAATGCACGCTGGTATGACCATTGATGTGCCGTTGCTTTCTCCTTCCCTTACTCTGCAAGAGAATACTGATACTATCTTTTCTTCCTCAGCATCTTTAGGTATTGAGGATTCATCCTTCTTTGGACGTTCTTCATGTAGTGGTGTAGGATGGCGTCCTTTGCAAACACTACATGTGGCCCTTTTCTTACACTCCTTAGTAATATGTCCTTTTCTTAGGCATCCAAAACACAGTTGATTATCAAGTACAATTTTTTTCTTTTCATTTGAGGACTTCTCTTTCAATTGTTGGCAGTGGTTCTCTCCACAGAACATACACTTAAAGGTAGTCTGAGGATTTGTCAGTTCTGTCTCTCTACTGATCCCAGTAGTGACTTTGAACTTGCTCTCGTAGGTATCTAGACCTTTAGCTGCTGTGTTGGTTGCAAAGCTAGGTGCTCTTGAACGTCTTATATCTCTCGCAGGCCTTTCTTCTAAGGATTTTAAGGCATAAGATGCTGTTCCTGGGTTACATGCTATTGGTGCTTCCTTATTGACAAACTCAGAGAACTTTTCAAAACTTGGGAAGTCCTTATTTAGATCTAACTGTTCAGTCACATAGCGATTCCACCTAGAAGCCACTCCTTCAGGTAGTTTAGCTAGCATCCTGTGGTTTTCCAGATAGTCGTTCAGTACTTCTAGTCCTCGTACATGTGGGATGGCATTGCTGCATGCTTGCAGGAAGTCACCATACTCTTGGAGTTTGAAATGTTCTTTAGGACCAATCTTAGGCCAGTTATTCAATTTCTCCCTAAAGGCTCTTTGTACTAAGAAAGGATGACCATATCTTGCATTTAACTTTTCCCAAGCTTGCTTGTAGGCTTCTTCGTCTGTTCTATAGAAGTTACCTTCAAGAGCTTTCTTTGCTTCTCCACCAACATATTTCTGAAGGTAGAATAACTTGTCAACTGGCCTGGAGCAATAGTGCTCAATGATCATTTCAAAACTCGCCTTCCACTCTATGAACTTCAGTATGTCTCCTGAAAATACAGCAGGTTCTGGAACGGGCAGTCTTGCTGGGACTGTTCTCTGTCGTCTTGCTGGGACAATAGTAGCAACATTTTCCTGATCATTGCAGTGACATCTAGGAATAGGATCATCTAGTTTTATTTTCTCACCTAGTTCTGAATTAGGTAAGTCTCTCTCTTTGTCTTTCTGAGCAGGGATAGAAGGGCACTGACTTTTTTCTTCACTACGTACTGGTGATTTCCTTTCATTCTCCTGGGCGTATGAAAGGAAGTAGGAGTCTGCATCTTCACTTAGTACAGATTTGGACTTATGATTACTATTCATGTCCTCTTCGTGTACTCTCAGTCTGGCTTCTATAATCTTGACTTCTTTCAGCCTTTCCAGACTTTCCATTTTAGCTTCCACTTCAGCTTTTCGTAGGCGCTGCGCCTCAATGGCAGATTCCATCTCAATTTCTGCTTTCTTGACATGTTCCTTACAATATCCTGGGAAGGTGTCGTGGATGACCGCAGATTGACATATGCTGCCATGAGCTCTGATTCAGATTCTTCTATCGTCTCTACAATATCACTCAAGTTTCCTTTTATACTTTCTTGCTTTAGCCTTCTACGAACATCTTTAATGTATAATTTCCACTTATCATACATTCTGGTGAACTTTTTTCCTTTTAATGCTGCTTCTTGCTCCAAATTTTCCAGCATCTTTGCGGTCGGTTTTCTGATACGTTCTGAACGTCTTAGTTTGTCTGGTTGGGATATATCAGTTTGGGGCAAGACTAATGCTGCATCTGACTCTTTTACCTCAGACAGGTTCCCTTGCTCTTCACTTTCTAACTTATCTATCCTTATATCCTCTAACAGTGGCATAGCAATACTAGACTTAGACATTTTTACTCTAAATGCTGTAACACTCAATAAGAATATTAAGAAGATTTTCACTTTAAATGCAATAGCAATAGGTGCAGGCAATAAAAATGACTTTCACTTTAAATGCAAAAGCAATAGGTGCAGGCAGTAAAAAATGACACTCACTTTAAATACTTTAGAGTCTGTGTACTACAACTGCCCCTTGTTTTTTTACTTACAGTCCTTTTATTCCTGAACACGAAAATGTCTCTTTCTTGTCAAGCCTATTGCAATCATAAGTAATAAAGGAAAGTTCTGACCTTATTCTGAAGATCAGGATACTGCGATCTGTAAGTTGCTGGAACAAATATCAGTCTTAAAGGAGACTTGTCTTTTGTTGATCTGATGCTCTATGCAGACTTGCGATGCTTTGCGCTGACTTGCGATGCTTTGCGCTGACTTGCGATGCTCTGCGCTGACTTGCGATGCTCTGCTCTGACTTGCGATGCTCTGCGCTGACTTGCGATGCTCTGCGCTGACTTGCGATGCTTTGTGCTGCGGGCTTTGGGCCTAGTGGCGGGAAACTAGCTGACTGCAGTACGTGGTCTCTCCGTGGGTAGCGGTGCAGGCACTCTAGCTCTGGACTTTGGCCTCCCACCATGCGACTCTTTCTCTCTCTAGGAATTAAAGGAGGGCTGGCGCTCTTTCTGTGTCTATCTTGCCTTTGCCGTTCTGCCACTTTAAGAGTCGGCTGCAGTTTGACTAAAACCACACGTTCTATGGCCTCTATGTAGCTCCGCTGCTCAAATGCGCTCTTTACTCTGCAAGTTGAGGAGCACTATTACTTTGCCCTCAAAGGGCTAAATAGTTCCACTGTGGCAGGCGCAGCACTACAAAGTGCCTTATGCGCTGTGGCATTAGAAGAATTGGATCTCTCTGACTTCAGTCTAACCAGACTGTCTGTTACTCTATAAATTCCTCTAATACCGTTCTATGGAAAGCAGTAGGTTTAAAGAGCACACCAAACGCTTAAGATATCTTCTTTATTAACTTCAACTTTTCTTCATAGATAACAGTGACACTTTTGCAGCAGACAGTCCATGTACAACATGTGCTGAATACAGTATAACAAATGGTGGATATATTTTTCTCTCTTTTGCTGTTTGCTGTTTGAGTTTGTTTGCTTGGGTTTGGTTTTGAGTTGTTAGAGTTGTTTGGGTTTGTTCGATAGTTTGAATTCGATATAACTTTTGAAGTTTGATAGTTTGTTTGTTTGTTTGAGTTTGATTTCGTGTTCGAGTTTGGTGGAACTACAAGTGAACACATAACTAGTTCAGTATACAGCTCTAATCACATTACTTACAATAGGATCATATATAACTGTTAATTACCTATTTTTGGCCACTTGCTTCCATAAAACTGCTCTGTGGATCTGTGTGTCTATTCAGTTCTCTTGCTCTGTAGTGGAATGAGAAGGCTGGCTAAAGCATGAGGCTTAAGACAAAAAAATGAGTGTAAGGCTGGCTGTGATTGGCCAAGACTGTTGCGGAGTGTGAGATTGGCTGGGATTGGCCACAAACTCCTTATGGGTAATAAAGTTTAACTCTGTGCTTTCTGGTTTCAACTCTGCTGTGTCTGAGCATATTTTTCCTTTGCTTCTGTGAACACAATATACAATTGTTATATGACATCCAAACATAAAATCACAGTAAATAACTGCTTTTGTCTCTTACACATAAACATATGCACTGTATTGAGGTTATTAACAGGTCTAGCTGTATATGCATGTAGGTCATATTAGCAACCTAGGACAGGTTCTAGCTGGCCAGCTACACGCTCTCCCGCTAGGGTGTTTGTAACATTGGAATTCTGCTCAATACATGTTTACTGCAACAGGACTCTGTGTTTTCATTGCTCCCGCACCACGCTGCACCTTCCCACAGGCGCACTGAAATGTTTAGTGTAGTGAGTGCAGAGGTCATAATTACTTAACAGTGTCCCTTACATTTGTAGTCAGTAAGTGCAAACATTATATAATTGCTGTCACTGGCCAAAAAAATAAACTTTAGTTGCCAACATCTGAAAAGAATTATGAGAGTTACTTTGAAGGGATTAAGAAAAAAAATGTGGTGCGTTACATGGGCCATCTGCTATCTGCCTTGAAGGTATGGAGAAAAAAAAAATTGTTCACTTGTAGGCATGATCAATAAAGCTGGTGTTGGTTCATGATGTATAGCTTGTAGTGTGCCACCTTCCTCCTTTTGCTTTGCAGTGCTTTAGACAAAATAGGGGCCTGGGAGTACAATGAAGGATAGCTGGGAGAAAAATGTAGCACCCTCCTAGGGTAGCATGCTATGCATATTTAGTTTTTGGCTCTTTTTGTAGTCAAGGGACCAGTGAATGTTTGCTCTGGTCAGTTCAGTGTTTCTCAAGTTTCAGTTAACTCATCAAGGATCTACCTATGGAGACTTGGTGGCAGATAGCTACTGGGACACTGTGAGTAAAAATTGCACTGGAGACGAGTAGTTTTGCAGTAGGGCAAGGGAACCAGATACCAAAAAATTGCCTTATGGCAAGCTTTGAGGCCTTATGTTCTAATATTCCCAGAAAGAGAGACTAGGGAGAAGATTGTCCTCTCATTGCTGCTGCTGAATGTTCTTTAGAGTATCCCATCCCACTCAACACTTAAAGTTCTACATGCAAGAGATATCAAAAAAACATCCCCTAGATTGTGTTATTGGATCCAGTGTGCATGGACTGTTGCTTGTGTGTACAGGCAACCTCTGTATTATTTGGGAAGAACCAGCTATTACCAGCAGCCAATTCAGGAGTAGCACTACAAAAATAAGCCCCATTGTGAGTGTCAGTGCCAGAAATAACCCCCAGGAAGTGTCAGTGCCAGCAGTGATAATGCCTAGCAATAACCCCCAGCATTTTTATTTAGTAGATTTTCCTGAAGGTGGGGGTGTATTGGAATTGATACTCCAACTACACCAGTTTGTGGGTTGGGCTTAACATGCCTGTACACTAAGACTGCCTTTGCCAGAGGTGTGCTTGGGACCAGGCGAGAACTGCGTTTATGTGGAAATCTTACATTATGGCAGTCTCTTGAGTTAGAGATGAGCTGAAACTGAAAGGAGTATAAAGCCGAGTCTCCTTTCCAAGAGTTTCCCCATTGCTCTGCTTTCAGTGTGCCAAACTGCGCCACTCCACCAGCCAGTGTACTTCTGCTACTTCACTCCCAATGACGGAATGAAACCCCACCAGACACATAGCGCGTGTCTCGTGCATGTCCTGCGTTTAAATCCCCATATACAGTACCTACTGGTCAGCATGGGAACCTCTTTAACCCTGGTCTGTTCTCAGTTGCTATGGGAGATGGACTGTTAGGGAGGGAGCCCAAATGGAGTCCCCTTGCAATCAGAGAAAGCTCACCTTACCAAGGTACCATGCCTTGACTAATTGCTTGTGACTCTTTGGATAAGAACTTGGTTGCCGTTAGTAATGACCATGTTCTTCCTAACTGCTTCATAATGCTCTAGTGCTTAAACATGCCCAGGTTTTTTTGTATATGCCATTGCCCTTTTTTCACATTATTAGTAACTTCAGACCAGGCTTTAAGACAAGTTTAACAGTCTTTACCGAATTCAGTAAACGGCATAATAACAGTCACAGGATGAACAGTTCCTGATTTGGGTTAAGCGAATCCGGACCGTATTGTTCATGTTCATACCGGACTTTTGGGTATTCGGTACCCGGACCCGAACATTTCACTGTATGTTCGGTTACTCTCTGTTGTTCGGTAACGTTATTTGATGTTTTGGCGCGGTTTTAATGGCGCGCTTTCAACAGGTGCAAGGCAGCCAATCAGCAAGCGTTTAACTAGTGTTCCCTAGAAGCCATCACAGCCATGTCTACTAATGGCATGGCTGTGATTGGCCAGTGCAGCATGTGACCCAGACTCTATATAAGCTGGAGTCACACAGCACCGCACTCTGCTATAACTATACTAGGGACAGGTTCCTGACTGCTGCTGCTGAGGGAGAGATAGGAGTTTACTGTAGGGCGAGGCTGGAGAGATTGCTTGTAGGGAAAGCATAGGAGGAACAATTTGCTTTAATCATACAGCGATCTACATTGATTTGATTGTGTGGGGTGCAGTGCACAATCTTTTTGCCCGGAGGGAGAGATAGGAGATTACTGTAAGGGCCAGGCTGGAGAGATTGCTTGTAGGGAAAGCATAGATAGGAACAATCTGCTTTAATCAGACAGCGATCTGCATTGATTTGATTGTGTGGGGGTGCCCTGACCTGAGCCAAGTGAGGAGGAGAAAGAAGAAACAAACATTTTTTTATCAGTCTGTTAGGCATGCGGTGCTGCACATTTCATGCAAGCACAGTGCATATGTGTCTGCCTAATCTGCATTTAAAAAAGAAAAAACATTTTTTCCTTCATATTTAACTTTGACATACAGTCTTTAGACAGACACTGTTTTTCTAACCTGCTCTTCAAAAAGCACCAGTGTGAGGGGAAAATAATTATTTTTCAGATTTTACCGAAAATGTTTTTTTTTTCAGTTTTTCATTCAAATGGTTTTCTTTTTTTAATTCAGTAGCGGAATAGAACAACAGTATCCAACCTGTTAGGCGTGCGGTGTGTAGCGGGCATTTCCTGCAACCTCAGTGCATATGTGTCTGCTTAATCTGCATTTTAAAAAGAAAAAAACTTTTTTCCTTCATATTTTACTGTGACTTACAGCGTTTAGACAGACACTGCATTTCAAATCTGCTATTCAACAAGCGCCAATTAAGGGGACAATTATTTTTCAGTTTTTCATTCATACATTACAGTGCGATACACCCATTGCATACTGTTGTATTGCACCTTGCAATAAAAAAAAACATTTAGGGGCAAAAAAAGTTGATTGCGGCCCTGTCCGCATATGTTACAGTGAGATACACCCATTGCATACTGTTGTATTGCTCCTTGCAATAAAAAAACATTTAGGGGCAAAAAAAGTTCATTACGGCCCTGTCCGCATATGTTACAGTGAGATACACCCATTGTATACTGTTGTATTGTGCATTGCAATAAAAAAAAAAACATTTAGGGGACAGAAAGATATTAAATTGAGGCTTAGTCTGTGTCTGTACGTGTGAGATACATTTGTTGAATACTGTTTTTCTATTCCGCTATTCAATAAACACCCATTTAGGGAAAAAATATTACATTGCGGCTTAGTCTGCATATTTTACTGTGAGATACACTCGTTGGATACTGTTGTTCTATTCCGCTATTCAATAAACACCCATTTAGGGAAAAAAGATTACATTGCGGCCTAGTCTGCATATGTTACAGCGCAACAAGGCACACAGGTCTCGCATGGAGGCCCAGTTACTGATGGTGAAGTGGTGCTGTTCCGCAGAGCGACTCATGCGTGCGTGCTGCAGCTGAAACTCCACTTTGGCCTGCATGTGCAAGGTGGAGTTCCACCTTGTGGGCACGTCACATATGAGGCGGTGAGCTGGAAGGCCGAAGTTACACTGCAGCGCTGACAGGCGAGCAGCAGCAGGGTGAGAACGCCGAAAGTGCACACAGACGGCCCGCACTTTCTGCAGTAGCTCTGACATATGAGGGTAATTTCTAAGGAACCTCTGCACCACCAAATTCAGCACATGCGCCAGGCAAGGGATGTGTGTCAAACCGGCTAGGCCCAGAGCTGCTGCGAGATTTCGCCCATTATCACACACCACCAGGCCGGCTTGAGGCTCACTGGCACCAACCACTCATCGGTCTGCTGTTCAATGCCCCTCCACAACACCTGTGCGGTGTGTGGTTTTTCCCCCAAACAGGCAAGTTTTAAAACTGCCTGCTGTCTTTTACCCCTGGCTGTGCTGAAGTTGGTGGTGAAGGTGTAACGCTGACCGGATGAGGAGGCGGTAGAGGATGAGGAAGCAGAGTTAGGAACAGGAGGCAAACTGAAGCGCACTGCAATCCTCGGTGGTGGAAGGACGTGCCCCAAACTGCTATCCGCCTCAGGCCCATCCGCCACTGCATTTACCCAGTGTGCCGTTAGGGAGATATAACGTCCCTGACCGTGCTTACTGGTCTACATATCCATAGTTAGGTGGACCTTGCCACAGATGGCGTTGCGCAGTGCACACCTGATTTTGTCACCCACTTGGTTGTGCAGGGAAGGGATGGCTTGCCTGGAAAAGTAGTGGCGGCTGGGAACGACGTACTGTGGGAGAGCCATCGCCATAAGACTTTTAAAACTCTGCGTCTCCACCAGATGGAATGACAGCATTTCAAAGGCCAGGAATTTTGAAATGCTGGCATTCAGGGCCAGGGATCGCGGGTGGGTAGGGGGGTACGTCCTCTTCCGCTCCAGTGCTTGGGAGATAGAAAGCTGAACGCTTCCATGGGACATTGTGGAGATGGTTGTTGGTGACCCAGGTGGTGGTGTTGCTGGCAGATCCTCTGTTTGCGGGGTGGCAGGTGCCACTGTCACTACAGAGGTGGATGAAGAGGCCGAGACTGCAGCAGCAGAAGAGGAAGCAGGGGGAGCCAGAGACCTTTCTTGGTTTTTGAGGTGTCTACCCCACTGCAGCTCGTGCTTTGCACTTAGAAGCCTGGTCATGCAGGTTGTGCTCAGGTTGAGAAGGTTTATGCCTCGCTTCAGGCTCTGAGTGCACAGCGTGCAAACCACTCGTGTCCTGTCATCAGCACATTGTCTGAAGAACTGCCACACTAGGGAACTCCTTTGAGCTGGCTTTGGTGTGCTAGGTCCCTTGCTGCATTGGGCAGTATCAAGCGTAGTGTTTAGGGCATGGCCGCTCCGCTTTTGCACCCTGCTCCCTCTTCTGCTGTGCTGGTGGCTCTGTGCGACCACCACCTCTTCCTCCAAACCACTCAGGTCACCTGCATGACGTTCATTCCATGTGGGGTCGAGGACCTCATCGTCCCCCACATCATCTTCCACACAGTCTTCACCCCTGCAACCCTTGTCGGTCTCCACAATTCGGAATTTTCGCAGCAGTTGGCACCTGTGTTTCGTCATTATCTGAGATGTGCTGTGATGGTCCTCCCATGTACTCATCTTGAGACATAAGTGGTTGGGCATTGGTGTACTCAATCTCTTCCACTTCTGGGGCAGGGCTAGGTGGATGGCCCTGGGAAACTATGCTAACAGAGTCATCAAAAAGAAGAAGAGACTGCTGTATGACTTGTGGCTCAGACTGCTTGGCTGATTTGCAAGGGGGTGAGGTGAAAGATTGATGGACATTGGCTGCAGAAAAATGGGTGGGAGACAATGTGAAGGAACTGGAGGCACTGTCAGCAACCCAATCTACTATAGCCTGTACTTGTTCTGGCCTCAACATTTGTAGAGGAGCATTAGGCCCTGCCAAATACTGCTGTAAGGTTCTGTCGCCTACTCGCAGCTGAGAAAGGTGTTTCACTTGTGCGTGTAGCTGCCACAGATTGACCACGTCCTCTCCTTGCAACAGGAGCTCCACCAGCAGCACCACCACCCAGCACTAACATGGTGGAGCAGTATGTGTGCACACGCCTAGACGTACTGAATGACGGGTCTGCCCCCTTCAACTTCTGGGTCTCCAAATTGGGCACATGGCCTGAGCTTGCCCTTTACGCCTTGGAGATGCTGGCCTGCCCTGCAGCCAGTGTATAATCTGAACGTGTATTTAGCACGGCTGGGGGCGTTATCACAGACAAGCGCAGCCGCCTGTCCAGAGCCAATGTGGACAAACTCACGTTCATTAAAATGAACCAGGCATGGATCCCACAGGACTTGTCCGTACCTTGTGCAGAATAGACATGTATACCGGCCTTACCCAGCCATTGTTGGATTTGATCTTTCTTACTCTTTTGGGGTGTACCCGAATTTAAACATTTTTTTTATTAAAAACCAAAACCAGTGTTGGCTACCTTGTCCTCCTCCTCCACTGCCGCCGCCCCTTCCACCTACACCACCATATCCACCGCCACCTCAACATCCTACTCCATATGGGCCTCGTCCTCCTCCTACATCATTCAAGATGATTATTTTTTTTTTTTTCTGTTTTTTCTGTTATTTTAATTATTTCCCTATCCACTTGCCATGCTCTTAAGATGATTTTGCTGCCATTTGCAGCCCTCTAGCCCTTTCCATGTTTGTTTTAGAGGCATTTTAGTGCTCAAAAGTTCGGGTCTCCATTGACTTCAATGGGGTTTGGGATCGGGACAAAGTTCGGGGTAAGTCCGGGTCACGAACCCGGACTTTTTTTTCAAGTTCGGTCGAACCCGCCGAACCCGAACAGCCAGGTGTTCGCTCAACTCGATTCCTGATGAAACTCTAACTACTGATCAGCCCAGGTATTACCTTAGCTCTAGAGAGTCCAATAATGATGGCAAAGTCCAGAGTATGTGGCATGTTCCATGGCTGGTTGCATCCCAGGATACTCGGCAGCATTAGTCCTTAGAAACGGCTCAGCAGAATGCAGGTGTCTGGAACAGCAAATTCCCTCCTTCCTGGCACAGGACTGGTCTCAGGCTCAATCTTTCCCCTTAAACAATACCAGAGGTGGGCTTGCTGAAGCTCCAAAAAGCCCAAAAAACTTAGAATCCAGATATTAAACCTACCCAACCCAGCCTGTGGCCAGTACCTAACTAACTTTAGGCAATTTTTAACCTGCTTACATATTTATCTGAACACCCCCCTCCTGTAAAGCTCTTTTCCATGCAAGCTGTTGCCAGAACTATAATTTATCTGTGGGGGAGGAGATCACTGGCATGACACCTGCAGACAGTTTACTGGAACACGAATGTCCTAGCACTTATTTTACACCAAGGCAACAGCAGTCCTCAGGATAGAAGTGCTATAGGGATGCTTAAAGGAGTTGTAAAGGCCGAAGGTTTTTCTTATCGTAATGCATTTTTCTTATGCGTAATGTGTAGCACTACCCCCTTGAGGGTTGATGTTTAATGTATGTTCTTCTGCACTACTTTGACCCTGTGAACCATCCAGCCCTCCTGACACTCTAGGTTCAGACATAATGTATACACCTTTAATTAATGCACTGACACAGTATGAATGAGTTTTAACTTTTACTAAAAGAATAGACGTGCAAAATTATGTCAGTCAGCTAAACCCTGAATAAACTATCAGAGTTCAGCAAGACTGACATCAAAGACAACAAAGAAACAGAATGTTATACCATCAAATAACAGCACTAGACACAATCTTCTATAATATGCAGATACATATTCTCTCTTATATTGTCAGGCAGAACTCAAATTAAAGAGGAACTCTAAGCTGACCTATACCATGTGTATCCCAATGAGAGATATGGTAATCAGAAAACAAGAACGTGTCCCCTTTAAGAGTAACTTTACAATGATGATCCCTCCCCTTGCAAGGCCTTGCTATATTCTTCACCGGCAGTTGGAGCTCATGTAAAGCAATTTCGAATGAATGAAATAACAAAGGAGTCAAGATAATAGATTTTAATCCTAAGAGATTTGGTATCTGCTTCAGTGTCTGTGTTCAGTGTAATGAGGAAGTGTAATACTTGGAATCTGGACCTGGAGCAGGCACCCTCTCCCCAAATCCTGATGTCCGTCTGTAAGGGCCCCAGGGAACAGGCGATGCAGTCTTCCGCACTCCGTGGTCTGGATATATGGATATAGCTGCGCTCTGCTGCTTCAGGGTATTCGGCTGACCTCCACTCTATCAGCGATACTGCTAGAGATGGACATCCGTTCCGCCGAGGCTGAGTCTGCGAGCAGGTCAGGCAGCGTGCAGTAGGCCGCAATCTGCTGTTTCACTGACAACACAGCAGACCGATGTGCACACGACCAGTCCCAGGAGCCAGAAAGTTCAAGTCTGTTAGATAGTTTTATAGCTCCTCCCAAGATGCTTCACTCCTCCTTTGCTTTCTGGGAAGGTAATTTCTTAAGTAATCCAGGCAAATGATCATCATCCTGCAAAAGACTACAGTTCCCACAATGCCTCTCTTCCAGTCTCTGCAAGATGACGATCTGCTCACTGTGGGGACACTTGACTGAAGGGAGGGGCCAGGAGCTGCAAAGAGGGACCCAATAAGTGGAGGATTGGGCTGCTCTGTGCAAAATCAACTGCACAGAGGAGGGAAGTATAACATGTTTGTTATTTCTTTTTTTTTTTTTTAAACAGACTTAACAATCACTTTAAAGTGATTGTAAAGTCTCCTTTTTTTAAAAAAAATTTCAAACATGTCATACTTACCTCCTCTGTGCAATTGGTTTTGCACAGAGTGGCCCGGATCCTTCTCTTCTTGAGTCCCTCTTTGGTGATCCTGACCCCTCCCTCCTATTTTGTGCCCCCACAGCAAGCAGCTTGCTGTGGGGGGCACCCGAGCTGAGTCACAGCTCCCTGTGTCCATTCAGACATGGCCCCACCTTCTCTCTCCCCTGATTGGCTGACTGACTTTGAAAGCATTGGGAGCCAGTGGCGCCGCACTGCTGTCTTATCCAATGAGGAGGGGAGTCTCAGGCAACTGAGACACTCCTGCAACATCGCTGGATAGAGATGGGGCTCAGGTAAGTATTAGGGGGGTTGAGGAGAGCTGCTTCACACAGAAGGTTTTTTCTTTTTTTTCTTAATTCATAATGCATTAAGATAAAAAAAAAAAAACTACTGCCTTTACAATCACTTTAATAACATTTTGGAGGCGCTATAGCTTATGGTCTTCATTCATAAATGCAGCTTAAACATATAATACGGTTTATTTACTGATGGTGAAGAGCAAGGATCTCCAAACTAGAGCCCTCCAGCTGTTGCAGAACTACATGTCCTATGAGGCATTGTAAAACTCAGACATTCACAGACATAACTAGGCATGATGGGAATTGTAGTTAATAAACAGCTGGAGGGCCATCGTTTGGAGACCCCTGGTGTAGAGACCTTCTCCTATAAAAGTGAATGTTAGTGAATAAAATTAAGCCTTTTATTGAAAAAATAGGGCCTGATTTTATCTTTCATTCTGTGAGTAAAGCAGTCTGTTCTAGAGAAGCCGGTCTTACCATCAGCTTCAGCCAAACATGCATGCTGCAAAACCAACATCTGACTAGCCAATGGCTGCGAATGCTGATCAGTGTGTTCTGGCGGGGGAGGGGAGGGTCCCCCTGTCAGAACACAAAGACAGAGCGAGGGAGATCGCTGTACTAACATCACTTTGGTTTAGTACAGCGATCTCTGCATGATTTTTAGTTCAGCCCGCTGGGTTGAATGATGACAGACTTATATGATGTACCCAGCATTTGTTTCTTACGTTACCTTTTTTGTGTCATTGGTAGGCAATGCATTTGACTCACATTCCCTTTTCTTCTATGTTTAGTTCCTCTCTTTTATCATATCCTTTCTTCCCCCATTTCCCCTCTATTTCTCCTTACAACTATCTGTGTGTTTTCCCTGTTTCCCTTTCTTCTTTTTACATCCTTTCCCCTCCTGTATTTGATTTTAAAGTGATTATGAAGATTTTTTTTTTTTCTAAAATAACAAATACTGGGGGGCATTTACTAAAACTGGTGAACTCAGAATCTTGTGAAGCTGTGCATGGTGGCCAATCAGCTTCTAACTTCAGCTTGTTCTATAAAGTTTGGCAAAAAAAATCCCCATTGCATAGTCAGTGTACCTGCTCTATGCAATAGTTTTGCAAAGAGCAGCCTCAAACCCCCTCTTCTGGGGTCCCCCGTTGGGGGTCTTGTCTCCTCCTCTTCTCTGAGTGCCCCATAGCAAGCCATTTATGGGCAATCTTGATAGCACGCTTCCGATCTGGGCTGTGTGTCCCCATTGACACACACAGCATGGCTTGGCCCTGGCCCCGGCTCCTACAGGGGTACCGCTACATAAAGAAAAAAGTTTAAAAAAATCAGTTTCCCTTATTTCTGTTTTAAAACATATCAAATAAAAATGTCTGGGCAGTTTGGAAAGTAGACACCCCAAGGTGATCTCATTTCTTGCCCCAATTTTTCGGAAGTGAAAAAACATGCCGGTTTTGAGGTTGGTAAAAAAAACTTGGCACTTGGTAATGTGCACTAGATACATAAATGTACAGGTCACACACAGGGGGGAGGAGGAGGTGAAGGGGTTAATATACAGGTCACATACAGCGTGGAAAGGAAATGAAGGGGTTCATTTACAGATGTGAAGCATGAGGGAGGTGAGGGGGTAAACTATAACTAAAAATTTATATATACATTTTCTTTTAGTTTTGAAAAGAAATGAGAGGAATTAGAACATCTGTTATTATTGCTGTCCGTGTCCCCATTGGGAAGATTCACCCTCTCTATTTACCATTCTCACTGAAAGTGAAAGTAAAGGAAAATCACAAACGTTCCGGATGTCTGCAGGACAGAAATAGCAGCAAAATCTTCCAATGAGGACACTAGTTCTGGTAACCCTGGTGACAAATGGGAAGACAGAGTTTGGAGTAGTGGAAGGGGATGATCCGGTCTATATAAGCCCAAGTCTACCTCCATACAGGGCTGATCTTGATTGGTCACCCCACCCACCACTCCCTTTTATACAAATTCCATCTAGGTGGGCCCTCTTTATTTACAGGACTGCCCGAACATCAGTTTCGGCACACCACAACCGAATTTAGTAAATATAACAGTTACATAGTTACATAGTTAGTGAGGTTGAAAAAAGACATCAGTCCATCCAGTTCAACCTATGATGTGCGTGTGTTTGCTTTTAACCGTACATTGTGTACCCCTGTATGTTGTGGTCTCCAAGGTGCCCATCTAATAGTTTTTTGAAACTATCAATGCTCCCAGCTGATACGACTGCTTGTGGAAGAGAATTCCACATCCTTACCGTTCTTACAGTGAAGAACCCCTTACGCATTTTAAGGTTAAACCGCCTTTCCTCTAGTTTTAGTGAATGGCCACGTGTCTTATTGTATCTCCTCTCTCTGAATAGTTTGTTCCTTATGCTAAGGTCGCCAGTACAGTATTTGTACATTGATATCACATCCCCCCTCAATCGTCTCTTCTCCAGAGAGAAAAGGTTCAGTGCTTGTAGGTTTTCCTCATAGCTGATGTCCTCCATTCCCCTAATTATTTTTGTTGCCCTTCTCTGGACTCTCTCCAATTCCAGCACATCCTTCCTGAGGACCGGTGCCCAGAACTGGACAGCATACTCCAAATGTGGCCGGACCAGAGTCTTGTAGAGCGGGAGAATAATCTCTTTATTTCTGGAGTGAATCCCCTTTTTTATACATCCCAGTATTCTGTTGGCTTTGCTTGCAGCGGCTTGGCATTGCATGCCATTGCCAAGCCTGTTGTCTACCAGTACCCCCAGGTCCCTTTCCATCCTAGACTCACCCAGAGGTACCCCCCTAGTGAGTAGCTTGCTTTCTGGCCCCCAAGTGCATTACTTTACATTTTTCAACATTAAACCTCATCTGCCATGTAGTTGCCCACCCCGTTATTTTGTTCAGGTCCGCTTGTAAGGTTTCCACATCCTGCATAGAAGATATTGGCATGCTTAGTTTAGTATCATCCGCAAATACTGAGATTGTACTAGATATCCCCTCCTCTAGATCATTTATGAATATATTAAACAGGATTGGTCCCAGGACAGAACCCTGGGGGACCCCACTTTCCACACCCGCCCAATCCGAGTACTCCCCATTAATCACCACCCTCTGGACTCTCCCCTGGAGCCAGTTCTCTATCCAGGTACTCACCTTATGGTCCATACCTACCTTCCTTAGTTTGTACAGTAAGCGTTTGTGGGGAACGGTGTCAAAGGCCTTTGCAAAGTCCAGATACACCACATCCACCGGCTTACCTTTATCTAGGTGGCAGCTCACTTCATCGTAGAAGGTTAATAGATTGGTTTGGCAAGAACTGTTTTTCATGAATCCATGCTGATTACTACTAATAATATAATTTTCATTACTAAAGTCTTGTATGTGGTCCCTTAACATCCCCTCCAAAATCTTGCAGACTACAGATGTTAGGCTGACCGGCCTATAGTTACCCGGAATACATCTCGGCCCCTTTTTAAATATTGGTACCACGTTGGCTTTTTTCCAATCAGCTGGCACCATACCCGTCTGTAAACTATCCTTAAAGATCAAGAATAATGGTCTGGCAATCACCTGGCTGAGCCCTTTCAGAACCCTCGGGTGCAAGCCATCCGGTCCCGGTGATTTATTTATGTTAAGTTTCTCTAGTTTAGTTTTAAGTCTATCTTCTGTTAGCCATGGCGGTATTTCCTGAGGTGTGTTGTTTAGTTTGGCCTTACAAGCTAGGTTTGTGTAGCCCCCCGATTCTTTTGTGAAGACTGAAGAGAAGAAATTATTTAACACTTCCGCCTTTTCTCTGTCCTCAGTGGCCATATTTCCTTTGTCATCTTTTATGGGGCCAATGTGTTCTGGCCTCGCTTTCTTACTGTTTATATACTTAAAAAAACTTCTTGGGGTTCTTTTTACTCTCCTCCGCTATATGTCTCTCGTGTTCTATTTTAGCCGCCCTGATTTCATCTTTACATTTCTTATTACACTCTTTGTAATGCTTAAATGCTGCCAATGACCCCTCAGTCTTGTATTTTTTGAAGGCCTTTTCTTTAGCACTAATATACATTTTTATGTTGGAGTTTAGCCACCCAGGGTTTAGCTTTGCTCTTTTAAATTTATTTCCCTTTGGAATGCACTGGCCAATCCCCTTGTTAAGTATGCTCTTGAAGCACTCCCATTTTTCCTCCGTGTTCTTTGTTCCCAGGGTTCTATCCCAATTGATATTTTCTAGCAGTGAGCGCAGTTTTGGGAAATTGGCCCTTTTGAAATTCAGCGTCTTAATATTACCCTTGTGCTTCCTATTACTGTAATTAATACTGAAACTTATTGACCTATGGTCACTGTTTCCTAAGTTCTCCTGTATTTCTATATCCGTGAGCAGGTCTGCATTGTTAGTAATCAGTAGGTCAAGTACCGCATTGTTTCTTGTCGGTGCATTCACCATCTGACCCATGAAATTGTCCTGCAGAACATTTAGGAACTGCCGAGCCTTGGCTGAGTGTGCAGTTCCTTCTGCCCAGTCTATATCTGGATAATTAAAGTCCCCCATTATAATGACATTTCCCATCCTTGCCGCCAATCCTATCTGTAAAAAGAGGTCCACCTCCCCCTCCTCCCTCTGGTGGGGGGGCCTATAGCATGCGCCCAATATTACCTTCCCCACCGTGCCTTCCCTTTGAAGCTCTACCCATAGGGATTCTGCCTCGTCCTTAGCTCCATTATTAATATCATCCCTCATATTTACCTGTATACTGTTCTTAATATACAGACATACCCCTCCCCCTTTTTTACCTTCTCTATCTCTGCGATAAAGGGAATACCCCTGAATGGTCGCCATCCAGTCATGAGAGCTGTCAAACAAAGTCTCAGTTATCCCCACAAAATCCAAGTCCTCCTCAAACATCAGCAGCTCCAGCTCTCCCATCTTGTTGGCCAGGCTTCAAACCTCGTAAAACCTCGTAAAAACCGTAAAACCTCGTAATTTTGACCGGTTACAAATATCCTCATTTGATGTTTTTAGGCTGCTCTTGTCATTTTTCTCCATACCCACCCTGGGTATAGGAGCTCCAAACACCCTACCGCTAATGCCCCCATTTCTGCCCTCTGAATCTTGCTTTCCACTGGCTAATTCTACATCTGTACCCTCCCCCCCATTCCCTAGTTTAAAAGCCCCTCTAACTTTGTGGCCATCCTCGCACCCAGTACGGCTGCACCCACCCCATTTAGGTGCAATCCGTCCCTACCATAGAGCCGGTGGCCGACTGAGAAGTCGGCCCAGTTCTCCAGGAACCCAAAACCCTCCTTACTACACCAGCTCCTCAGCCACTCATTAACTTCCCTAATCTCCCGCTGCCTCTCTGGTGTGGCTCGAGGTACAGGTAGTATTTCGGAAAATACTACCTTGGAGGTCCTTCTCCTCAACTTAGCGCCTAAGTCCCTGAAATCGTTTAGGACTCTCCATCTTCCTCTGCCTATGTCATTGGTACCTACGTGTACCATGACAGCTGGGTCTTCCCCAGCCCCACCCAATAATCTGTCCACCCGATCCGCAATGTGCCGAACCCGAGCGCCAGGCAAACAACAGACTGTTCGGCACACACGGTCTTTGTCACAGATTACACTGTCTGTCCTTCTAATAATTGAGTCCCCTACCACCAGCACCTGTCTTTCCTTTCCCTTTCTCCCGGCCTCACTGGAGGAGTTCTTCCCCTGGCAGCTAGGGGCGTCGCTCTGCTCCAGCAATGCTGGTCCCTGACTGGTTTCCCCAACATCACGCAACGGGGCGAATTTATTCGGGTGCTCCAGCCCAGGATCAGCCTCCTTGCCTTGTCCCCTTCTACCCCTCCTGTCACCCCTCTACTCTGCTCTGATGCCTGCACCTCCAATACTCCGCCCACCTCTGTGCAGACCCCTGTCTGCACCTGACTGGTACGATCCTGGCTCTCCTCCGGTATGGACATTCGTCTCAGTGTTGCCAGCTGCTTCCCTAGATTCAGGACCTGAGGTTCCAGGGAAACAACGTGCTTACATTTTGCGCATTTGTATTCGCCCTCGATCGCATGACCCAGGAACGCATACATATTACAAGATGTACACCGAGTCGCATCTCCACACCCGCCGGGCATTGCACCTACTAATCTAGTCTAATGGGGATTCAGTAATTTAAGTCTATCCTATGTGGCTATTTCCTGGCTTCCTAACTCTACCTTCTCACCCTCTGGTACTCCGCTTCACTCACTTGACACTCAGTTGCACAACACTCACAATCTCACAGCCCGGTCAGTCGCACAACACTCCCAGTCTCACAGCCCGGTTCAGTTGCACCACACTCACAGTCTCACAGCCCAATTCAGTCGCACAACACTGTCAGTCGCACAACACTGTCAGTCGCACAGCCCTGTCAGTCGCACAGCCCGGTCAGTCGCACAACCCGGTCAGTCGCACAACACTGTCAGTCGCACAACACTGTCAGTCGCACAACACTCGCCGACACACAGCCCGGTCAGTCGCACTCAGGTAGTAATAGGTACTCCCAGACACTCAGGTAGTAATAGGTACTCCCAGACACTCAGGTAGTAATAGGTACTCCCAGACACTCAGGTAGTAATAGGTACTCACAGACACTCAGGTAGTAATAGGTACTCACAGACACTCAGGTAGCAATAGGTACTCACAGACACTCAGGTAGTAATAGGTACTCACAGATACTCAGGTAGCAATAGGTACTCACAGATACTCAGGTAGTAATAGGTACTCACAGATACTCAGGTAGCAATAGGTACTCCCAGACACTCAGGTAGTAATAGGTACTCACAGACACTCAAGTAGCAATAGGTACTCACAGATACTTAGGTAGTAATAGGTACTCACAGATACTCAGGTAGTAATAGGTACTCACAGATACTCAGGTACTACACTACACCCTCAGTCAGTGTACAATCTCAGTCACCAGTCTTACTTACCTAGTGTGTGTCCCTTTAAGCCTGTCACTAGCAGTTCCTGTTTTTTTTTTTCCCTCAGACGGTCAGTCTCCACTCTGCACCCGCCTCCCTCTGTCACTTCCCGGTCAGCCTTTGCTCCGCTAGTCTCCTCTGTTCCCTCTCTGTCTGGGGGGGGGTTCCGCACCACTCGCCGCCCGCCGCAAAAGGGGGGGGTTTACCGCACCGCTCGCCACCTGCAACAAGAGAGACGGGGGGGTTACCGACCCGCTCGCCGCCCGCTCGCCGCTCGCCTCTGGGGGGGGGGTTCGAGCGCCGCTCCCCGCTGCTGCTCTCCTGGGGGGGGGTTACTCACACACTCACACGCGGTCGGTCACGCACACACTCCTCACACACTCCTCTCTCTTGCACGCCCTGTCAGCCTCTGATCCCGCACTCTGCTCCTCTGCTCCACAGCACCACCTGCCGGCCGGATCGCAGTAAGAGTTAACGCTTACTCTGCTTTTTTCCCTGACAACAACTTGGGATTAGCTCATTTTAGAGGGCTTTGCTCTCACTTCATGTTTTGTCTATGGGACAGGAAGTGAATGGAAATCTCCCCAATGGGACACAGATGGAAAAAATAAACCTGACAGGGGTTATATCCAAAATAAAAATAAAAAAGTGTTGCTAATAGTTCTACTTTAATATACATGTCAGATCAAAGATAGGATGGATCTGACGTATACTGTAGAGGGGTGAATGACAGTGAAGGTAGATTTTTATACTGGTGGCACTGTTACTGGAATGCACTGGTGCGGCATGGCGGTCAAGCGGTTTTCTTTCCGATCAGGGCTTCCTGATCACCAGCAAATAAGTGAAATATGACTGCTGGCTGCAGACTTTTTTTACTTTCTGTGCTGGTATGATTAGCCACAATGATCACATGGTACAGAGCCACTCTCATTGGCTCTGTACCTTTTGCCTATGGTCTGCTGTGTCCAATCACAGGGAGATCACAGGACTGCAAATGCACAGGAGCTCAGCTCCCAGAGGGCGTTGAGGCATGATAGGGGGAGGGGACTGGTCATCTATGTACAATGGCTCATCTGCCAGAGGTTCAAAGAGAAAAAAAGACTACAAGTTGTGTATTAGAAGTGTTTATTTTTGCTCTCATTACCTCTGTTAGGTGTTCTTACCATCAGTGAAGTTTACAATCAATTGACAAAAATGTGTTATCACACCAAACCCTGAGACTGCAATCTAATTCCTAAAGCCAATCCTAATGTAGACCTTTCAGTAACTTTACAAGACTGAATCACTGACATGTCACAGTAAACCCCATCATTATTTTTAATGCTCCACATTTTATCGTTAAACATCCATCTTCATCCGTGAAATCCATTTGAAACTTTGCCTAAGCTTAGATGATGTCACCAGTCTGCTGCGGGCAGGAAGAAGCATTTCCTCAGTCTCCCCTCCCCCAGTGATAGCAAGTGATAAGGTGAGAGGCTGCAGCAGAGGCGGATTTGTGTCAGACATTAGTGAACACAGCCAAGAACTGCTCAGGCACAATTATTTATTTGACGTTGTCATCTCTGAGCCGACATCTCAGCCCTGGCAGCAGATGGTGACCCTGGATGATGCCTGAACAAAGATGGCGCTGTCTGAAGTGAAAAGCAGATGAAGATATTGTCAGGGAAGTGCTGTGATCTCTGTGAGAGGTAATAAATACCTGGAAGAATTAAACATTAACAATCATGTACTTATCATAAAAAGTATATGTGATGTTAGATCGGCTTTAAACAGACAATATAATCTAATCTAACCAGTTACTTACACTTACCCACCCCTAACTATTTACCCCCCGATCATCACTTCTCACACCCATATAATCATTCCAAAATATGACAATTCCGTTATCTTATGTACAACAAAAGAAAGATAATAAGAAAGGATTCATTTATCCAAATTATACATGAAGTAAGAATAGGAAGAAAACATCACTGAGATTAACATGACAATGCAACCTGGTTATACATGGAATATTCACACCTAAAATCATCTTTATTTAAAAGGAAAATTTAGGGTTTCAAAATTCACATAGACATTTTACCAGGAAAGTGAATGTACATTCATTCTGTGTGAATGGGGCAAATAAACAAATGTTATTAGGCTATTTCCTGTGCTGGATTAATATTTCCATTGATTTCATATGGAAAATACTGTATTTGACCACTAGATGGCACTATTTATTATAGGAGATATGTAGCACCTTCTAGTGGCTAAATCCAGTATTTTGCAGATCAATATAAAATGTTTTGGTATTTTCTGTTTTGAATTAAAAAAAAAAAAAAAATCCAGCCCAGGAAATGGGCCAATGACATTTATTCATTTGCCCTATTCACACAGAATGAATGTACATGTACTTTCACTGGGTGCATTGCTATGTGCATTTATTATAAGTACACCCCTTAGTGATCGCAATATTATTTCTGTAGGTTGTAATGGGAGGACTGGATATCAGAACACAATGAGGGGATTTAGCAAAACTGGAGCAGACAGAATCTGGAGCAGACTGCTATTATCTGACACGATCTGCTGCATCCACTACCTAAGCATGAGTCGCTACTATACCTTTGCAAACCCTCCCTTTACTTATCACACTAAGAAGTTCTTTCTTCCCTTTGCACCCAGATGGGATCTTTTTGGTCCGTAGGGACCGTCAGCAAGCAGGTTTGAGGAATTTACCTACACCCTGTTATTGGCTTATATACATACCATCTGTGGCCTTTGGGTAAGTGTGACCCCTAGTGGTCAAATCGGAGGAATACAATCCAGAAGGTACCTAATTAGCATTCTCACGGTTATTCACAATTAAATTATTCAGCATTATTTATTGGAAATCACAATTATTAATCCTTTATTTTTTTAATCTTTACCATACCGCACATACATTATTTATTTATTTATTTCCTTGGCTGGAATTATACATTTAGCCAGTGATTTTTTCACAAGCATAATATTTGTATGTGTCACACTTGCACTATTTTGTACGCACTAAGCACTTTCTCCTCTTCACTCGCATCTTTGCACATGCGTTAGGTAGCGCCGTTTCCAACTTTTTCACCCCCACGCTACAGAATCTGGAGCAGCTGTGCATGGCAACCAATCAGCTTCTATCTTCAACTTGTTCAATTAATTAAGCTTTGAAATAAAAGATAGAAGCTGATTGGTTGCCATGCACAGCTGTTCACTATTCTGTCTGCTCCAGTTTTGATGATTTGCGAAACTCCAATGTTGTTGGGGAAAGCAATCCTCTCCAGGACATCCCACATACATTACTAATATTTATCTAACGTTCTTGTAAATTCCTTCCCTACTTCTGTTCTGTAGATTCTGAGATGTTTTTTTTTTTTTTTTTTAATGATGAAATCCATTACCATGAGTGTTAAATAGAAGTTCTGTCTTATTATAATCGTAGTACAATAACATTCCTGGAGAGATATCAAATATGTAAAGCGACTTTACCATTTCCAGTGCAGTGCTAGGAATGTGATAGTCAATGGATACAACAATCACCTGGAATATGAATTGGAATGTTCTGGAATCTTCTAAGAGAAGCAATGAGCCCATTATATCATCGGGGGAATGAGAATCCTCAGACATTCTGTTCACACCCTGATTACTGTGACCATGATTGTGAGGAAAATATTTTACATGTTTCTCCAATAACAGAAAATCAATAAAAGGTTATTTTTAATAACAGTAAATGATTTGCAGATAATAAATTGGATGAGGAATTACACGTTATTGATTCTCTGTTTAGCTATTGAACATTTTCTTTAAGCTTTGCAGAGCTTTTTCTTCTGTGATAGATTTCCAGCCATCCGGTATTTCTGCTGGTTTTGCATTGTATTTTTCAGCAAACTTCTCATTAAACATCACAAAAATAAATTTCCAGTAATCTGATGACTCAATGCTGGGATCTGGTTGTATGGCCCAATCTGGATAAATGGTACGATACTCTTTGTATGGGTGTGGTTTGCCTTCTGTGGCTGAATTTATAAATGTGCCATCAGATAGAACAGATGAACTACATATATCAGTGGTTAAGATTTCAGTACTACTCCATCTGTATGCTCCCAATCCATCAGGTCTGTGAAAAGTAGCAAAGTGCTCCTTGTGTTCATCCCCTCCGGCCTCACAGGGGACACCACAGAATGGACATTGCTTCCCACAGCCAACAACCTTCATGAACAACACATCCTGAGGCTTCACCGTCACCCTGGAGATTACAGACTTTATATCCATAGATGGCAGCTCTGATAAGACTTCTGTTTCTGTATCTTGGAGGAAGAGCTGAATGTCAGATGAAAATTGGCCAACATCAGCCGTGTTCTGGAAAGTGACCGCTTTCATCTCATTATGTGGGATTACTAATTCTTCCTTTAGTATCTCACATACACCTTTTAGAAAACCTGAGACCGATGGACTTTTAACAGCATTGTCTTCATTAAGAGCGTCTCTTATCTTTTTGAGCAGTGAAGAAAGAAGATCTTCGTGTAATGGTTTTAGGATTCGAGGGGTTGCAAATGTTTCAGTGTGATTTAGTATCCAGGATTTTGTATATTCCTCATATGACAGTATAAACGTTACATATTTCTGGAAGGACTTTTCTTTCAGCAGCTCTTCCAGTAAAAACTCTTGAAAAAATGTTCTACTGCAGAATTTCTTGTCTGAACTTACTATTCCATCCACTATTTTCTGTCCAAGATGGTGGAAAATATTTTTAATCATTGCTGGTTTTAGACATTTCTCACAGAATTCTTTGGCTTTAGTCTGACAAATATCTTTCTCTTGAAATATGCTGATAAATGTTTCTAAATATCTAGGCTTTAGTTTCTCCAAACACACTTTTGGATCGTTCTCTCTAATGAATTTTTCGTGCATCTTCTGAAACTCTCTGGAAGCTTTTCTAAGAATGTGAAGCTTGATATCCATTTCAAACCATGTGGACAAATGAAGACTTTTGGACTGTTTAGAAATCTCTGTTGTAATGATATGAAGTAATTCCTGGCAGTAGTTGTCACAATAGTCCTCTCCAGATTCCACCTTCCCTCTGATATACTTTTTACAGTTATCTATAAGAGAACGAGCAAAACCATTTATTTTGTCAAAATGCTCATTTTTGTTCCAATATTTATCTTTCAGTCTTGTAAACAAGCTCCTCTCAATATATTTCTCATCCATCTTGAAATCAGGTTGTGTGATATCTGCCAAGTCCTTCACACCCAGTAAGTGTTGATTTATAGCTGATCCTTTATTGCTCATGTCATTCATTAGCTGCTGAAATATAGATTTACTGACAATGCGTGTTTTTAATTTCTCAATCTGTAGATCTGTCAGTGTCCTCTTCCACATCCCCTCAAATTCTCTATTTAACTCTTTATTGTTCGGCTTTTTTTTCTTCTCTCGGCACCTCTTGAGGAGATCTGTGATTTTGTCTTCAATCAATTTCTGGGTATTTGTTTGCATATTCTGAATCTTGAATTTCCCTTTCTGTATTGAAACAGCCTCATCCAACTTCACAAAAGAATTATTTTTCAGTTGGTCCTTCAGGGACGTTGTGCTCAGAATAAAATCTTGTTTGTATCTTTCTATCAGATGCACATTTTCATTTTTATTGTCAAAGTAGTTTTCCAGCAATTCCAATACTTTGCTTTCTTTACTAATTAACAAATTGTTGAGCTCAGTCTTAAATTCCAAACAAAGTTCATCACTTAGACTCTCTGCAGTTTGATTCTTAATCTTTGTCTCTGTACGGATCAGCCAATTATGGACAGCTTTTCGAAACTCCCATTCCCACTGTGAGTATTTCATAGACAGTGTATTATAAGCTTCTGCCACCAGGCTGTTCCTGAAACTGAAGATGAATTTCTCATGTTTTACAGCTTTCCATAAAGTTTCTATCCATGTTTTAAATTCAGGAATAGTCAAAGGCCTGTGCAGGTATTCTTTACTTGTCATGAAATCTAATAAATACTTTTTCAATTCAGACACATGTTCACTGTAGCCAGAATTTACTGGAGCCATTGGAGGAACCCCAAGCCAGAGTCCAGGAATGTACCAGTTGTCTTTTTCCAGGTTGTAATCCATCACATCACTGAAAGTTTTGAGTTCACTTTTCTTTTCCATCTCTGCAGCTAGTTTTGTCATTTCATTCAGCTGTTCCAGAAGTTTTTTCCTGTCTCTCATGTTCTTGTCATGAGCAGACACATCACTCACATTCTGATGAACAAACTGGCAGTTTGGTCTCTTTCCTATTTCTTTCATTCTAAGAAAAGCATGGACCACAATCTGTAAAATATCCTTCATTTCTGTTGTGTTTTCCATTGACATATTGATGATGGTGATATCACTCAACCCAACCACTAGTGTGGCCAGCTCATTGTCATGTTCATAACTGCCCTCCAAGGAAGCCAACTCTGGAGCTTTCAGCCCCTCAGTATCAATCACCAGGATGAATTCACAGCCCAGCTCCCCCAAGAGGTTCTCTTTCACATTTAGAAGAGTCATGAAGGCTCCTCGTGTGCATCGTCCACTGGCCACTGGGAACTGCAGACCAAACATGGTGTTGAGAAGAGTGGATTTCCCTGTACTCTGCACTCCCAGCACAGTGATTACTCTCATTCTGCATTTTCTCCTTGTTTTGGTGTTCAGCTCATTTAGAACATCAGTTATCCACCGTAGAGGAATGTTGGAGGCATCTCCATCTATCAGCTCCAATGGGAAACCATTCAACAAGAGATCGGCAGCAATTCCTGGCAGTCTAATAAATTGCCTTTTTCTTTTACCTATTTTTTTTTCTTTAAACATAGAACATTCAGCTTCATAAAACTGTCCCATCTCACGTAGGAAATGTTCAATTCCCAAAGAACTGTCAGAGATTTTCTGGTCTATCTGTTTGAGTTCTTCCTTGTTACTCAAGGTATTGTTACATTTTTCTTTGTATTCAGCTTGTAGATTAGAAAGATGACTTCTAGCAATTGAATCAAGTTCAAATTTCATCCATTTCAGAAAATATTGTTTCTCAGTCTCAGACAAATGATTGATTGCATCAATAAAGAGCATTAAACCATGGGGCAGATCATGCTCATGTTGTTTCTCATGCAGTGAAATACGTTTCTTTCTCAGTTCATCTTGATATTGTTGTGTGTCTTTACCACCTTGCTTTGTCATTCTGCAAAGTTCTTTTTCTACTTTAGATAACTCTCTCCAGAGATCTCCCTGTAACTTCATAGTCTTCTTTTTGTACTCAGATACATTTGTGATTTCTTCTGTAATTTTCCTGGCATATTCCCTGGCCTTCTGACATTCAGGATCACTCTCATCCACTTGGATGTCCAATCCATGAATTTCTTTCCCAAGGTCTCTCATTATTTTTTCTTTTGTATTACTGTTTAAGAAATGAATAATAGTACTTTGTATTCTTTTTACAAATACTGCCTCGTTTGCTGTCCCACCATGTATGATCACATTAGATTTTTTCATCTTTAGTACTGGCATTAAGTCGTGAAGGGTCTTCAGTGTCTGTGTACTCACAGTTTTGCCAGGACCAGGAGTAATAACAAAGTAATACTGGGTGTCAGTGGTGGGGCAGAATGACAACAGTTTGAATTCCCTCTCAGAAATATCCTCAATGAATATAAACACAGCTGATGAAATTCTTGTCAGAAATGTAAACTGGTCCCAGTTGGTCTCCAGGTCTCCTCGTAGGTTGGTCACTGCAATGGGCTCTGTGAAAACATCAGACTTACCACAGGGAAAATACCAGGACATTTCTACCAGTCCATCAGATATTTCCCTCTTAATGTTTCCTCCATCCATATTGTCATGTATGAAGAAGTTATTATGTAGCTGAGCTGGATTAAGAACTTGATTTAGTATTTTTGATTTGGATAATTTTTTTTTTCCTAATCTGAAATAAGAGAAGATTGGCATGGAAGTATTCACCACATTTTCTTCTCTGAACCCTTTACTGTCTGCTAATGACTGAGGTCTCCATTTCTTCACTATGTCTCTCATTGCCCAAATCATGAGGGTGCAGTGTGACCCCTCACCAGCAGGGAGCAGCAGAGGGACTGAAAACTGACACATGGACAATTTGGTTATAATCTCTTGTTGGAGAAAACTGTCTGAGCAATGCAGGAGGAAACACAAGACATCCAGGGGGTGAATAGAGGCAGATGGATTATCACCTGGAACTAAAAAAGCATTAAATAGGTTGTAATAACCATCCTCATCCTCATCATTACCAGTATCATATACATCAACACCAGTAGACTGATCTTTCTCAAGAAGAATGTCTCTTGCAGTCCTGTTTAGGGCCATGAGTTTCCTTAAGTAATTCCAGGGAAGATCCACTACAGTTTTAGATGGTTTGTCATTCACATCTTCTAAACCAATACTCAGGATGTCCCTCAGAGTTAATTTTGTGGTCAAGTATGGTTCCATGTAAATTTTTTCTGCAAACTGATGAAAGGTAGTTTTTCTTGTATGATGTTCTGTAAGAAAATACATTTTTATTTTATTATATGTTTCTATATTAGTTAAACAGACAAAATCCTGTAAAACAATAAAAAACCTCACAAAAAAAAAAAAAGAAATAGAATACATTTTTATAACCTAGTGTAAAGGTTAAGTTCAAAACATTTAAAAGATTGATTAAGAGAGCCGCTACCTAGTAAGTTTGAATATAGGACTCAAAAAGTTAATTTAAAAAAGGTGACCAGGTACAATTCCCAAACAAATACCGTAATCAAAAAAAGCATATGATATAAATGTTAAATAATACAATTTTCAAAAGAATCCATCAGTGTGAAAAATAAATATATCATTAGAAAAAGAAAAAAAAAAAAACAGTCAGTTTAAGAGAAAAAATGTCCCAGGGTGCTCCTGCAAAACCATCACCAAACTCAGGCCTCTTACCAAAGACTTTGGATCTCAGATTATGGAGATCAATCCCTCTTTTTATTTACACATATCCCTGTGTCTCTCCGAAGGAATAGGTTATCAACCGTGGTGGGTTCAGCCTTATGCTCATCTAAACAAAGATTGAGTGTTCAGTCCAGCATATGGAAAAAAGAGATCTTTATTTTTTCTCATGCTAAAGGAACAAGGAAAGCACTTCAAGGCGTAGTATTTAAAAGCATTCCAATTTATTGCACATAGAATAGCATTTACAGTTATGAAGTTCAAAAACAGCGGAATTAGTAACAAACAGACATCGTGCATGCAGACATCACAGAAGTGGCTCCACCCGAGCATCATAACAGGCATCAACTGGGAAAGGAGTTCCTTGAAGGGGTGTCTGTGCAAAGTTGTTTACAACTTTTGTACTGTTTCTCCACTGTAAGATCCTTTGCTACATCTATTGCATTGGATGAGGTACACAATCATACTGGAGGTGCAGTTATATGATCCTGAGATACTGAAGGTCCCTTTTGTGTGTGTGTGACCCTTTTAGATAGATTGATTTGACTGGACAGTTTGCAGCGTTTTTTTTTTTTTTTTTGCAGGGTTTGCTTCCGTTATTTGTGGTTTCATAATCAGAAATACGTTTCCTACTTTAGTTTATGTCTGAGGTTAGGTGGTAATCTGAAATTTCAGAATTTCATCCTCTGTTATCATGGGTTGTAAATCTTTGATTATGTTTTTTATTCCTTCCAGTGCAGGATTGTATGTAGTTACTAGAGTTAAACGGTTATTTGTTTTTTTATTGTTTATTTTTTTAGAGGGGGTACCTAGTCAGAGGACCCTGAAGTGTTAAAGGGGGCGCCAGCAGTTGGGCCCTGAAGAGTCTGTGTGTACAGTACAGTGTGTGCAGTGCAAGGTACACAGAGTTAAGCGTTGCAGTAGCACAAGCTATGGCAAGGAGCTACCTCAGTGAGTGAAGGGCTGAAGAGAGTTTTTCAGTGAGTTTTGAGCTAAAGCAGTGTCAGAAGTCAAGTATTCTACAGTCCTGGATCTTCCGAGTTAACAATCAAGTTAAAGTCGAGGTTTCCAGCACAAGTTCAGTGTCACGGAAACTGTAAAGCGCCAAGAAGCGTTGGCCGGCATTTAGCTGGCATTAAGACAGCGCCAACCGGCATTTTTCTGTATAGTGTCCCAGTCAAACCTAGTTTAGCCAGAGGAGTATCCCACTCATTCCCTTCTCCCATCCCCTAAATACAATAAACAAAACAAACCAAAGATGCCGGAATGGTCATTGTCTCAGTTCTCACACCTGGATTCACAACTCAAATGTGTTGGAAGTGTCACCAGTAACAAAGGCAGACCCACATTAGGCTCAAGGCCGCCTGGTGCCAATGGAGGCTGTGGATGTGCTCCTGTAATTGTGCGCATGTTTGCACACATGCGCTGGCATTCCTGCAAGTATATGTTCAAGAAGCAGGAGAAAGCGGCACCAGCCTGACCAAGGAGCATGGATGCTCCAAACCCGCGCACCTCCTGTCCTTTCTTCTAACTGGATGTGATGTCATCGGGCCAGAAGCTGGAAGTCGGAACACGGCAACGAGTCCTCCACCACCGCTGACCTGCGGGCTACAGCTGCCCACAACCAGCCTCCCCACAGGAACGCTCTTACTCCCACTCCGTGCTGCACAGACCAGGAAGGAATCAGATGAACTATCACCTGTACATCATAGTTTTTACCCTTACCTTGAAGTGAGTTACTTCGTTATTTGTTAATTTATTAAATCTATTGCTACACTAAGCTGGCACCGCTTTCTCCTGCTTCTTGTTCTCCAGAGCCCCTCCTTACTCCAGCTGGCAGCCGCTGAATGTTGCCGCCCCTACTATCCATTACAGATTGGAACCTACAACACCCCTTCCCCCTTACCATCCTCTTTCTAAATATCCCCATTTACCACCTACCTATACTAGCAGAACACCATGATATACTATTTGTCTGCATTCGCCTGTGCACAATTTATTTGGGCAATAGTATACGCATGGGCATGTGAGTGCGCCCAACGTGTCACAGCAGCTTCTTGACATTGAACCCCCTCTTACAGGTAGCCTTGGGATACCCTTCAAGACCTTCTTCTATGGATGACGCTTATAATAAGCTTGCACCAGACGTGGGGCATGTAAATTTAAAGCTGGCTCCCATTAATTCTTTTCTAGGCTGTAGCCCTTCCATTTGATAAGGAACTGCGTTTGACCCCTTTTATTTCTACAGTTCACTACAGCTTGTACTTGGTATTCCTCGTTGCCTTCGATAAATAGAGGAGAAGGAATACAGGGTGGATTTCCAGGTTTTTGGGTAAAACCAACTCAAACACCACTGAATTACTTTTTTTCTTGACTGGAAAAGGCCCCTGATATCTTGGGCCAAGTTTCTTTGAGGGGACAGCTCAATTTCATTTTCACTGTGGACAACCAGACTTTATCCCCAGGTTCCAGATTCAAGTTGCCTCTCTTCTATTTGTCTAAAAAAAATTGTATTGTTTGCCTGAGCCTTAGAGATGGTGTCTTGTAACAACTGATGGCTGGAATTAAAAAAGTTCAATCTGTCTTGTACCACCGGTATGGAAGATTCCAAAGATAGAGTTGAGCGGACACCTGGATGTCCGTGTTCGGCGGGTTCGGCCGAACTTGAAAAAAAAGTCCGGGTCCGTGTCCCGGACTTTTTCCGAACTTTACCCGGACACCGAACCCCATTGAAGTCAATGGGGACCCGAACTTTCAGGCACTAAAATGGCTCTAAAACACCAATGGAAAGGGCTAGAGTGCTTCAAATGGCAGCAAAACGTAGTTAAGAGCATGGCGAGTGCTCTGCAAACAAATGTGGATAGGGAAATAACTTAAAACAACAAAAAAAAACTGAAAAATAAAGCAATGTTCTTCATCTGTGAAGGACGAGGTCCATATGGAGTAGGAGGGAGGTTGAGGTGGTGGTGGATGTGGCGGTGTCATAGGCGTGTGCACAGGGTGTGCCGAATGTGCCTGGGCACACCCTAATCACCTAGGGCACATTAGCATTATCGCTCTGTTTGCCAGTGAGGAGATGGGAAAGATCTCCCTCGGACCTGCTCTGCCATAAGAGAAGTGCCACACACTTCTATTTCACTTTGCCAGCAGGGAGAGTAATGTATAGGGGCCATGTACATGTAGGAAAACACATGCATGTGTATTTAAACTTTGGGGTGCACACCCTAATGCAATAGGCTGCGCACACCTATGGGCGGTGTAGGTGGAAGCGGCGGTGGAGGAGGACGAGGTAGCCAACACTGCTTTTTTTCAGTCATTTTAAATGAGGGTACACCCCAAAAGAGTGAGAAAGAGCAAAAATAGAACAATGGCTGGGTAAGGTCGGTATCCATCTCTATTCTGCACAAGGTACGGAAAAGTCCCGTGGGATCCATGCCTGGTTCATTTTAATGAACGTGAGCTTGTCCACATTGTCTCTGGACAGGCGGCTGCGCTTGTCTGTGATAACGCCCCCAGCCGTGCTAAATACACGTTCAGATAATACGCTGGCTGCAGGGCACGCCAGCACCTCCAAGGCATAAAGGGCTAGCTCAGGCCATGTGCCCAACTTGGAGACCCAGAAGTTGAAGGGGGCAGACCCGTCATTCAGTACGTCTAGGCGTGTGCACACATACTGCTCCACCATGTTGGTGAAATGCTGCCTCCTGCTAAGACGTTCCATATGAGCTGCTGGTGCTGCTGTTTGTTGTGGCATGCTGACAAAGCTTTTCCACATTTCGGCCATGCTAACCCTGCCTTCTGAGGTGCTGGCGGTGCCCTGGTTGCGTTGGCGACCTCTTCCTCCTCCTCCTCTGCCTTGACCTTGTGCTTCCACTGTGGCCCCGCTGTCAGGTGGGAATGCCAGCAGCATCGCGTCTACCAGCGTGCGATTGTACTCGCGCATCTTGCGATCGCGCTCCAGTGAGTGAATTAAGGATGGTACGTTGTCCTTGTAATGGGGATCCAGCAGCGTGGTCACCCAGTAATCAGCACAAGTTACTATGTGGGAAACTCGGCGGTCGTTGTGGAGACACTGTAGCATGTAATCGCTCATGTGTGCCAGGCTGCCCAGAGGCAACGAAAGGCTGTCCTCTGTGGGAGGTGTATCGTCTGCGTCCTCTGTATCCCCCCAGCCACGCACCAGTGATGGCCATGAGCTGGCCTGGGTGCCACCCTGCTGTGAACATGGTTCCATCTCCTCCTCCATCTCCTCCTTCTCATCCTCCTCATCCTCCAGAACTGTGCCCCTGCTGGACAATTGTGTCCCTGGCGTTTGTGTGTGCAGGAACTCACCCTCGGCGCCCCTTGCGAATGACTGCCCTGAAAGCCTTGGAAATGTTACCTCTTCATCCTCCTCCTCCTCCTCATCCTGTGCCACATCCTCTTCCATCATCGCCCGAATTGTTTTTTGAAGGAGGCATAGAAGTGGGATAGTTAAGCTGACAACGGCGTCATCGGCACTGGCCATGTTGGTAGAGTACTCAAAACAGCGCAACAAGGCACACAGGTCTCTCATGGAGGCCCAGTTATTGGTGGTGAAGTGGTGCTGTTCCGCAGAGCGACTCACGCGTGCGTGCTGCACCTGAAACTCCACTATGGCCTGCTGCTGCTCGCACAGTCTTTCCAGCATGTGCAAGGTGGAGTTCCACCTTGTGGGCACGTCACATATGAGGCGGTGAGCGGGAAGGCCGAAGTTACGCTGAAGCGCTGACAGGCGAGCAGCAGCAGGGTGAGAACGCCGAAAGTGTGCACAGACGGCCCGCACTTTCTGCAGCAGCTCTGACATATCGGGGTAATTTTTAAGGAACCTCTGCACCACCAAATTCAGCACATGTGCCAGGAGAGGGATGTGCGTCAAACCGGCTAGGCCCAGAGCTGCTATGAGATTTCGCCCGTTATGGCACACCACCAGGCCGGGCTTGAGGCTCGCTGGCAGCAAGCACTCATTTGTCTGCTGTTCCATGCTCCTCCACAACTCCTGCGCGGTGTGTGGGTTTTCCCCCAAACAGGCAAGTTTTAAAACTGCCTGCTGTCGTTTACCCCTGGCCGTGCTGAAGTTGGTGGTGAAGGTGTTACGCTGACCGGATGAGGAGGCGGTAGAGGATGAGGAAGCGGAGTAGGAGGGGTTAGGAACAGGAGGCAAACTGAAGCGCCCTGCAATCCTCGGTGGTGGAAGGACATGCGCCAAATTGCTATCCGCCTCAGGCCCATCCGCCACTGCATTTACCCAATGTGCCGTTAGGGAGATATAACGCCCCTGACCGTGCTTACTGGTCCACGTATCGGTAGTTAGGTGGACCTTGGCACAGATGGCGTTGCGCAGTGCACACCTGATTTTTTCCCCCACTTGGTTGTGCAGTGAAGGGATGGCTTGCCTGGAAAAGTAGTGGCGGCTGGGCATGACGTACTGTGGGACAGCCACCGACATAAGGCTTTTAAAACTGTGCGTCTCCACTAGACGGAATGACAGCATTTCAAAGGCCAAGAATTTTGAAATGCTGGCATTCAGGGCCAGGGATCACAGGTGGGTAGGGGGGTACTTCCTCTTCCTCTCAAGTGTTTGGGAGATGGAAAGCTGAACGCTTCCACGGGACATTGTGGAGATGGTTGGTGACCCAAGTGGTGGTGTTGCTGACAGATCCTCTGTTTGCGGGGTGGCAGGTGCCGGTATCACTACAGATGTGGATGGAGAGGCCGAGACTGCAGCAGAAGAGGAAGCAGGAGGAGCCAGAGACGTTTCTTGGTTTTGAAGGTGTCTACTCCACTGCAGCTCGTGCTTTGCACTTATATGCCTGATCAAGCAGGTTGTGCTCAGGTTGAGAAGGTTTATGCCTCGCTTCAGGCTCTGATTGCACAGGGTGCAAACCACTCGTGTCCTGTCATCAGCACATTTTCTGAAGAACTTGCACGCTAGAGAACTCCTTTGAGCTGGCTTTGGTGCGCTCGTTCCCTTGCTGCGTTGGGCAGTAGCAGGCGTAGTGTCTAGGGCACAGCTGCTCCGCTTCTGCACCCTGCTCCCTCTTCTGCTGTGCTGGTGGCTCTGTGCGACCACCGCCTCTTCCTCCAAACTATTCAGGTCACCTGCATGACCTTCATTCCATGTGGGGTCGAGGACCTCATCGTCCTCCACATCATCTTCCACCCAGTCTTCACCCCTGCCCTCCTTGTCGGTCTCCACAATTCTGAGTGCCGCAGCAGTTGGCACCTGCGTTTCGTCATCATCGGAGACGTGCTGCGATAGTCCTTCCATGTACTCATCTTGAGAAATAAGTGGTTGGGCATCGCTGCACACAATCTCTTCCACTTCTGGGGCAGGGCTAGGTGGATGGCCCTGGGAAACCCTGCTGAAAAGAGTCATCAAAAAGAAGAAGAGACTGTTGCATGACTTGGGGCTCAGACTGCTTGCCTGATTTGCAAGGGAGTGAGGTGAAAGACGGTTGGACATTGGCTGCAGGTGCCAACTCTGACCTTTCTGCAGAAGACTGGGTTGGAGACAATGTGAAGGAACTGGAGGCACTGTCAGCAGCAAACCAATCTACTATCGCCTCTACTTGTTCTGGCCTCATCACTTCTAGAGGTGCATGATGCCCTACCAAATACTGCTGCAGGTTCTGTCGCCTACTCACACTTGAGGAAGGTGTTTGACTTGTGCGTGTAGCTGGCACAGATCGACCACGTCCTCTCCTTGCAACAGGAGCTCGACCAGCAGCACCACGACCCAGGCCACGGCCCCTATTTGACGGTCTCCTCATATTTCTGTAATTTATGATCTTGCTATAGAAAGGTGTTTATTGAATAGCGGAACAAAACAACAACAGTATTGCACGGGTGTATCTCACAGTCAAATATGCAAACTATGCCGCAATTTAATTTTTTATACCCCAAAAGGGTGTATATTGAAAAGCGGAATAGAAAAAATTATAAAAAACTGTGTATCTCACACGTACAAACACAGACTAGGCCCGATTACAATTTTTTGTACCCTAAAGGCAGGATGAGGAAGAGGAGTAGGAGGAGTTGGGAACAGGAGGCAAACTGAAGCGCCCTGCAATCCTCGGCGGTGGAAGGAGATGCGCCAAACAAATTTAAAAGGTGTATCTCACACGTACCGATACAGACTATGCCGTAATTTAATTTTTTACACTCCAAAAGGGTGTATATTGAATAGCGGAATAGGAAAAATTTTATAATACGGTGTATCTCACATGTACAAACACAGACTAGGCCCCGATTACAATTTTTTGTACCCTAAAGGAAGGATGCGGAAGAGGAGTAGGAGGAGTTGGGAACAGGAGGCAAACTGAAGCACCCTGCAATCCTCGGCGGTGGAAGGAGATGCGCCAAACAAATTTAAAAAGGTGTATCTCACATGTACCGATAGACTATGCCGTAGACTAGGCCCCGATTACTATTTTTTGTAGCCCCAAAGGCAGGATGAGGAGTAGGAGGAGTTTGGAACAGGCAGGAGGCAGACTGAAGCACCCTGCAATCCTCGGCGGTATGAGATGCGCCCCAAAAATTGGAAAGGTGTATCTCACACGTACCGACACAGACTATCCTGCAATTTAATTGTTTTTACTCCAAAGGTGTAGATTGAATAGCGGACTAGAAAATATGATATCAAAAGGTGTATGTATCTCACACGTACCGACCCAGACGATCCCGCAATTTAATTGTTTTTACCCAAAGGTGTAGATTAAATAGCGGAATAGAAAAAATTATCAAAAGGTGTATGTATCTCACACGTACAGAACCAGACTAGGCCCCGATTACTATTTTTTGTACCCCAAAGGCAGGATGAGGAGTAGGAGGAGTTCGGAACAGGCAGGAGGCACACTGAAGCACCCTCAAATCCTCGGCAGTATGAGATGCGCCCCAAAAATTGGAAAGGTGTATCTTACACGTACCGATACAGATTATCCCGCAATTTAATTGTTTTTACCCAAAGGTGTAGATTGAATAGCGGAATAGAAAATATGATATCAATAGGTGTATGTATCTCACAGGTACCGACACAGACTATCCTGCTATTTAAATGTTTTTACCCCAAAGGTGTAGATTAAATAGCGGAATAGAAAATATTATCAAAAGGTGTATGTATCTCACACGTACAGAACCAGACTAGGCCCAAATTACCATTTTTTGTGCCCCCAAAGGCAGGATGAGGAGTAGGAGGAGTTCGGAACAAGCAGGAGGCACACTGAAGCACCCTCAAATCCTCGGCAGTATGAGATGCGCCCCAAAAATTGGAAAGGTGTATCTCACATGTACCGATACAGACTATCCCGCAATTTAATTGTTTTTAACCCAAAGGTGTAGATTGAATAGCGGAGTAGAAAATATGATATTAAAAGGTGTATGTATCTCACACGTAGAGACCCAGACTAGGCCCAAATTACTATTTTTTGTACCCCCCAAAGGCAGGATGAGGAGTAGGAGGAGTTCGGAACAGGCAGGAGGCACACTGAAGCACCCTCAAATCCTCTGCAGTATGAGATGCGCCCCAAAAATTGGAAAGGTTTATCTAACACGTACCGATACAGACTATCCCGCAATTTAATTGTTTTTACCCAAAGGTGTAGATTGAATAGCGGAATAGAAAATATGATATCAAAAGGTGTATGTATCTCACACGTAGAGACCCAGACTAGGCCCAAATTACAATTTTTTGTACCCCCAAAGGCAGGATGAGGAGTAGGAGGAGTTCGGAACAGCCAGGAGGCACACTGAAGCACCCTCAAATCCTCGGCAGTATGAGATACGCCCCAAAAATTGGAAAGGTGTATCTCACACGTACCGATACAGACTATCCCGCAATTTAATTGTTTTTACCCTAAGGTGTAGATTGAATAGCGGAATAGAAAATATGATATCAAAAGGTGTATGTATCTCACACGTAGAGACCCAGACTAGGCCCAAATTACTATTTTTTGTACCCCCAAAGGTGGGATGAGGAGTAGGTGGAGTTCGGAACAGGCAGGAGGCACACTGAAGCACCCTCAAATCCTCGGCAGTATGAGATGCGCCCCAAAAATTGGAAAGGTGTATCTCACAAGTACCGATACAGACTATCCCACAATTTAATTGTTTTTACCCAAAGGTGTAGATTGAATAGCGGAAAAGAAATTATTATTTTAAAAGTTGTATGTATCTCACATGTAGAGACCCAGACTAGGCCCAAATGACTATTTTTTGTACCCCCAAAGGCAGGATGAGGAGTTCGGAACAGGCAGGAGGCACACTGAAGCACCCTCAAATCCTCGGCAGTATGAGATGCGCCCCAAAAATTGGAAAGGTGTATCTCACACGTACCGATACAGACTATCCTGCAATTTAATTGTTTTTACCCAAAGGTGTAGATTGAATAGCGGAATAGAAAATATGATATCAAAAGGTGTATGAATCTCACACGTAGAGACCCAGACTAGGCCCAAATTACTATTTTTTGTACCCCCAAAGGCAGGATGAGGAGTAGGAGGAGTTCGGAACAGGCAGGAGGCACACTGAAGCACCCTCAAATCCTCTGCAGTATGAGATGCGCCCCAAAAATTGGAAAGGTGTATCTCACACGTACCGATACAGACTATCCCGCAATTTAATTGTTTTTACCCAAAGGTGTAGATTGAATAGCGGAATAGAACATATGATATCAAAAGGTGTATGTATCTCACACGTAGAGACCCAGACTAGGCCCAAATTACTATTTTTTGTACCCCCAAAGGCAGGATGAGGAGTAGGAGGAGTTCGGAACAGGCAGGAGGCACACTGAAGCACCCTCAAATCATCGGCAGTATGAGATGCGCCCCAAAAATTGGAAAGGTGTATCTCACACGTACCGATACAGACTATGCCGCAATTTAATTGTTTTTACCCAAAGGTGTAGATTGAATAGCGGAATAGAAAATATGATATCAAAAGGTGTATGTATCTCACACGTAGAGACCCAGACTAGGCCCAAATTACTATTTTTTGTACCCCCAAAGGCAGGATGAGGAGTAGGAGGAGTTCGGAACAGGCAGGAGGCACACTGAAGCACCCTCAAATCCTTGGCAGTATGAGATGCGCCCCAAAAATTGGAAAGGGGTATCTCACATGTACCGATACAGACTATCCCGCAATTTAATTGTTTTTACCCAAAGGTGTAGATTGAATAGCGGAATAGAAAATATGATATCAAAAGGTGTATGTATCTCACACGTACAGAACCAGACTAGGCCCAAATTACTATTTTTTTTACCCCCAAAGGCAGGATGAGGAGTAGGAGGAGTTCGGAACAGGCAGGAGGCACACAGAAGCACCCTCAAATCCTCTGCAGTATGAGATGCGCCCCAAAAATTGGAAAGGTGTATCTCACACGTACCGATACAGATTATCCTGCAATTTAATTGTTTTTACCCAAAGGTGTAGATTGAATAGCGGAATAGAAAATATGATATATAATTGGTGATTTATCAATAGCACATGTGAACAGCAGTGTCTTATATCAGTCAGCTCTGCTGCAGGCTTTGGAGGGGAGAAAAAAAAGAAAATTCCCCTTCTAAGTTTGTAATTTTTAACTAGATTAGTACAGACTATGCCACAATTTAATTTTTTTAACCCAAGGGTGTATATTGAATAGTGGAATAGAAAAAAGTGTATAACTTTTAAAATCACTCAATAATAGCACATGTGAACAAAGCAGTGTATTATCACAGTCAGCACAGCAGCACTGAAGGAAAAACGCTGCACACAACTGACTGATAAAAAATACTTTTTTCTCCCTCCTCCTCAGCGGGCAAAAAGATTGTCTTCACACCACCCCACACACAGCAAAATCGATGTGGACCACTGACCCTGCCTATCTCTAGACTCTCCCTAAAAGCATCGATAAGATCGGTCACTGCCGGCATTGCAAACCCCCCCCCACACAGCAAAATCGATTGTAGAACACTGACCCTGCCTATCTCCAGCCTCTCCCTAAAAGGATCGATAAGATCGGTCACTGCCGGCACTGCAAACCCCCCCCCACACAGCAAAATCGATTGTAGAACACTGACCCTAAATATCTCCAGCCTCTCCCTCAAATGCCCTAACAACTCGCCCTGCCTGCAGCACTCCGACCTGTCCCTCAATTCTTTTTGGACACAATATGATTTTTGCCTGTCTGTCCCTAATCAGCAGCCAGCACGCATGATTTGTGCTCTGTCCCTGAACTACAGCATAATGACGCAGTGGCGCTCCGTCTCGAACTTATAAAGACTTGGTCACTTGCTTCAGATGGCCAAACACAGCTACTAATACATTTGTAGGCATGGCTGGGATGGCTTAAGGCACACAAGTTAAACGCTTGTTGATTGGCTGTTGAAAGACCGCCATTAAAAGCGCGCCAATACATACAAACCCGGAAATAAAATGACCGAACACGGATTTTTACCCGAACATACCGTAAAGTTTTAGGGTCCGTGTTCGGGTAACAAAAATCCAATTATTCGGTACGAACACGAATAATACAGTCCGTGTTCGCTCAACACTATCCACAGATACATTAGACAGAAAAGAAGGATGATACCCGTAGCCAAATGAATGGAATTATTATATGCAAACTCTGTCAGTGGAATGAGCGACAGCTAATCATCCTGTGCAAAAAGAAAAAAGCACAGCATGTACTGTTCAAGAGTAGGGATAGGTGAAAAGTTCGGCCTGAGCATGAGTTCGGACTGAACATTTACCTGTTCGGCCGTTCGCCGAACACCTGAATTTGCAGGGTGTTCGCCCCGATGAGTACCCTGCAATGCTGCGCCCTGATTGGGCAAAGCTTTGCCTAATCAGGGAGCAGTATAAGCTGTTAGGGTCAGAACCGACCCGTTTTCAGGTTTTGAATGTCTATAAGTATCACATAAATTTGTTTATTGCATCAAGATTTTTTTACTTTGTCAGGAACCTCTATTTAAACAATGTAATAGAAAAATAATCTTTTTCACTAAATTATAAAATACTGTGGTGAAAATTAAGACGTTTATGGTGTTAGGGTCAATTCTGGCCCAGTTATAATATAGGATTTTAGGACACTAATAAGTGCCAAAACTGAAATCATAAACACTCTCTCTGCTTAGTAACACTGACAGCCAATCCCCTCTCAACCCTGTGAGCTGTAGTTAGGGAGGGGCCTATCTCTTTGCCTGCTTGTCTGCTTCTCTAAATAAAGTGAAGAAACATAGGACAAATACATTTCAGAGTTGCTGACTTTATTTTACCATTTTTTAAATTTGAAAATGAGAGGTATGCTATCAAAAGAAAGGTCTAAGGGGTCACACCAAAAATATTAAAACCAATCTTTTCAAGGATAAAGAAGCCTAACAAGGTAACCAAGAGGTAAGAAACAAATTTGATGATAAATAATTATTCAGAGGGTATTTTATGGCTGATTTAAAACACGGGTCAAAACCGACCCGTTAACATCATGGATAGTAACGGAATTCTAACATAAGAGGAGGGTTAAGGAGCGGGGCTGGGAAGCCGGCCCCGGCGTCCTTAATACCCAATGAGTTATCAGCTGTCAAGGGGTTTCCCTGCTGACAGCTGCAAAAAAAAAAAAAAACATTTCCTTTAAATATAGTGCCTGGAGGTGTTGTGGAAATGTTTTTAATGTTTGTGTGGACATTTTTCAGGAAGTGATTTATTATAAATTGACATTATGTCTCCCAGTGTCAGTTTACCGGTAATCGCTATGCACAGCGAATATGGCTTTAACTGGCATTGAGGAAAGACCTGTAGTTGTAGAAACCTGCCATTAAATGCACTCACCTGAGCTCCCAAAGGGCAGGCACTCTGAGCAGCTACTGCTGGAGCGAACGCTGGTCCGTATCTATGGCAGTACAATGCAAACTTCACCATGCAAATGTATATCAGCCAGTCGGGGCTCCAGTATTTACTGGTGGAGATATGTTTGTGATGTTGAATTAGCGTAGTTTTGATAAATCTCTGCCCTTTTGCTGGAATAATGGCTTGTACCTTTCCATTATGCTTGATCCGCATGATTGAAACACTGCTGCTATTTTCCTTTGCTGATATAGTCCCATTTACTGAAACAATAGCATAATCACTATCAAATATGGTTTTTTGAACTATATTATATAGGATTCCCTCTAACATGTTATGACGGGAGCGCGTTCATGAGAATCCATGCTAGTTCCATTGTACAGTGTTTGGCAGTTTCGCTTTCACTTGACAGTTGGGAACACGTGCACACAGTCAAGTTTGTGCATAAGCATACACTCCCCTTTTCTATTGTACTTTTAAAAGCATACATGTCTGTGATTGGTTGTGTTGACGCCATCTTCCCTGTAAACCCCTTTTGTTCTCTGACTATAAAATAAACAAGGAGTGCTGCCTGAACCAGCCTGTGGGTCTGTGTCTCTGGGGATGGTGAGCGCGCTCTAATGCCTTATACAAAAGAGCTGAGAACTGTGCTTTTTAGCACAGTGGGATTGATTGCACTTGGCGTATATTAATATCCAAAGGTGCACTTATTAGGGCAACAGAGTTATTTGTGCATCAAGCGTATATTCATTTCCACGACACATGGCGAGCTTTGGTAAGGTGCCGACGGAATTTCCTTTACAGCTGACCGAGAGGGGGGAAGACGAATTTGAGTCCAATACAACAAAATGGCCGGCAGTTTGGTAAGACAAACCTTATTTCAGCTTTTGAATTTTTTTTGTTGTCTTTAGACCAGGATTTGTTTTCTCTGTCCGCTGTTTAAGGTAATCTCCACTCAGAAAAATAACTTTGCTTCGCCTCTTTGTCAGGGCCTACCTTGTTGGAGTCTGTAACGCAGAGATGTACGTTCACCCTTGCAGATATCCACAGTCCAAGATGACCAGGTAAGAAAGCCACCTGGGCTGTCAATCTGTGCACGGGGGCTTGGCAGGGAAGGTGCTCCAATAAGCAGGACCGCAAGGAATACAATGGGAAGGGAAGACCAGGAATAACTGTAGTCACTGGACGACACGAGTCCGGATAAGGATCAGGAAATGAGAGGAAGATAAGGTCGCAGGAACAACATGGAGCGAAGGTAAGGATGGAAACCGGAGTCAGTCTGGAACACACACTCAGGAAAAAGGAACACAGGAACAAAGTCTGTCAAACAGGAACAATCTGGAACAAAGATCAGGAACACAGGAACAAAGTCTGTCAAACAGTAACAAAGATCAGCAATGAACTGACACTGCTCTAAGCGAGAGGCAGTGTTTTATAGCTTGCTTAATGAGCAATTAGCTTCAGGTGGACAATGAGAGACAGGAGTATACTCAGGTGAAGAAGTCCAGCCCCCTAGTGCTGCAGGCAATATCAGATTAACAGGACTGGATCCATATGAGCTGAAGTGTGGCTCAGAGGCAGGATAACAGGACAGAATTTTAAGGTACACAGGTTCAAATCCCATGTCAGGTACTTAATGGCAACCACGCCTGGCTGTCTGTAAGCCATGGTGAGAACCGTGACAGTACCCTGCCTTTAAAGATACCCTCTGGACAGGAACAGGTTCTTTGCAGAGGTCTTTTACAGGATAGGCATTCACAGGTTTTAATACTTCCTCAAACAACTTCAGGTCCTCCTTACGTACCACAGTGCCATTAGAAGCATATGTGTAGTCAGGTGAAAGAACTTTGTTGTCAGGGCAGGAAGTAAGGAAGGTGCTTGCTAGAACAGGAGTTTCTTTGGAAAGAGGTACAGACTTTACTGGACCTGGAGGAGGGAATTCCATAGGGGTATTGGTTTCAACGATTGCCATAGTCTGGGTGCCCTTTTCAGACACAGAACAGGGACAGGGCTGGCAGCAACCTTGGCAGTTTCCAGGCTGTGTTTCTGGGAAGACAGGACGGATCTGCATGGTATCCACTGGGAGAGCCTTAGGCCTGGATGGACGAGTTGGGCAAAATGTGATAAAATGTCCTCTCTCTCCACCATAGAAACAAAGGCCACTGTTTCTCCTACGGTCTCTTTCTTTGGAAGACAGCCTTGTGCGCACGGCGCCGATCTCCATGGGCTCCTCTTTAGCCTCTGGAGAATCAGGGCATATTGGAGTAGTGTCAGGGTAACAAGGCCGGCTGGTGCAGGCAGGCTTGTACCGTGACCAGGCAGAGTCATATTCGTATGGGTTTGCTTTTTCACTAGGTACCCGAGGTCTGCGGGAACCGGGAGCAGGCTTGGAAGTAGCTTTCTGGGAGGTAAAACACTGAGAGTCCAAGGCCATTATAAATGACTCCCAATTGTCCAAGATAGGACTTTTCTCCTGAAGCTTCTGGTATGCCCATGTCTTCATCCTTATGGAAAGCAGATTAACAGCAGAATGAACCTTGATAAAGTCACTGTAATAGGTCCTGGGCTTAAGGACAAACAGGAGCTCACAATCCATTCGGAAGGTTGTAAATGAGGAACGGGAACCATCAAATCTGTCAGGTAACAAGACATAGGGTTCTGGATGTGCAGGTTCCAGGGCTGGGCGTACTGTGCCTTTTAAGTATCAGCACTTCTTGCTGCAACTCAGACACAGTCTGGGCCAGGCTGGACACCTGCTGGGTGAGCTGCTTGCACATCTCTGCGGACTCCATATAGTCAGTTCATTATGCCACGGGACTTACCTTTGTTGGAGTCTGTAACACAGAGATGTACGCTCACCCTTGCAGATATCCACAGTCCAAGGTGACCAGGTAAGAAAGCCACCTGGGCTGTGAATCTGTGCACGGGGCTTGGCAGGGAAGGTGCTCCAATAAGCAGGACTGGAAGGAATACAATGAGAAGGGAAGTCCAGGAATAACTGTAGTCACTGGATGACACGAGTCCGGATAAGGATCAGTAGATGGAGTGAAGGTAAGGGTGGAAGCCGGAGTCAGTCTGGAACACACGCTCAGGAAACAGGAACACAGGAACAAAGTCTGTCAAACAGGAACAATCTGGAACCAAGATCAGGAACACAGGAACAAAGTCTGTCAAACAGTAACAAAGATCAGCAATGAACTGACACTGCTCTAAGCGAGAGGCAGTATTTTATAGCTTGCTTAATGAGCAATTAGCTTCAGGTGGACAATGAGAGACAGGAGTATACTAAGGTGAAGAAGTTGAAGCTAAAGTGTGGCTCAGAAGTAGGATAACAGGACAGAATGTTAAAGTACACAGGTTCAAATCCCATGTCAGGTACTTAATGGCGACCACGCCTGGCTGTCTGTAAGCCATGGCGAGAACTGTGACACTCTTTCTGTATAAGTATGGGGTTTATTTTGTGTTTTTAATATCTGTAATTTGGGGTGAATGTATTGATTGGGGGAAAAACCTATATGATGTCCTCTGTAGGCCACAAGTCAATATAGCCTAAAGGGTGTTTGTTTTTTGTACAGTATATGTTGTGTTTTAATGTAAAGGAGTTTTATATGGGGTTGTGATATATGTGTTAAACTTTTCCTTTTAGCATCTCTGTTGTAATATCAGTTTCGTTCGATAGGATAACAATAGATTACCAGTCGGTATTGGTTTTGGTGGCAGATACCACGTTTTAGTATAACAATTGGTTTTTGTATGTGCTGGAATTGGTTTTTGGTGACAACTCATTTATTAGTGGTACTGGTGGTTGTTTTAGACCAGGGGTGGGGAACCTCCGGCCCGCGGGCCGCATGCAGCCCGCACAATCCTTCTGGCCGGCCCGCACAATCGTTGCGATCCGCCCCCCCGTGCCGCTGTGTCAGAAGGAGCCGATGGCTCCGTTCTGACACTGTGAATCTCCGAAAAGGGTGGACCCGAGGCGCAGAGGAGTGCGCCTCGAGCCCGCCCATTTGTGTGACAATAGCGAATGAAAATTCACTACTGTCTCACGTATCCGCCTCCTCCTCGGCCAATGTCATTGGCCGAGGAGGAGGCGGGATGCGGGACGCGGGAGGACTCGAAGAGACGAAGAGAGGAAGCCGCCCGCCGATACAACAGGTAAGTCAAGTGCACTGGGGCTTGGCACGCTGTTCACTCTGCATTGTGGTCAATCACTCTGCATTGAAAGGGAGCATGCTGTGGGCACTCTGCATTGAAAGGGGGCACGCTCTGGGCACTCTGCATTGAAAGGGGGCACGCTCTGGGCACTCCGCATTGAAAGGGGGCACGCTCTGGGCACTCCGCATTGAAAGGGGGCACGCTCTGGGCATTCCGCATTGAAAGGGGGCACGCTCTGGGCACTCCGCATTGAAAGGGGGCACGCTGTGGGCACTCCGCATTGAAAGGGGGCACGCTCTGGGCACTCTGCATTGAAAGGGGGCACGCTCTGGGCACTCCGCATTGAAAGGGGGCACTCCGCATTGAAAGGGGGCACGCTGTGGGCACTCCGCATTGAAAGGGGGCACGCTCTGGGCACTCCGCATTGAAAGGGAGCACGCTCTGGGCACTCCACATTGAAAGGGGGCACGCTGTGGGCACTCCGCATTGAAAGGGGGCACGCTGTGGGCACTCCGCATTGAAAGGGGGCACGCTGTGGTCAGTCTGCATTGAAAGGGGGCACACTATACCTTGATTACTGAAGGCCCCTTTCACACTTTTGTGACCTCAAAGTCACGCAATTTTTTACAGCGTTTTTTGCCGCAAAGCAATGCCTATTACATTTATGCATACATTTTGTATGGCCCCCGAATGATGTTACAAAAATCCAAATGGCCCTTGGTAGAAAAAAGGTTCCCCACCCCTGTTTTAGACGCTGAAGTTTGAGTTGAGTATAGAGCATGGGTTGTTTCACAGGGCTGATCACCGTGTTAAATAACTTTGTATAGTGCATGTCCGTTATAATAAGTCCAACTTTTAATGTGAAATTTATGTGGTTTTTGCTTCCTATGCACTAAAACTCATTTATTACAGTGACCTTTGTGTTTTACAAGATCTCAGTGCCACCATTTTTTGTTTTTGTAGTAGTCATTTTTAGCACTGCAGTTTTAATAAGGAATTCAGTTTTAGGTGTAGCTGAGCCATTTTTTTTAAAAACTGAGTTTTGGTGTCTATTAAAACGAAATTGTTTATTTTTGCATTAGGTGTCTGTGCCCAGAATATTTCATTTTGGTTGTAACTTTTCTCTGTTTTTGTGTAACTTTTTACTTTTCTGTTCAGTGTTGAGTTGAATTAGTCCCTTTTTTACATTGGATTTGTTCTGAGGTTGTAATTATTTTGGTTTTGTATAAGCATTTTCTGTCCTTTGTTCTACCCACATGCTTGTTTCAAAACCTAATCTTAAGAGACCAGTCTGACTGGTATACTTACATATCAATGGAGAGAGCTTTGGCTTGACATTCCTTTGAGATTGGGTTTGTTTTGTGCTGATTTGAGGGTACTTTGTGAAGGCATTGTACATTCTGTGTTCAAGTCCATCTTGTTTTATAGGAGGTGATTGTGGTTTGTAGAATTTTGGTTTTGTTAGCATTTATATGGGAGAAACAGCATTTAGAGGATTTTTATACTGTTAGTCTGTAAATCATCTCAGAGTGGGAATTACCTTGGTTTCAGCGGTGAAAGACAGGAAATAGAGAAACAGTTTTATTTAATTTTGAACTCACTGGTTTAGATTGTTTGTTTTTCTATTGTTGGCTTTTTGTTTCTCATGGTGCAGCCACCATTTTGTTTCCCTTTGCGTGTGAAATCATGTGCTCGAGCCGTCATGTTGTGTTAGTCTGACCACCATCTTTTTTTGTTACAGTGAGTTCAGTTTTTTCCCCTTTTTGGGTTTTAGCTATTTTTGAATTATTATACTGAAATCAAATTCCAGTAGAATTATTGCAGTCTCTGCATTGAATTTTAGTCTTAAGTGAAATCTTTAACTTTTCACTGAATTTCAATACATAGCAAAACCAACTTTAGCTGTGAGTTTTTCTGGTAAAGAGTGTATTTTTAGTGGTGTTGTTTTGTTAAATTTTTATTGTTTGGGCGTTTTCTTTGGGTTTCTCAGAGGGCAATTCATGCCCCCTCACCCACTGTTTTGGGTTTTTATAGCACAAGCGGCAATTTGTATAGTATCACATTGCTGTTGGTTTGCGGTAGAAAAAGAGAGGTTACGGTTTTAGAATTATTTTTTATATTCACTTTCCATAAACTAATTCCGCAAGCGAGGATAACACGCTTTATGGATTAGAATTGTTTTCCACAGCAAATAGTTGATTTCAATTTGTATACGCCCAGACTGTTCATTTTGGAGTTTTTTGTGTGACAGTGATTCAGGTGTTATACTGAGATATTGTACAACTAGTAAATAGAACAGAAGGCAATCCCCATTCTTTGTATTTAACAATTATGTATTGAGAGAAGCCACATTGTTCTGTAGAGAAAGCAGATGTATGTGTGCTGTGCAGTTTGTCTGGTGAACTGCAGTGTAGGATCACTGTGAAACAGTCGGTGAGGCCGGGAATACACTGCGAGGGGTAGAAACACAACCTGGGAGGTGATCATTACCGTGTTGGGTGAATAACATACACATCGCCTCAGGTAGGGTTTTTAGTTTGTGGGAACAGTTTAATAACCACTAGTATAGTGATTGTAGTCTGCCAATTCCCCGCAAAGAAAATTCACCGGGTGGTGTTCTCCTAAAGTGGTGCAAGGGGTCCCCCTGGACACAGGGTTAAGACAGTAAGCCGATTTGAATCGCCAAGGGCAATGAGCAGTCCATGTCAGGGAAGGAAAGCGAGGCTTCCCACAGTCAGACGACTGCACAATACATGAAATATAGTTTTGGGGTGAAGACCATAGAACCCCTTAAAGAATGGCACAGGTGGTCCAAGGGGACCGTTTGGGTTATCCCTCTAGAGGGAACTTTTGATGCCTGGAGATGGGAGAAATTCATAACTGAGTTTAAACTCAGACGCAAAGACTTTAGATGTAGCACAATTGTGGCTTCAGACACCTATTATGGTCAATCAGCAAGGCATGCATGGGGGGGTTTCAGTCCGGAAGAACTGCATTATGTAAACTTGTGCAGCGCTAAAGAAAGAAAAAAATGTATTATCCAACAAAATGAATTGTCCAATCACAGGAGGCTTGGTTTTGAAAAGGAGAGGAAAGGGAATTCAGAGTGAGGCTTGGTTCTAGAAAGGGGAGGAGAGGTAATTCAGAGTGAGGCTTGGCTCGGGAAGTGTGAGGTCTCTGGATGGTGGAAGGTTTTGAATACAGTAGTGTACTATTGGAAGGTAGAGGATTCTGCTGTAAGGGGAATCTCTGAACAATTCCATCTGCTGGAGATTTGCATGGTTTCCATTGGAATCGGTGAAAATCTGTGGGGACACTCCATCATTTTAAGCCTGTTTGACTCTTACACTATAAGGTGTTTGGGGTCCCATCTATCTGGTGAGCGCAACATATTTTTACCTTCACTGGTGACGGAATTTGCTGCACTTATTTGATTTTCACCAATTTATACATATTGGACTTTCTACATCACCATTGTTTATTCCGTCGTTGAGGAATGTTTCCTGTGATTGGACAATTCATTTTGTTGGATAATACATTTTTTTCTTTCTTTAGCGCTGCACATATTTTTGTATTTGTATTGTTGTATCACTTTCTTTAGTTCAGTGATTGGTGTCAGCTGCTTACACTATTCTTTTAAGTTAGCGCATTAATTTTTTCTCTATTATGTAAACTTGGCCTGATGAGATAGCTGAGTCCAGTGATCCGGTTATGGAAGTGGAGGAAGCTCTTTCTGGGCTAACTTTACTGAGACGAGCCAGATCCGCTGACACTGAACCTGTCACTGTCTCTCCTGATTCACAGCCTGTTATTGACTCTACTATCTCTGCATTTTAATCTCTGTTTTCTTCAGCTCACAGTACAGACCTCGATACTGTTAACACCCGCCCACCTCACGCTGTCTCTATCTCTCAACAGCCTATCATAACACCTGCACCCTCTGCTTCTAAGTCTTTGGCAAGCTATGAGTTCTTTTAACAGGTCTGCTATGGATGTGGAAAGTCAGGGCATATCAGGCATAATTGTCCGACCAAACCAGGTGGTCTGCAGGGTGAGTGGCAATTTATTCCGGAGGATCCAGAAACTTCAAAGGTAGGTATGGTCAGAGACGACTGAGTCGACCGAGTCACCCAAGCCCGAGCAGATGACCACATCCTTATCGCTAATACAAGATGCCCCGAAAGCCTACCTCTGCATCAGATGCCAAGAATCCCAGCCCGACCGATGATCAACGCGTCCCATCACTTCATGTCCTCCCTCTGAGTCACCTCCTGAAGATTGGAACCTACGTGTCAACATTCGTTCCTTTTTTACCCGTTATCATTCTTTATAACTTTTTGAAATGAATTGTTTTTATGCATGAGAAGAACTGTTCTGTTTATTTGGAAGAAGAAGATCAAGATTCATCGAGGGACACATGGGAGCATATGACAAAGAGGAGGGGCTGTTGTGGAAATTTTAATAATGTTTGTGTGGAAATTTTTCAGGAAGTGTTTTATTTAAATTGACGTTATGTCTCCCAGTGTCAGTTTACCGGTAATCGCTATGCACAGCGAATATGGCTTTAACTGGCATTGAGGAAAGACCTGTAGTTGTGGAAGCCTTCCATTAAATGGAGACTGCATACCACTCACCTGATCTCCTGAACGGCGGGCGCTCTGAGCGGCTACGGCTGGAGCGAACGCTGGTCCGGATCTATGGCAGTGATGCGAACTTCACTGTGCAAATGTATATCAGCCAGCCGGGGCCCCGGTATTCACTGGTGGAGATATGGTTGTGATGTGGAATTATTGTCGTTTTGATAAATATCTGCTTTTTTGCTGGAGTAATGGCTGTTAGTTTTCTATTATGCTTGATCCGCATGATTGAAACACTGCTGCTATTTTCCTTTGCAGATATAGTCTCATTTACTGGAAAAATAGCATAAACACTATCAAATATGATTTTTATGAACTATATTTTTTTTTTTTTTTGTATACAAACTTTTATTGAAAGGAAACAGAAGATGGTGGTACAAAGAGAATTGGTACAATAATATGACAAAAATTGGTATCACATAGAGTAAACAGAGATATAACAATCTTAAGTCATTTCAATTTAACTCTATTCAAAATGGGAATTTGATATCAAAATAACAACAAGGGTATTGAGAATATCATTCCTGGATATAAGTACAGAGCAGAAAGAGATTTCCATACCACTAAGCGTTAAGCCGGAGACACGGTGTCAAATAAAAGGGTTTTAAATAGTTAGTCACCTATACAGTAATTAGAAAAAAAAATATCTGAGTGTTTAATCCATGGGTCCCATTTATTAGTGTGAAATTTAATAGAGTTGTGAATAGTATGAAAAATTTTTTCCATAATATAGATCGAGTTTATTCTTGTTTTAAGTTGTGAAACCGGAAAAGAGTTTGATTTCCAATGTATAGCAATCAGCCATTGAATAGCAACTGAGATAGTGTGAATTAGTCTATAGGATTCACTCTAACAGGTTATGACGGGAGTGCATGCATATGTACTGACATGGCCGCGTTCATGAGAATCCATGATAGTTACATTGTATAGTGTTTGGCAGTTTCAACCCATGTAAATCTATCGTCAATCACGCTGCCCGCTGCACCTGCCGACCCAAAAAAAGCAAAATAAAAAGCTCCGCTCTTGTTGTGAACGCTTCCCGCAGTATGCCTATTCATGGTTTGACAGTTCCTATATAGGGAATGGGCAGGACCACACCGGGGACGTCACCCCCTCATGACGTCACAGACTGATGCATGCTGAGTTGGTGACGTCACAAGGGGCAGGGTCGCCAGGTGACGTCACTGGTGTAGCCCCTCCCATTTCCTATATGAGAACTATCAAACAGCAAATAGGCAGACCACGGTAAGCGCTCATAACAAGAGCGAAGCTTTTTTTTCTTTCTTTTTTGGATTGGTGGGTAGGGTGGATGGCGTCATTGACGATAGATTTACATCAGGGGACACTATTTTTTATTTTTGAATATAGGAATTGTCAAACAAACTGTCTTGTGTGTGTGTGTTTTTTTTTGTACACTTTTTTGGTGAATGGATAGGGGTAAGATGTACCCGATACCCATTCACATGGGGGGGGGCTGGGATCTGGGGGCCCCCTTGTTAAAGTGGGCTTCCACATTCTGATAAGCCCCCCACCCACTGACCCTGACAACCACAGCCCTGGTTTGTCTGGAAGGGGCCCTTGTCCCTATCAACATGGGGCAAGATGCTCTGGGGTGGGAGGTCAGAGCCCCCCCTGCCCCAGGGCACCCCCCCATGTTGAGGGCATGTGGCCTGGTATGGTTCAGGAGGGGGGGTCGCTATTCCCCTCTACTTTCCTGACCAGCCAGGCTGCATGCCTGGATAAGGGTCTGGTATGGATTTTGGGGGGGACTCCACGGCATTTTTAGAAAAAAATGAATAATAATAGCTGGGAGCCGGCAATTGTAACTGCGAATCATTTTAACTGGGATTTGACTTGTTTTTTTTTTCTTTATAAATTTCATTTTTGATGTAGCAAGATCTAGTATATATGCAACATATGTGCCATTTTACAGGCGCATAAAGGGGACCATGTCCTCCAGGGCAGTACCCAAACCCCCATAGCAGTTTTATGGCTAATTACTTGCATATAAGCCTTCAAAATAGAAACTTTTGATTTTTCCTGTTCGGCTTTCATAGACTTCAATGGGGTTCGCTGTTCGGTTAGAACATTTCCCCTGTTCGGGAGTTCTGCTGCCAACCGAACAGGGGGGTGTTTGGCCCATCCCTATTCAAGAGTCTGTTTTGTCTTGTTTGTTTGAGGATGATGTGCAGTGGAAAGACGGAGCTCAAAGTTTAAAGCTCTCCAGAATCTACTGTGCCCCTTGGTCTGAGACAATGCTATCAGGAATATCATGATATTTTACAATTTGTTTAAAGAAAACAGAGGCAGTCTCAGTGGCAGAAGGGGATCCCTTCAAAGGTACAAAATGTGCCATCTTGGTCAGACGATCAATCACGACAAAAATAGTAGTGAAAACTTCAGATGGGGGTAGTTCCACAATAAAATCCATAGAGATTATACTCCATGGTTTCTCAAGCACTGTTAGAGACTCCAGTAGTCCCCAAGTTCTGGCTTTATCAGATTTACTCTGAAGGCATATTAAACAAGATTTAACATATTTCTTGCAATCTTGCATCAAATCTGGCCACCAGAAGGAACAGGAGATCAAGTCTGCAGTCTTGTAGATTCCAAAATGACCTGCCAAGGGGTGATCATGACATCTATTAAGGACTAAATTGCTAAGAAATAAAGATTTGTTTATTATGGAAGAAAGAATGGCTATTCTTTGGCTGAAGACACACAATTTGAGTAGGTGGCTGGTTTATAACAGCCACTTTTATTTGTAACATCAGATCTAGACGTAGAATATTTTTGGCTGGCAAAATAGTATCAGGTTCCATGGGCAAAACTGAGTCATGGAACAATTGTGAGAGTGCATCGGGTTTACAGTTCTTAGATCAATAGCAATAAGTTACATAGTTGATGAAGTTGAAAAAAAGACACCAGTCCATCCATTTCAACCTGTGGTGTGTGTGCTTGTGTTTGTGTCAATAGTACATATCCCTGTATGCTGTGATCGTTAAGGTACCCATATTATAGTTTTTTTAAACTATTGAAACGCTTTGCTGATACCACTGCTTGTGGAAGAAAATTCCACATCCTTACAACTCTGAGAGTAAAAAACCATCTACGCAGTTTAAGGTTAAACCGCTTCTCTTTCAATTTCAGTGAATAGCCATGCGTCTTTTTAAATTTCCTTTCACTGAAACGTTCTTTCCATATGCTAGGGTAACCAGTACAAAATGTGTACATCCCTATCATATCCCCTCTCAAGCGTCTCCTCTCCTGAGAGAATAAGTTTAATGCTTGTAGTCTTTCCTCATAGCTGAGATCCTCTAGTCGCTTTATTAGCTTTGTTGCCCTTCTCTGGACTCTCTCCAGTTCCAACACATCTTTCTAGAGAACTGGTGCCCAGAACTGGATGGCATATTCAAGATGTGGCTGGACCAGAGTTTTGTAAAGTGGAAGAATTATCATTTTTTCTCTGGAGTGAATCCCCTTTTTAATGCATGCCAATATTCTGTTGGCCTTGCTTGAAGCAGTTTGGCATGTCATGCCATTGCTGAGCCTGTCGTCTACTACAGTGGTTCCCAAAGTGGGGGTCGCGACCCCCCGGGGGGTCGCGGAGTGGGGAGCGGGGGGTCGCGAGATGCGTGTTATACGCCGATATTAAAAAAAAAAACGGCCAGGAAGCATCGCCGAGAGCAGAAGGGGCGGGCCGGGCCGAGGAGAAGGAAGGACTAGCTGTCATTAGAGCAGAAGGGGCGGCCCGAGCCGAGGAGAAGAGAGAACGAGCGAGCGCAGTCATCGGTAGTCCCGCCTATGACAGACGTCACACGTCTCGGCAGAGGAGACGGGACTTCCGATGACTGCGCTCGCTTGTTCTCCCTTCTCCTCGGCTCGGCCCGCCCCCTTCTGCTCTTACGGTATGACAGCTCGTCCTTCCTTCTCGGCCCGGCCCGCCCCTTCTGCTCTCGGCGCTGCTTCCCGGTCTTTTTTGAAACAAAATGAGGTTAGTTCCAATGGCGCTTGCGATGCTGCATATTTGGACATTGCGCTTGCTAGGCTGCATGTATGGACACTTGGTGGGCTGCTTATATGGACACTTGGTGGGCTGCATGTATGGACACTGCTGGTGGGCTGCATGTATGGACACTGCTGGTGGGCTGCATGTATGGACACTGCTGGTGGGCTGCATTCATTGACACTGCTGGTGGGCTGCATGTATGGACACTGCTGGTGGGCTGCATTCATTGACACTGCTGGTGGGCTGCATGTATGGACACTGCTGGTGGGCTGCATGTATGGACACTGCTGGTGGGCTGCATGTATGGACACTGCTGGTGGGCTGCATTCATTGACACTGCTGGTGGGCTGCATGTATGGACACTGCTGGTGGGCTGCATGTATGGACACTGCTGGTGGGCTGCATTCATTGACACTGCTGGTGGGCTGCATGTATGGACACTGCTGGTGGGCTGCATTCATTGACACTGCTGGTGGGCTGCATGTATGGACACTGCTGGTGGGCTGCATTCATTGACACTGCTGGTGGGCTGCATGTATGGACACTGCTGGTGGGCTGCATTCATTGACACTGCTGGTGGGCTGCATGTATGGACACTGCTGGTGGGCTGCATGTATGGACACTGCTGGTGGGCTGCATTCATTGACACTGCTGGTGGGCTGCATGTATGGACACTGCTGGTGGGCTGCATTCATTGACACTGCTGGTGGGCTGCATGTATGGACACTGCTGGTGGGCTGCATGTATGGACACTGCTGGTGGGCTGCATGTATGGACACTGCTGGTGGGCTGCATTCATTGACACTGCTGGTGGGCTGCATGTATGGACACTGCTGGTGGGCTGCATGTATGGACACTGCTGGTGGGCTGCATTCATTGACACTGCTGGTGGGCTGCATGTATGGACACTGCTGGTGGGCTGCATGTATGGACACTGCTGGTGGGCTGCATGTATGGACACTGCTGGTGGGCTGCATGTATGGACACTGCTGGTGGGCTGCATTCATTGACACTGCTGGTGGGCTGCATGTATGGACACTGCTGGTGGGCTGCATTCATTGACACTGCTGGTGGGCTGCATGTATGGACACTGCTGGTGGGCTGCATGTATGGACACTGCTGGTGGGCTGCATGTATGGACACTGCTGGTGGGCTGCATGTATGGACACTGCTGGTGGGCTGCATGTATGGACACTGCTGGTGGGCTGCATTCATTGACACTGCTGGTGGGCTGCATGTATGGACACTGCTGGTGGGCTGCATTCATTGACACTGCTGGTGGGCTGCATGTATGGACACTGCTGGTGGGCTGCATGTATGGACACTGCTGGTGGGCTGCATTCATTGACACTGCTGGTGGGCTGCATGTATGGACACTGCTGGTGGGCTGCATGTATGGACACTGCTGGTGGGCTGCATGTATGGACACTGCTGGTGGGCTGTAATTTGTTAATAAAATAGCCTGGCTTAGAGATTGTGTTCCTTTTTGTTTTAGCTCTGTCAGTATGTAACCAAATCGCAAATCTTACATACGAGGGGGAGGGGGAGGGGTCGCGGGTCGTCAGCAATCTAATATTGGGGGTCGCGGTCTGAAAAGTTTGGGAACCCCTGGTCTACTAGAACCCCCAGGTCCTTTTCCATCCTAGATTCCCCCAGAGGTTCTCTCCCTAGTGAGTAACTTGCGTTGATATTTTTGCACCCAAATCCAATACTTACATTTTTCAATCTTAAACCTCATTTGCCATGTAGTTGCCCACCCCAATATTTTATCGAGGTCCTCCTGTAAGGTTTCCAAATCCTGCGTAGAAGTTACTACCCTGCTTAACTTAATGTTATCCGCAAATACTGAGATTTATCCATTTATCCCATCCTCTATATCATTAATGAATAAATTAAACAGTATTGGTCCCAAGACTGATCCTCGGGGGACCCCACTTACCACATCGGATCATTCTGAATACACAATATTTATCACCACCCTTTGGACCCACCCCTGTAGCCAGCTTTCAATCCAGGTATTTGGTCCATGCCGACAGACATCAGTTTGTACAGTAAACGTTTATGCGAAACTGTATCAAATGCCTTTGCAAAATCCAGATACACATCTTCAGGCCTTACTTTATCTAGATGGCAGCTCACTTCTTCATAGAATGTTAATACACTGCTCAAGAGAATTACGGGAACACTTTTTAATCAGTGTATAGCATCAAGTCAATTAAAATCCTGGCATATTGATCTGGTCAGTTAAGTAGCGGAGGGGGTTGTTAATGAGATTCAGCTGCTTTGGTGTTAATTAAATTAACAACAGGGGCTCTAGATGAGCAACAATTAGACAACATCCTAAACAGAATGGTTTTACAGGTGGAGGCCACTGACATATTTTCCCTACTCATTTTTTCTGACTGTTTTTCACTAGTTTTGCATTTGGCTAGGGTCAGTGTCACTACTGGTAACATGAGGCCCTATAGAGGTTGCACAGGCATTCCAATTCCTCCAGGATGGCACATCAATATGTGCCATTGCCAGAAGGTTTGCTGTGTCACCCATCACAGTCTCAAGAGCATGGAGGAGATTCCAGGAGACAGGCAGTTACTATAGGAAAGCTGGACAGGGCCAAAGAAAGTCCTTATCCCAATAATTCCAGAAAAGTTCTTGATAAACTTTCTGTAGAAGTTAGCAAACCCCACCAACCCTCTGTACAGCTTTTCTGTCCACAGGAGCCGGCCACTCCAGGACAGCAGTGACTACCTGAGAGTCCATGGCAATGCCATTGGCAGAAATGACAAGTCCCAGAAACTGTATGGTCTATTTTTCTATTTTTACAAATCACATTTTTCAGCCTTCGCATAGAGATGGTGTTCATGAAATCTGACCAATACCTTTATTATGTGGGCTTGATGTAGTTCCAAAGATTCATAGAAGATAAGGATGTCATCAAAATAAACGATGAAGAAGTCAAGATAGTCCCGAAAAATAGAATTTACAAAGTGGTGGAACGTACAGTAGCTGGAGCATTACAGAGTCTGAATGGCAGGACCAAATCCTCAAAATATCCAAATCTCGTCTGGAAAGCCATCTTCCACTCATCTCCTTCACTGATTCTGACTAGGTTATAAGCATCTTTTAAATCCAAATTGAAGAACACCTGTGCCCCCGTAATCTCTGAAACAGTTCAGGAATCAGAGGAAGGGGGTAATATTCCTTGACAGTGATTTTATTAAGGTTTCAATAATCCACACAAGGCATTAAGGTGGTTTTGTAGCACCACTTGTGGACCGGAAGGATTTACCCCCTTAGTGACCAAGCCATTTTTTTGCGATACGGCACTGCATTACTTTAACTGACAATTGTGCGGTTGTGCAACGCTGTACCCAAATAAAATTGTTGTCCTTTTTTTCCTCACAAATAGAGCTTTCATTTAGTGGTATTTGATCACCTCCGTGATTTTTATTTTTTGCGCTATAAACAAAAAAAGACCGAAAATTCTGAAAGAAACCAAACAATATTTTTCACTTTCTGCTATAAAACATTCCCAATAAAAAAAATGTAAAAATCAAATTTTTTCATAATTTTAGGCCAATATATATTCTTCTACTTTTTTTTGTAAAAAAAAAAAAAAATCACAATAAGATGGCTGCCAACAGGAGGGCAAGATACCTGCGTGGACATATTTACTGGCACCAGAGGGGAACCGTCCAGAGTGAGGACGCCTAGGATAGAGGACAAGCACCATTCAGGAGAATTGTCTTTATTCAACCTCACCTACTATGTAACTATGTAACTATGTAACTAAGATCAGCCCTAATTATCCATTGTCTGGTAAGAGGCTTATCCTCCTGGTTGAGTGGTATCCCATAGTTCACATCCTCTCCTGAGCACCTTTTCCTCATCTGGATTCATACATACACCCTTTAAATTTTGCTCTCTGGTAAGGGGCCAGTCCTTAACATGGTGGCGGGATCATCTGCACCCTAAAGTTGCTGTGGATATTTCACTTGGATATCTTCACATCTACTGAAAATATTGTTTTGGACTTTATGCACCTTTACTTCTGTTTTTTTCACCTTCACTTGAGTGTGATTCAGTTATTCACATTGTTGGAATATTAACTATATTTTGGACTTGATGCTTATCAGTTCACCAGTTCACCACAAATGTAATAGTTGTTTGACTATTTATTTTCATATTGTTGTATTGGTTCACTTCAACCTGATTGGTTGACACTTATCAGTTTAGCGCACCTGCTTCTTTTTATATATAGGCAAAGGGAACCAACTTCAAAGTTTTGGGTTTAAGATGGATACCAAAGGCAGGAGCTGTTATAAAAGTCTCTTTCAGAGTACAATGCATTTGACAGTAAATGGATGAAAAAAGATATCTCCTGTAAGCCAATCAATGTGAGGGTTATGTGACTTCAACCAGGTAATGCCAAGGATAATGGGAAACATGGGTGAAGTTATAACATCCAAGTGCAGAAATTTGTGATGTCCCAAAAAAGTATGGCAGAGAAAAGATACAGTCTCTTGAGTAACTGCTTCAGCAGCATTGGTTGAAATTCCTACCCTTTGTGTGTTCCTGTCCTGCTGAAGTGCTAAAGGCTGCCTCTTCTACCTTCAGCTTGACCTGGTCCTGGACATATACATCCACAACTTCAGGAAAGCGACAGCAAGACTTCCTGGGTTTACTTCTCCTCAGTTTTTGTGGCTGCGAAAGTACTGGCAGAGAAGCCTTCCAAATCTTAACAGTTTCTTCAATTTACCTCAGACAGAAGATTATGAACAAAACCACACTTCCCTAAGGCACAGCAAATCAGATGCAGAGCCCAGTGCAGATCACATCCAGCAGAATGGACAGTGGCTGAAGCCTGCACAGAGACCGGAGCCGTTACGATCACCAAAAGCTGCTCACAGATGTGTGTGAACACCGCTCTACTTTAGTCTCCCATCTCTCCAAGATTTTTGGTTGGCTTGACCATGGCCTCCAGGCTCTGAGGAAGAGGCACGGCCTCGAAACGCGTCAGCCCTCTGCTTCCAGTAAAGGACGTTGATCTTCTGGCAAGAGCCAGATATATGGAATTGATGTGCCTGAATTTTACGATTGTTTGTGAGTAGCTGATTTTTATCTTTATTTAAATAAACTCGCTGAGGATAATGCGCTAGGCTGGTGCGCCCTTTTCTTTGCTTTGTATTTTCAGTGTTTGGTCGACCGCCCTGGTCGTAAGGGGCAGCAAAGCCTAGCCATCATGGATGCCTAATATTAGCACGAGTTCCGGGATTGAGGCAGCCTGAGGACCAGGTTCCGAGCGCAGGAAAAAAGGGGGTGCTATATAGCACTCATCTTCTTCTTGAGTAACTGCGCCTGATTTAGAACCCGAGCCATCAGCCAGGTGAACAGAAAATCCCAGTTTCTTGGAGCAAAGAAGCTGGTGTTGGGCGACAAATGCAGAGTCCACAGAACAGTTGCAGGCCCAGAGTCTATAATTGCAGGTAAAAAGACAGTCTTTTCTGAGACTTGCAGCAGAAGCAAGAGAGACGTGTAACTGATCTCTCCCAGGGAGGTGCATCATATGGGACTGACTAAGATAGGATTTGCAGAATTTTACAGGTAAGTCTGTATGAAGAGACCAGCATCCCCCCAGTAGCGGCAAAGATGAGAAAATTGTCGTCAGAGACGTTCAGCAGGAGAAAGAGGTGGCCCACGAAAACTCCTAGAGGGTGATTTATGGTGTTCCCACTTTGTGGGGAGCACATTTGGCATCCTAGCGGTGGATGAGGAAGCTGGAAAGTCAGTCATTGAAGATACGGGAGGGGTTCTATTAGATATTTCAGATTGTCTTTCATGTAAACATCAATCTGGATGACGAGAATTATCAGATCTTCCAGGGACGCTGGCACCCCCACTCTGGCGACTTCATCAAAGTATCAGATAATCCTAGACGCAACTGATGAGGAAGTGTAGAATTATTCCATTGAGTGTCTGCACTAAGGATGGGCCAAACACTCTCCTGTTTTCCCGAACAGGGGAAATGTTCTAACTCGAACAGCAAACCCCATTGAAGCCTATGGGAGCCGAACAGGAAAAAACAAAAGTTCCAATTTTGAGGTCTTATATGCAAATAATTGGCCATAAAAGTGGTATGGAGGTCTGGGTACTGCCCTGGGGGACATATAAATAACATAAAAATAAAAAAAAAAAAAGTCAAAAAAATTGTTTTTTCAGGAGCAGTGGTTTTAATGATTCTTAAAGTGTAACAATAACAATAAAAAATTCCTTTAAATTAGGTGCCTGGGGGGTCCCCGTAATATGCCTGTAAAGTGGCACATCTGTAGCATGTATAGATCTTGATACAGCAAAATCAACACCAAGTCAAAACTGTCTTTTTTTCTGTACAATTTTTTGGTGAATGGGTAGGGGTATGATGTACCCGATACCCATTCACATAGGGGGGAACAGGATCTGGGGGCCCCCTTGTTAAAGGGGTTAGATCAAAATAAGCCTAATAATGAACCCCACCTTGATGCCCTCTTCTAAAAAAGTTTGTGGAAACAGGGAGAAATAGGGTCCGCAGGGGTTCCCGAAAAGTCTGAAATTTTTGGCGATCTCTAGAAAAACATTCGAGTATAGGCACCCTGGGTTCTGGAGGGGGAGTTGGTTCACAGAACAGGCTGGACTTGGTTTGAATGAATAGGTTTGCAACTGTGGGAAGAGCATCCATCTTGCCCGATAGCCAACTTTCCATGTGGTTGAGGTTTTCTTGCAAACTCTGCATGATGTAGGGTAATGCAGAGATTGATCGACAAATGTTCTTTAATGGAGATGCCTCCCTTTCAGACTCCATCCTTGGCTGACTGGTATGGTTGAAAACCTGGTAGGAGGCTAAAATGACAAGGTCGACCTCTCTTGTATCTCCAGCCCAGGCCCCACTGAGGGTGGAACAGATGGTGGCAAAGGACAGGAGGAACACGAGTGCCTGTACACGTTGATTGCAGAGCTGGTGGCTGGAGTTGTAAACTCGGTGGGTCAGATAGAGTATCAGATCTGGAACCGCGATTACAGATAGATCAGCCAAAGTTAAAGGGGCACTTCACCAGGATTGCAGGTTCAGGATGCTTGACTTGCCAGAGCTCCCCACAGGCTTGAGAAAGGAGCACACTGTGTTCCCTGGAGCTAGGATGAGGGGCAGCCAGCACAGGCACTTAGAAGTAACATGAAGCCAAACAGAAGACAGAAGTGTAGTAAGAGGGATAGCCTGAGTCAGCAACGAGCGGTCAGAGACATACCAAGGTATCAGACAGGAGCGAGGTTAGGATTAAGCTGAAGTCCAGGAACGATGATCAGAAGCATAAATTGGATCCAATGTCAGGTTAATAGCAAGCCAGGTCAGCAACAGATCATACAGGATTCAAGCGGCGCACAAGGAAACAGCTGAAGACCAGTCAGCGCTGAGCAGGAGTCAGAGCATCCTTTTTATAGGCTGTCTGGCGCCAATGGAGACTGTGGACATTCTCCTGAGAGAATGTGCATTTTTGCGGACATGCGCACGTTCGGTCACATTTTTGTGAAAATATGTTTGCCTGTGCCCTGCTTGCCTGTGCACGATTCTATGGGCAATAGCATACACATGGGCACGTGCGTGTGCCTGACGTGTCACAGAAGTTTCCTGACACCTTGTCAGAGGCTAAACTAGAACCCTCAGGCCACGGTGCATGAAACCATGAAGGGCTGCCCTGACCCCTGGACGGGGCCCTTCCTTTCGGGTTCAGGGTCATTTCCACTAATCCTGGGGCCCTTTACTCCCATCATGGGACCCCTTCATATGTTCTACCATCTTGGTGCCCCCACATGGTAGCGGAACACAAGGGCCCAGTCACAAGTGTGACCTTTTCAACCCTGATAATTCCGCCACTGGGGTCGATAGTTAGTTTTTTTCTATTATTTATTTATTTATTCATTTTACCATTATATTTTAAATATTCTTTTCATACAATTTTGTTTTTTTTTATTTTTTTACACATTTTTAAGGAGCTCCGTTGGGGGGCTTTGGTGAGATATTAGAGGTGTTCCACCTTTGAGGACGCAGTCCTCAATCTTCATCTCTGCAGCCTCAGCTGCACTGAATAAATGGACAGTAATAGCTCTGTACAGAGCTTCCCATTCAGTCACAAACATAGTTTACTATGCTTAGGTTATGAATGAAAAGAGTCAGTGATCGGTACCAATCACCGACTCTGTCTATTCAGAAAAAGAAGGGGCCGGTAAATTATATATATACCGCCCCCTTCCCCACTATCCTTTCTGGCACATCCCCCATAACAGCCAGCAGGAGAGGGAAGGGGGGGGGGGGACCTGGCAGTGCTGCAGGAGGCAAGGAGGGGCCAGGGGACCACAGAGCGGCCTGAGGGCAACAGGACCTGGATAGGAGGGGTGGCAGAGGCAGCATAGAGAGGAACCAATCCCCTCTCTTTTCCTCCGGCATCCATTGAATACCTGTGGGAGGAAGATGAGGAAAAGCAGGCATTCAGGGACTGCAGGAGGAAAATGGAGGGGATCTGTTCCTCTATATGTCAAACCTGCCTCCCCTCCTATCCAGGATGTACAGCGGAGCCGCATGGGCCTCCTGAAGCATGGGGCTGGGTAATAACTGTGACCCTTACAGGTATGCCCCTGGACCTTGTGCTACTGATGTAATGTCAAATTTTCCTATGGGGTTCTGTGATTTCTATATTTTCCCCTGAATATAGCATTAAGATCCACCCCAATATTCTAAAATACATTTTTAGGATTTCAGCACTGAAGCATTGGGTAAGCCCCAACTATCATAGGTCTTTATGGAAAGTATTCAATTTCATGCTTATGGTATCAAGGTTTAAGGGCCTATTTACACTAGGAACTGCATGTGAATCGCACAGAAACACAAGAAGTTCTGTGCAGTGCAATGTCAGCCCCATTCATTTTGAATGGGCTGAAACCACACTGCACCAAAAGTAGTGCATGCACAACACACTGCAACCACATTGCATGGGACTTTTGAACCATGCGATCCAGTGTGGGCCAGCGCAGGCATTTGCGACCTGTGTTTGGGGTGTCGTTAACTTTGAACTTACCCCCATAGCAGATCTCAAGGGCATTGCAATAGAAACACAGCTCTCCTGCACTGAGTTCTAGTGTTAACGGGCCTTAAGGAAGGGTATACATAACACAACCCCTCAAAAACCAATTCCAGTCAAATCTTTTTATGTTGTCATGGATTTATTAGGGAGAGGGAAAAAACACGGTGCCTCAAAGTGCAGCTGTATGGAGACTTTATTAAAAGATAAAAAGGATCTACTCAGAGGGATAAGAAAAGAATTAAAAAAAGAAAAAAGTCTCCATACAACTACACTAAGAGGAACTGTGTTTTCTCCCTCTCCATTGTGTTTTAGAGTTCTCTTCTAGCTCTCTACACTGGCTGCCTCCCAGGTCTCCACAGCTGTAAGCTGGACAGCCCTAGAGACTGCATCATGCTTCCTATTGACCCTTGAACTTCTGTAGCCACCTCTGTACTTTTGAATACTTAATTAATTGCCCATTTTTGGCTATACTCAACCAACCCCCCACCCCCCAAGCCCATCATCGGTGCCTGACTGAGCTGTATATATGAAATAAGTTATGTGCAGTGCTAATAAAGGATATGTTTAGTGCCTAAACAAATAAAATGTCCAAACAGTGGAAATAAGCCATCGAGTGGTGATCAAAATGCAGCATGAATTGCTATTAACATAAAGTCCAAATAGTGAACCCAAACGAAAATTGACAGTCAAATAACAGTTGGGTTACCCAGTATATCTAAAGGACTCCTGTAATGATAAGTGTAGAGTGTCAGAACACTCACCAGACATCAACCAAGTAATGGCATTGAAAACAAGTATAGCACCCTCCTAGTTAGGTGCTAGTCAGGGAGTGTAGTTTTGGTTCTGTCTACTTATCAGAAGAGCAACAGGCAAAACATAAGTGTACTCTGCTTATCAGGGAGCAGGGTTTGTAGTCAGGTCTGCTTAGTGTGCCAAGTGTGTATTAATTTGGTCTTTGTGGAGCATTATGGGACATGGTATAAAAAGCCAGGGGCACATGAAGTAGAGGTCTTTTTGCGGGGAGCAAAGTCCCAAAAGGAGGGTGGTGGCTGCCTCCTCTTCTGCAGCAGTTGGTGATGGTCACAGGCAGTCGGTCTGGTAAACCATTGGAGTGAGGCTTAGCCTAGAGGTCCAGGAGAGCTGACTGGAGGAGTTTGGGCAATGCGAGACTCTGGAGAAACAGTATCGTGTGTACAGAGGATCTTGTCCAGGGGTCTGCCTAGAAAGGGGACCACTCCAGAGTGTAGAGTCGGTGGACGGGTGTCAGCTAGGAAAAAGAAAGGGGGTACTGAGGGAGTACCCTGAAGAGAAACACAAATAGGAACACTCACTTAATCTTCATTCAAGTGGCAGGATGAAGTAGCAGCCTTGCCACATTATCAATTTAGAAGTCCTCTGGAATGTGAATAGTTAACAGTTGGGGTATCCCACTCATCCCTTCTCCCATCCCAGTTCTAAATAATACAACAAAACAACAACCCCAAGACTGTTCATTGACTGAGCCAAGAACCTAAAGTATTAAGATTTCTGCAAACAGTTGCTACGGGTAACCCAGAGGAATCCAAGTGTGTCATTCTTCAGCAGCTCCCTAGGGGGCAGTGCTACACAAGGGACAATACATCCAAAGTGTTATTAGATGCTTCTCCACAGTGATTTCCCTCCACCAATCCATGCACTCACCAGAAGATGAAATAAGATGAGCCTTGTACTGCTGTTAAGCGGTATGGTGGAGATGTGGTCCACTGTGTTGGTTCTGCAATCACTTCCAATGGGATATGCACTGTATAAAGAAGCTGGTGGTGATCTGGTGGCTGCAGCCAGCGCTGCTTCTCCCTACAGGTGTATGCAGGCTTAGTCTATGAGAACTTCTGTAGCCACCCCTGTACTTTTGGTTACTTAAGTAACTGCCTGTTATTGGCTACACTTCCTCCCCCCACCCCCAAGCCCATTATTGGTGCCTGACCAAGCTGTATGTACCATACTCTGAGGCTACTACTTCCCCTGTATGCTGAGTCTTTTCTACTATGGATTTTTTAGGGAAGACTTAGAACCTCTGCTGGCTTTACTGACTCTTGTGTGATTATTAAAGATGTAGCACCCTACAAGGTAGGTGCTAGGCATAAGCATAGTGGGCCTTGGCTGCCTAACAGCAGGGCCATGATTTTCAGCTGGGCTGTCGTGTCTCCCAGGTGTTGCTGTTGAGACTGGGGAGTTTCCCCACTGGCTCCATGAGAGGGTTCTCATTGGGCAGTGGAGGACTCTTCCCCGGCTGTCCTGGATGCAGAGGTGGCTACAGAAAAAGGTGGCACTTGAATACAGATATGATTATCCATATGCTCCTAGAGAGGTGATGTTGCTTGTGGAAAAATTCAGAGATTTTTGGTGCGATGAGATTATCTGGGATTTTCTGTTTGTTCCCAAACCATACAGGGACTCACCAGAAGAAAAGTTGAAAGAGAGTTTTAACAATGTAAAAGCTCAGTGGAACTTTGGGCACTCCATTTATATTGACAGAGTGGAGGTCCGCCACCCAGATTGGTCAGGTCAAGCCTGGTCCATCAGAGTCAAAGATGAACAAGGCACTTATGTCCGGGTTCCCCACCCTGATTATTATATCTAAACGGAATAAGTTATTAATTCCAAAGTCTCAAAACTGTGCATATTTGGCCGGCTGGCCATCACAACTGACTAAGGAACTTTTGAAAAGAAATGTAATGCTGAATTTACAAGTTTGTTGAAGGTGTTTAAGTTTCAATGCAGACCCCTTGGGCCAACGGGCCAGGGTCTTGGAAGACTGTTGCTAGGTTAGACCCCCTGGGCCATCGGGCCAGGGTCCCTGTGGATTCCAAATACTGTGTGGGAAACCTTCCACAGTTTAAACAAGGTGAAGATACAGTTTGTTGCAGATTCAAGTGTATCCAAAAACTTTGGTGGGCGGTGCCCTGAAGGACCCGTGTGTTACTACCCTGACTCAGCAGGACTGCAGGTCATTCAGCACTGTGACTTGCTCTGTTTCCTTCAGGTAGTACTTTAAGAGACAGCAAGAGGGCGCTGTGTCTCACTTCATCAAAGGAATCTGCATAGTTAGCCAGTGTTAGGGTACAGACTTCTTACTGCCAAGGAGTGGACCCGACGAGTCAAGACACTGGTCAACAGAGGTAGTCAGGGAAGAGAGTGGAAAGGTCACCCTGCAAGGAGGGTCTTTCCATTCAACTGTCTTGATAGTTAGTCTTGTATTTTCCAAAGTGTATGCAGTTGACTAACTTTTGCTTCCATTTTCTCTACAGGTGGGATCATCTTAGAGACAGTCAGTTAGGAAATGTACATTGTGTTTGCTTTGAAAATCCCCACCAAGCGAGTTTGTTTGGTGGGGGGTGCATCATTTCTCATGCACCCTAAAATATTTGTATATTTGTACAGCAGAGCATGTACAGCTATATTTTTTCACCGTAACTTATTTGTACATTTGTTCTTTCCCTTTACTCCTGAGATTTTGGCCAGAGTTTTTTATAGGAAGCGACTGCCTCAGAGTCAGAGGGACCTGACTTAGTTTGGTGTGGGGTGGATGTAGCACCCTACAAGGTAGGTACTAGGCAAAAGCATAGTGGGCCTTGGCTGCCTAACAGCAGGGCCATGATTTTCAGCTGGGCTGTCATGTCTCCCAGGTGTTGCTGTTGAGACTGGAGAGTCTCTCCACTGGCTCCATGAGAGGGTTCTCATTGGGCAGTGGAGGAAACCCAATCAGTGGCAAGCTTGTATCTACCCCAGAAAGGCAGATTCTGCCGCACAGGATTCTGGGAGTGGGTATAAGTTTGAGGGGAGCACATGACGCAGTGTATTTGGCGGGAAGCAGAGTCCCAGGAGGGAGAGTACGGCTGTCTTTCCTCCTGTCAGAAGGATCAGGTGTCTCGGGCGGCTTGCCTGAGGGGACAGAGAGAGAGCTGAATGTTATATGAATAAAGCCGGCACACGAAAAGTCTTCTTCCAAGTAAAATGCTTTATTCCAACATGGATAGCGGTGACAACATGACAGATGCTGACGCGTTTCGGCTTTACGCCTTCCTCGAGAGAGAGAGCTGAGCTGCAGAGAGGATCCATGTGCCGAGGACCAGCGGAGAGAGGGGGTCCAGTTCCAGGAAAGCCTTCCCAGTTTGTGAGTACTGTGAACTACCCCTGGGGGTCTGCCTAGCCAAGAGGGGACCACTTCGGTGAAGGGCCAAGGGATCCAGGAGCTAGCTAGCGGTAAAGGGGGTGCCAGTGTGACCCTGAAGTGTCAGAGGGGGTGCCTAGTGAGAGGACCCTGAAGTGTCAGAGGGGGTGCCTAGTGAGAGGACCCTGAAGTGTAAAGAGGGCGCCAGCGGTTGGGCCCTGAAGGTTTAATATGTACAGCATGCAGTGTACAGTGTTAAGAGTTACAGCAGCAAAAGCAGTTACAAGGAGCTACCTCAGTCAGTGAAGGGCTGAAGGGAGCCGTTCACAGGACATTGGAGCTAAACAGAGTGTCAAGAGTCAAGTCTCACTACAGTCCAGGATCTTTTGTGTTAACCAGAGGGATAAAAGTCAAGTTCTAGCACAGTTCAGCAAAACAGTATTTTTCAAGCGTCAGTGAGCGTTGGTCGGCATCCAGCTGGCATCAAGACAGCGCTAACAGGCATTTTTCAGCAAAGTGTCCCAGTTATACCTAGTTGAGCCAGAGGAATATCCCACTCATTCCCTTCTCCCATCCCCATTATCAAATAAACTAAACAAACCCAAGATGCTGGACTGGTCTTTGACTCACACTTGTGTATTCAGCTTAAATGGGCTGAAGGTGTCACTGGTAACAATGGCAGACCCACATCAGGCCCAATGCCTGGAAATCCTGCTACAAAGACGTTTTCCCTCACTGCTAATATTGATGGGAAATTTCTCCAACAGAGGCACAGACAAAAAAAAAAAAAAAAAAGCTTGTTGTTTAGAGTGGAGAAATGTAAGAACCCATGGCAATGTTTTTATTACTCTGTGTACCTTCTTGTCCCAGTGACAACTGCACATCCCATTTCTTGTACAGGCATCACACATACGGGAAGTGAGGGGAAAACTTCTGGTGGGGTCACAGACAGAAATAGAGAAGGAAGACAAAATGTTAACTGACTATGTATGCGGGAGAAGAATAGAGGAGAAACAACAACTTGTTCTGGCCCAGGGCGAAAAAGAGGAGGAGAAGAGGACGTTTTTTTAGTTTTTTTTTTCACCATTATATCATTAGGTTATGTACTACATTGGGATAAATTATTGAAATAAGGTATTATTTATTGGTTGTGCTGCACTTTTGCACTTCATATCTGTAGAAATATGGAATACAACAGGGATCAGGGGCAGGAGAGAGTGATAATTATATGCTTGTTTAATGTTAAGAGTAGGGCAGAGAATGATAGAGGTGGCAGAGGGGAAGTTAAAGTGGTTGTAAAGGCTCAAAGTTTTTTACCTTCATTTGTTCTATGCATGAAGGTAAAAAAAACCTTCTGTGTGCAGCAGTGGTAGCCATTGGCTCGCTCTACTGTCAATGACAGCCAGTGAGCCAATGAGGAGAGAACATAGGGACCAAACCTCGCCCCATGTGTGAATAGACACACAAAGCAGCAGCTTGGGAGCTTGCTATGGGGGCACTTGGCAGGAGGGAGGGGCCAGAAGCACCAGTGGGGGACCAAAGAAGAGGAGTATTGGGGCTGCTTTGTGCAAAACCATTACACAGAGCAGGTAAGCGATAGATTGCAATGAACAGAGTGAAACTTTTAGTGGCAGAGCAAGATCTAATCATGGTTGGGGGTGCAGGGAAGGCAGTTCAGAAGGTTACTATGGTCAACTAGCAGGCAGGAGGACCCGATCATAGTGGAGTGAGTGAGAGCAGGAGCTGGTTATAGCAAGGAGGGGAAAGTAAAGCTGGAGCTCACTGTTTTCCAGGGGGATTGACAACAATGGTGGGGTTGATGCAGGCAGTAAGCAGAGAGTAGTTGGGCCCTTCACATCAGCAACAGTCAGGCAATAGCAGACTTCAGTATTATAAGTCTCAGCTGGTAAGAAGAGACTTTTTAAAAACTTAACTACCCTCCAGGCCACTCCCAGGATCATTAGTGTGTGTTGAAAACCAGCAAACATCAGGACTGTAAAGCCTATTAAACGCGATGAGATTATCAGATGAACATTCATTTTTTTTTGGGGGGGGGTTTTCGGCATGCTAGTCTCTATATCTAATGCGAATAGGTTACTACAGTTCGCAAAACTCTTGTAAGATTTGTAAGTGATGTAGTGTATTTGTATTGTATTTTCAGATGAAAACTGTACTAATTAAATGAAAATTGTACGATCTGGTATTGAGAAAAAATTTCATGTTTGCCCCTTCTAAAAATTTCAGCTGAAAGCTGTGTACTAATGATCAGATTATCATACGATCGTGTCGAAAGCGGAATTTTTCTCATCGTGTGTACGAGGCTTGAGCGGAGTCACAAGAAAATTCTAGACTGCAACAGAGCAGGGAGGACTAGAACATGGCTGGAAAAAAACAATGCCTGAACAGAGCTGTAACAAGCAAGTGAAGTGGAGGATTAGGACTGAACTATAAGAAGAGGAACAAGAAAATTCTGGGCTGTAGCAGTGCAGAGAGAACAGGAACATGAGTGGAAACCGGGAATGTCTGAACAGAGCTGGACAGATATATAAAAGGAGCACTGGGGGCATTGGGGGACTCTGTATCTGACTGCTGCATGAGGAAAAGGCCCTTTGTGGCCTCCAAACATCACTTTTTATTGGTGACAATAAAGTGTTCTGTCTTTTTGCTTGACCATGGTGTGCTCATGATATCATGGACTGTAGCTGGCTGTAGCACATCGTGGGACAATGGGGGCTTTGGAGGGATCTGAGGGGCACCATGGGCTATGAAGAAAGCTGCAGAGCTCTGGAGGGAGCTTGGGGCACAATAGGGGGCTGTGAACTCTGGGAGAGAGGGATGGCTAATTTGGGATCTGTTGACCCTGCTCTGCCCATTTAGGCTAATGTAGGAAATGGCCCTTTGGAAGTCTACTCACACACTATGTATATTCTCCTTTTTGTTTCTGATGTTTTCTGGCTGAGAAAGTGTATTATACCTTTTATACTTACAGAGTCTCCACAGACTGGCTGATTCATATGCAGCAATTGATGATATTATTTTATATTTTATCCATGGTGTTTTCCACATGAGCCAGCTACAGTTCGGGCTGTCTCCACCTGCTGGATATTTAGACATTTTATGCCTACAACTAAAGTGGTGTTAATTCATATCTTGGATCCTGAGAAAGTTCTGGGCGAAACGCGTAGATCGGAATTACCCACATATGCTTCAAGTACTACTTTTTGCCCAGCGAGGCGCACCATGTATTGTTATTGCACTAATAAATGTTAATGACTTTTTAATGATGACATTAACCACTTAAGCCCCGGAAGATTTTACCCCCATCCCGACCAGGGGGTATTTTGCGATTCGGCACTGCGTGACTTTAACGGACAATTGCGCGGTCGTGCGCCGCTGTACCTAAACAAATTTGGCGTCCTTTTTTTCCCACAAACAGAGCTTTCTTTTGGTGGTATTTGATCACCTGTGCGATTTTTTGATCACGCGCTATAAACAAAAAAGAGCGTCAATTTTGCAAAAATAGCAATATTTTTCACATTTTTTTATATGAAATTTCCCCCAAAAAAATGTAAAAATCAAAATTTTTTAACATTTTCAGACAATTTGTTTTATGCTACCTATGTTTGGTAAAAAAAAAAAATCGCAAAAAGCGTATTTTGATTGGTTTGCGCAAAAGTTATCGCGTTTACTAACAAAGGGAAAGATTTTTGTAATTTTTGTTGTTTTTTTTTTTAACGCGTAATGGCGGCGATCTGCAATTTTTTTGCGGTACTGCGACATTGCGGCGGACAGATCGGACCCTTTACTGACATTTGTGACACTTTTGGGGTTACCAGTGACATTTCTACAGTAATCAGTGCTATATATATGCACTGTTACTGTAAAAATACACTGGTAGTGAAGGGGTTAACTTTATTTGGGAGGGAGGGGCTGTGTGTATCCCTAGGGGCGTGCTTTCTACTGTGATTGGCTGTGGCTTGAGCTGTAAGGACACTGATCAACGGATCTACATACTAGATCCGTGTGATCAGTGTCTTTACAGCGAGGAGAATGACAGGTGGCTTGTTTACACAAGCTGCCTGACATTCTCCCTCTCCCCCGCCGATCGCCGAGCGACCGGCGGACATCGGGTCCGCTGGTCACACGCGCGGGGGGGTCCGTGACCACGCTGGAGCGGGAGCGCGCCTCCGGCGGCGCGCGCTCGCTCCCTAGACCCTCACAAGCTAGTGACGTAGCCCTACGTCACTTTGCCTGTGAGGGGCTGACTGCCGACGTAGATCGGCGTTAGGCAGTCGGCAAGTGGTTAATAAATTGTATTGTTTTTATAACTATTGTCTACATGTGTATTTATGCCGGGCACCTCTTAAATCCCTCTTTCTCCCCAAAGGGAGAGAAAAGGGTTGGAATTTCCTCCCCTTTTTCCATCTTTACTTTTTGAGGGATAGGGCCTTGGCATGTAATCATGATTTTTGCATGATAAGGTGTTAAAACAGAATCTCCCCCCACCTTCTCCCCTTTCACAGGTAATGTAATGTATGCACTGAAGATTATTCTTTAACAGGTATGTTAAGGAATCTTGTTTGTTGGTGAGAAAAGGTGTTAAACTAACCAACAACACAAGTCTTTATTGCCATTGTAGCACCCTCTAGAGCATGCTAAAATTTAGTGTAGGCAAACCATACTCTCACTCACATTTTTAGCTAGTGAGTCTTAATTGGGTCAGGGCTTATTAAATTTCAGGGTATGGTAACTCATCCTGGCAGCTCTCTGGTGCCTCCCCCTGGTCTAGAAGGTTGGAAAATCTTTTAGAACTAGAGGGTGGGGGTTGGGAGGAGCCACATTAAATATTTAGGGGGCCTTAGCCATTCCTCAGCAGTAAGGGAGTTGGTGGAAGATGGAGATACAGTGTTGAGGAGGCTTTTGGTGACCCTCAGGGGTGCCCCCTAGTCTGGGGGGGGGGGGAGGTATCCTGCCTTGGGCCTGGGTGCTGGGAGGATACTACCAAAACACATGGGAGGAGGCTTTCCTGGAGGCACGGGAGCAAGTGAGGACAGAGTGAATAGTGCAACACTGTTCAGCACTAAAAAAGGGGGGAGACTGCCATATGTAGCTAGTCTCCCTTGAAGACAGCAGTGTGCTTAAGTCTTCTATCCTTCCCTGAGAGATCTCCTGAGAGTCAGACAGGTGGGCTGGTGAAGTGTCAGCTGGGTGGGCTGGTGAAGAGTCAGTCAGGTGGACTGGTGTAGAGAGGCAGCCAAGAGGGCTGGTGAAAGGGGCAGCTGCAGCCAGATGGGTTGGCAATGCCTGAAGAGGTGGTGCTGGGATCAGTAGCCACAGAGGAGAAGTCTATGCTGTTTCATTACATTTGGTCTACACAAAAGGGGCTGTGACCGCAGGTAATGTAAATACTCCCCATTCCACTAGGGCCTTTCAAGTCCCATTTGTCTTATATGTATTATGTTTGTTGACTTTATTGTGATTCATTGACTTTACTCTACTCTTATAGAATCGTTTTAATGCACTACTGTTTCTCCTGAAGAAGCGGCTCAGTCCGCGAAACATGTAGAGAATCAACTGTGGAGACACGTCAACCATACTCCACAGTTCCAATTGTGTTCAATGTACTTCAGCACAACCTGATTGTATATTGACTTTGTCAGTATGTTTTGTCTTTTGTGATATTGATATGTATGTACAACCAACTTTTTTATGGAATAAAATTTATTTTATGTATTTGTGAGATCAATTCATAACTACTAGCTATTGGTATCCAAAAATCCAGAAACATTTCCCATTTCCAATTCCCCATACCCCATTGAGTACCTCTTAAACTGGGGAGTTTGAGGTCTCTCTTATCCCTCTTTTCCAAATTGTGATATAGTCTAGCATCTGGAAGCTGATACCTCATATGTCTTGACTATCTATTGGCTTTTCTTTGAATATAAAAATTAGAATGAAGAAATAAGTGAAATTGGTGCTACCATATAAATAATTAATAAGTCTAAAAGATGCCCAAGTGAATAAAAGTTATAAATAAATATATATTCAATTAAATAATTCCCAAGTGAATAAAAGTTATAAATAAATATATATATATCCAATTAAATAGAGGTGTATGAGGTGACTCTCAAATCAATATAAGTGATCCAGTAAAAAAGTCCATATTAGATAATTAATTTCCAAAAAAAGTCCATAAGTGAGATAATTATAAAAAAATAAAATAAAATATAAAATATAAATAAATAAAATATAAAATATATAGGTGAAAATTCTTCTTAATTTTTTTTTTTGGTGAAAAATTCTTCTTATTTAAGAAGAATTTTTCACCTATATATTTTATTTTTTATAATTATCTCACTTATGGACTTTTTTTGGAAATTAATTATCTAATATGGACTTTTTTACTGGATCACTTATATTGATTTAGCTACATACATATATTCATTTTTTGATTCACTATAAATCACTTAATTTATTGATATTTGGTTTTTAGATCACGTTACCACGATTTGAGAGTCACCTCATACACCTCTATTTAATTGGATATATATTTATTTATAACTTTTATTCACTTGGGAATTATTTAATTGAATATGTCGAAGTATACTCAAATCAATCGTCCCTAGGAGCAAATGAAGGTGGTATAAGTAGCGCAGGTAAAAAAGAGGGGAAATGAAGTGAATCACATAACATGAGTCAAGTCAAGACCTAGTTAAGTCCTTAAACGTCCATCAATTGATATCTTATGAAGATTCCAAACAAGGGGTTAAAATTCTCCAGTAATAGTCCGATACACCAAGTAGGGATCACCACAAAGTGTTAAGGTCACCACAGCACTACACCTCCATCGATGTGATATACAGAGGGGGATGGCAACTCACCAGAAGCAATGGCCTCCCTATTTGCATAGGACAGGCAAACAGGCTTATGTGTAATGGATCCCACTCAGAAACGGCTGCTGCTGCTGTTACTGGTCATCAATCTCTGATGGTCTCATGTATCCTTTTTCCTCCCGAAATTTGCTCAAATAGCATACATAAAGGGGAAAAAAGGGACCGCACTAGCGTGATATTGTTTCACCAATCAGATTTTAATGCCAAAGAAAACCCCAATAAAAATACACTCACAAACGCAAGATCATAATACACCTTCAATATCCTAGTGTGTAATGGTGCTACGGGTGCCGTGGTAGGCAATGTCGATCCTGCTCACCCTCTCCATGCTGGTGTCACGGATCTCCGAAGCCGCCGCTCGTGTCACCCGTGCACTTCCGGTCACCGTAAGGTTCATGCTCTGACGCGTTTCATCATTTCCGACTTTTTCAAAGGGAGGAAAAAGGATACATGAGACCATCAGAGATTGATGACCAGTAACAGCAGCAGCAGCCGTTTCTGAGTGGGATCCATTACACATAAGCCTGTTTGCCTGTCCTATGCAAATAGGGAGGCCATTGCTTCTGGTGAGTTGCCATCCCCCTCTGTATATCACATCGGTGGAGGTGTAGTGCTGTGGTGACCTTAACACTTTGTGGTGATCCCTACTTGGTGTATCGGACTATTACTGGAGAATTTTAACCCCTTGTTTGGAATCTTCATAAGATATCAATTGATGGACGTTTAAGGACTTAACATGAGTCAATTCAAGACCTAGTTATGTGATTCACTTCATTTCCCCTCTTTTTTAACCTGCGCTACTTATACCACCTTCATTTGTTCCTAGGGACGATTGATTTGAGTATACTTCGACATATTTTCTTTTCTAGTAGCTGCGGTTTTGTCTGTATAAGACTATTTTGAGGTTACTTGTGCGCAGGGGATATATTGTATTACCACTAGAGGGCAGATTTGTGTTATACATATATATATCTTTCCATTTAATTGAATATATTTTTATTTATAACTTTTATTCACTTGGGCATCTTTTAGACTTATTAATTATTTATTTGGTAGCACCAATTTCATTTATTTGTTCATTCTAATTTTTATGTATATTTAAACAGCACCAGTCACTTTGATTTGCACTTTACCACCTACAATTTTATTATTGCTATTTATACCATTGTGTGTTTTTTACTTATTAATTGGTCTAGTGCAATTGCCCATATTTATTTGGTGTTTAATAGCAACACAATTTGCCTATTGACTGATCTACAATATTTGGCAGCGCAAATTTACCCTACTATACTATAGTTTGTAGACACTATAACGTTCATACAAACCAATTATGACAGTTCTGAATTACACATATCAAAATGAAAGAAGGTAACTCACCCTCCAAAAATGTAGACACACCACCCAAGTCTGGGAACCTGGAAATCATGTTCTCAAGATGATCCATGAACTTTGCACACGCCGGTTCTCCCTTCTGTAGAATGAGGTCTATGAGTTCCTCTGTTCTATCTACATGCCCCTCGGTTTTGTACAGATCTGTATATTTCTGAGGGGTTAGGATGCTGAGAGATCCCACTTCATCACACAATCCATCTACATTTTCTGCAAACACTTCTGTTAGTTTTCCTTTTAGATGCTTAATCATCTCTGATGCCTTCGTGGGGCAAGTCATGGTGTCTGGATCCTATTACCTGAAAAAAGGATTTAATGTTAAAGTGGTTCTAAAGTCAGAATGTTTTTTAATCCTAATGCATTCTGTGTGCAGCAGCCCTTCTCAGCCAACCTAAAACTTACCTGAGCCCCATCTCGATCCAGTGATGTTGCACAAGAGTCACAGCTGCCCATAACTCTCCCCTTCTGATTGGCTGAGACACAGCAGCTGGCGCCATTGGCTCCTGCTGCTGTTAATCAAAGTCCGTAAACCAAAGAGGAGGGGGGCGCGGCCAAACCACGGCTCTGTGTCTGAATGGATACACAGAGCAGCAGCTTGGCTTGGGTTCCCCCATAGCAAGCTTCTTGCTGTGGGGACACTTGGCAGGAGGGGGGGGCCAGGAACCCGAAAAGAGAAGAATCCGGGCTACTCTGTGCAAAAATCAACTGCACAGAGTAGGTAAGTATAACATGTTTGTTATTTTTAAATTGAAAAAAATGAGACTTTAGTATGACTTTAATGTTTACATGATTTTGGGCGAGACTTATTTTTTAACCAGTCCTGCCTGCCCACATAACATTTCCTGCGGATGGGCAGCGCGGGCAGGCTGCATCACGGACATGTACATCATCCAGCCTTTTCTGGGTTAGGGGTGAACATGTGTGCTTCCTCTGCTAAGTCATGCTGTCACTGGCTACAGGGGGATTTTGACCAGGTCTTGACCAATAATTTATGGTTGAGACCTGCTAATTGACTGTAGCCAATCACAGCACTTAGTCCTGTGTTTAAAAATACACAGTGCTTTGTACACAGATCAGCGATCTGGCTGTTTCTTCCCCTGCAAATCAGGGAGAAGAAACAGCTGATCTGTTATTAAAAGCAACACATAATACACACATTAAACTTATTAGGCACACAGTTAACCCTTTGATCGCTCCTTGATGTTAACCCCTACTGTTTTAGGTTTACTATTGCTGTCAGTGTCAGTTAGTCTACCTCCAAGTGACAGTCTGTTAGCATCAAATGTCCGTCGCACTATCATAGTCCCACTATAAGGTGGCTAATTACCACCGTTATAAGTATAGGGTGCATAAATTCCAGTATATATACACCATAGATTGTAGACTCTATAACTTTCACAAACTAATTAATATACACTTGAGATTTTTTTTTTTTTTCTTTTCACCAAAGATGTAGCAGTATACATTTTGGCCTAAATTTATGAAGAAATTTTTCTTTTACATTTTGGATATGTTTTATAACAGAAAGTAGAAAATATTGTTTTTATGTTTTTCAATGATATGTAACTTTTTTTGAACGATCTGTAAAGCCCGGAAGTGATCCGACGCTGGCGGTTGCTGGGAATGGAGAAGAGTGAGGCCAGGATGGCTGCCACTCATCAGCTTGCTTCCGCAATGCTTTTCCATTGGCTCTTACAGTGGAGAGACTGACAGCTCCTCTCTACACTCCCACTGGAGATACACACTTTGTACAAATATCCGAGCACTGGATAGACCATCCCAGCTATACAGGGCAGCTCGACACCGACTCCCTCTGGACGGATCTCAAGCAGATCTCGCTCCCTCAATACAGCTTGCCTTCTTCCTAACGGATAAAGATCATAGCTTCCGGTTCACACTTAGACTTCCCATCCACTGCGAACTGTCATCATCCCCCACCACAGCCGCGTGTGAGTGCCATTGCTGTTTATATTGTTTGTTAGCTTTAAATAAATTGTGCTACACAATACCTGCTTGCTTAAGAGCCGGTTCACTCTGCCGCAACCATAAGTCGCCCCATATCAGAGCGACTTTGACAGACGACTTTGTATTTGGCCAATCAGAATATGATGTGTTGTGACCTAATTCCCCTTTTCTGTTTTTTTTTTTTACTCATTTCCTCATTGCCCACCAGTGCCACGTATCAGTGTCCACCAGTGCCACTGCCCACCAGTGCCACGTATGTGTCCACCAGTGCCACTGCTCACCAGTGCCATGTATCAGTGTCCACCAGTGCCACTGCCCACCAGTGCCATGTATGTGTCTACCAGTGCCACTGCCCACCAGTGCCACGAATCAGTGTCCACCAGTGCCACATATCAGTGCCACTAATCAGTGTCCACCAGTGCCACGTATCAGTGCCACGTATCAGTGCCACGAATCAGTGTCCACCAGTGCCACGTATCAGTGCCACGTATCAGTGTCCACCAGTGCCACGTATCAGTGCCATGTATTAGTGCCACAAATCAGTGTCCACCAGTGCCACATATCAGTGCCACAAATCAGTGTCCATCAGTGCCACGTATCAGTGCCATGAATCAGTGTCCACCAGTGCCACGTATCAGTGCCATGTACCAGTGCCGCGAATCAGTGTCCACCAGTGCCACGTATCAGTGCCATGTATCAGTGCCACGTATCAGTGTCCACCAGTGCCACGTATCAGTGCCATGTATCAGTGCCACATATCAGTGCCACGTATCAGTGTCCACCAGTGCCACGTATCAGTGCCACAAATCAGTGTCCACCAGTGCCACGTATCAGTGCCACGTATCAGTGCCACGAATCAGTGTCCACCAGTGCCACTTATCTGTGTCCACCAGTGCCACTCACACATACCAAGCAGATATAATGGAATATATATACCATTACATATACAGTAAAACCTTGGTTTGAGAGTAACTTGGTTTAAGAGCGCTTTGCAAGACAAGCAAAATTTTCAAATAAATTTTGACTTGATATACAAGCGATGTCTTGATATACAAGTAGCCTCAAGTCACAGCTGAGTATAAAAGAGAAGAGAGGTGCCTCTAAGTGTAGCAATATGGTTAAATTTAATGAAGGTACAACATTTAGCAACTCACATGGTTGATGATTGGAACAGGCACATCTAAGGAGGCAGGACCTGGGGTAAAGCTGTCCACATAGACCGTCCTCCTCACCGCCATCTACGTCATCCCTTCCATGCTGCCCCTCGCTTTCAGATCGCTTTACTGCAGGGTGGTCTTCCCGATCAGGATTACAGACTGGCAGCTGGCGGTGCAGAAGATAGTTTATGTGGACAGCTTTACCCCGGATGCCTGCATACTTAGATGTGCCTGTTTTATTCATCAACCATGTGAGTTGCTAAATGTTGTACCTTCATTAAATGGAATCATATTGCTACACTTAGAGGCGCCTCTCTTCTCTTTTATACTCTGTAGCTCCCGCTGGATTTTGCTTCTAATCCCTTTATGGAAGCGGCTATTTGTGGATGGACATTTTATGCAACCTATCGCAATGCTATAATCTTTTTATATGGGCTATAAACTGAAGGACTTGTGAATAAATGGTTGTGGAACGAATCATCGGAGTTTCCATTATTTCTTATTGGGAAATTCGCTTTGATATAAGAGTGCTTTGGATTACAAGCATGGTTCCGGAAAGAATTATGCTCGCAATCCAATGTTTTACTGTGTATATATATATATACCATATAGGCATGGCTGCAATGTGAGGAATGCCTGGCTAATCTTTCTTCTTCCTGGAAAGTCTGATAACAAGTCGCTTCAATTAAGATAAGGATCCGACTTGGAGGCGACTCCCATTGAAGTCTATTGACACAAGTCGGATACAAGTCGTCTCAAAGTAGTACAGGACCCTTTTCTGAAGTCGGAGCGACTTCAGTAGTGCCAATTAAGACGGCTCTCATTCATTTACATTGCATTTGCTATGACAAGCGACTTGGGGCGACTTGAGGGCACACAAGTCGCCTGACAAGTTGTGCTAGTGTGAATGGAGTCTAAAACCCTTCCCTCTTGCATTTCAGATTGTGGATTCCTGACCCACTTCTAATGGCAGCCTTGCAAGCATCTATGGTGTTAGCCGGTCTTTTTATTATTGACATTTATTCCTATACCTCCGGGAATAAGACTTTTTTTTTCACTTTTTTTTTTTTTGGCTGTTTATTTTAATCAGTTACTTAATTATACCCAATGACCATGGGATTGTCACAGAGATTGCACTGTAGTGTATTGTGTTTTGTATTTTTATAATGTCGCCTATGGAGATTTTTAAGTACTGTAGTTTGTCACCATTCCACAAGCGCGTACAATTTTAAAGCATTACATGTTAGGTAACTATGTACTTGGCGTAACATCTTCTTTTATATTTTACTAAATAATTTGGGTTATCTATTGTGTTTTTACGCATTGAATGTCATTAAAGTGTATTATTTCCAAACAATTGCGTTTAAAAGACAGCTGTGTGAATATTGTTTGACATATAATATTGCATTGATCGCCATTTTATTCTATTGGGTCTATGCTAAAAAAAATATATAATGTTTGGGGGTTCTAAGTAAATTTCTAGCAAACAAATACTGGTTTAAACTTTTAAAACATAAAGTTCCAGAAAAGGCCTGGTCAGCATCAATTGTTCTAAAAGATCAAGTATACCATGGCTCTGTTTTTATTTTACTTATTTTTTTTTAATCTCTTACTGTTGTTTTCAGGCTTATTTCTTGTCCTGTGCACGCTCCCAATCCTCCACTGATGCGCCTCACAGATGCTAGTATAGAGCGGGCAGTGCTGTTATGTCTGGTCACATACTCCTCTCAATATGTGCTACAATTCATAGAACTAAAGGAGTCTGCACATAGATTTGTAGCCCATCTTAGGGGTGAATAGGAAAGGGTGGCTACATTCACATACACAAAAGGGGGCATACAGAAAAATGTAGCCACCCTAGAACAGGAAGTCTGAGAATAGCAGAAAAAAACATTTAAGAGTTGAAAAGAAGGAAGAGAGAGACAGTACATTCTACTTCTATTTAAATATTTTGCAATTGTTTTATTTTTTAAAACCTTGTGAGTTTAGTGTCATTTTAAAGTGTATCCCTAACTGATAATTTACAGTATATTTGTTTTGTTACTATCTATATAAAAGCTTTGGTATGCAAATAATCTGAGTGCCCCAATGATTTATGATTTCTGCAGAATTTAGGGTTTTCTAAAGAGATTGCACAACAAAAGCTGTTTGCTTTTAGACCTTTTAGCTCTAAATGAAATGTAGTGAGTGCCATATAAAAGGGTCACTCCTCTAAAACTTCAGCTATTTTTACAAAGCTATTTCAGTTAACGTTGTTGTAACCCTATAAAAAAAAATATATATATATATATATCCTGTTCCCTTATAGCAGCTTACACAGCACAGTGCTGTCCAACCTGCCCCTCTCTAAGCTGTAAAAAAAACCTGGCTAATCCTGAATGTCATGTTTCCCCCTCTGTGTGCTGACCACAGTAATCATAGCTGCTGATTAATGACTACCGTGGTCAGTTTACGTGCCTCCGTCCTCCGCAGCTCCCCTCCCCCCCCCCACGCCTGTCTGCTCTGTGTCTGTGTGAGCCATCTCTCCACCTGCTGCTATTAGTAGTAAAGAAATTTTTTAAAAATGTTACTGCCAGACCCTCTCTTTTATGTAGCCGTAACACACAGTGTAAGTGTTTTTTTTTTTTTTTTTTAAACAAAGCCTCTAAATACCTTTTTTTCAGCTAGCTTCAGGCCAGTCATGTGACTCCCGGCCACTCTCCTCCTCCAATCCAGTGCTACAGGGGGAGGAGCTGAGAGGCCAGCACGTAACCTTTCCTGCTGATGTCAGAGGGAGATCTTGGCTCCTCCCACTGTAGCCCTGGATCGGAGGAGGAGAGCGGCCGGGAGTCAAGTGACCAGCCTGAATATATCTGAAAAAAAGTATTTAGAGGCATTGTTTTAAAAAAACACTTACACTGTGTGTTATGGCTGCATAATATAGAGGGGCTGGCAGTGATTTATCATTGTCCTGCTGCATAACCCAAGTGCACTTGAGCTTGAGGTCATGAACTGATTACTGGACATTCTCCTTCAGGATTTTCTGGTAGAGCGCAGAATTCATGGTTCCAAAGCAGTCCCAGACCATCACACTACCACCACCATGTGTGACTGTTGGTATGATTTTCTTTTTATGAAATGCTGAGTTAGTAATGTAACAGGATGCACACCTTCCAAAAAGTTCAACTTTTTTCTACAGAATATTTGCCCATACAGTAAGTCTTGAGGATAATCAAGATGTTTTTTTTTAGCAAATGTGAGATGAGTCTTTGTGTTCTTTTTGGTCAGCAGAGGCTTTCTCCTTGGAACTCTTTCATGGATGCCATTTTTGTCCAGTCTCTTCCTTATTGTTGAATCATGAATGCTGACCTTAACTGAGGCAAGTGAGGCCTGCAAATCTTTAGATGCTTCTTTTTATGTCCTCCTGGTTGACTCGTCGTTGTGCTCTTGGAGTGATTTTGGTAGGCTGGCCACTTCTGGGAAGGTTCACCACTGTTCCAAGTTTTCTCTATTAGTGGATAAAGACTTTCGCTGGACTCCCAACGCCTTAGAAATGGCTTTGTAACCCTTTCCAGACTGTGCTCATCTGTTCTTAAATTTCTTTAGATCACAGTATGATGTGTTGCTTTTTTTTTTATCTTTTATCGTGCTTCACTTTGTCAGACAGTTTTTATTTAAGTGATTTCTTGATTCAGCAGGTCTGGCAATAATCAGGCCTGGGTGTGGCAAGTTAAATTTAACTCAGCTTTCCAAAAAATTTGGTTAATCACAGTTCATTCACGATTTAGCAAGGGGGTGCAATTACTTTTTCCACATAGGGCCAGGCAGGTTTGGGACAGCTTTTTTCCCTTAATAAATGAAATCATCATTTAAAAACCACATTTTGTATTTACTTGGGTTATCTTTGTGTAATATTAAAATTTATTTGATCTGAATCATTTAGGTATGACAAATATGCAAAAACATAATAAATCAGGAAGGGGCAAATACTTTTTCCCAGAGCTGTATGTAAATTATTGCGCTGAATAATTCTAGGTCTGTACATTTTGAGCACCTAACTTTTTGCCATTTCACTGGTGCACATAGTTTTGAGGCTTGTCGTATTTAGTATCTATTCACTCAACATTACTCATCTTTTATTATTCAGTATAACTGGAGGCTTAAATTGGGTTTGTGTGTACTAACAATCATTTCAGTTGTTATTTTCTTAAAAATTTTGATTTAATAAACAGCTGTCCGACATACTAAAATTGCAAAAAATAGCATGCTATGTCTCTTCTGCAATAAAACAAACTAATCTGCCTGTATTTTCAATATTCTATTGAATGTACACTGGACAGCACATGCATCGCTCAGCATACATTCTTGACAGTGTCAGCATACCAGCATTAATGACTCCCATGCATGTGTGGGAGTCACGACATCCCCATATGAAGCCAAAAAGATGGCAACTGGAAGAATCCCAGTATAACGCTCCTGCGTTTCTTATATGGTGTGGATTTTCAGCTGCAGAAATAGTTCCACGTCAGTAGTCATGTAAGAGATATGCTGAGATACCATTCCCAACCTCAATGACTCATCATGTGTGGAAGGTCTTATTTCAGCCAGTAAATACACACAATTAGCAAGCTGGTTCCTAGAGTGACTTTATATATGTGGTAACACAATGATGAAGGTTGAGGGATAGGTTGAGTGGAGGTGGTAGGTGATAGACACTTGAAGGTGAGACAGTAGCAGATGGATGCAGGAAGGTTTAGCAATGTTGTATGATAGCAGATGATAGAATAGCAGGTGGACATACAAAAGAGATCAACCCAGTGCAGAAAAGTAGTAGTAGTCTCAAGAGCTAGCAATCTAGTTTATGCAGATGTGATAAACAGTCTCTACTATGCAGAGCTAGATAGTGTAAGCTTAGTATAAGTTTATAGAGAATTCCCCTGCGGGGTACTTAGCACTATTAGCGATACAGCCGAAGGGTGGTTCAGGAGAGGCGGATGATCCAGTAGCGGGATACAGGGATCAGCGCAGCGAGGTTCCGTCAGCGAAGTAAGCTTGCAAGCATGGAAGCTTCAAGCAAGGTTAGCATCCAGATAAGGGTGTTTGAACGAACACATGTGAGTGAGAACCGACGCCTTAAATAGCCATCTAGTCCGGCGCTGAGTGATGACAGCTCCAGTCTTAAAGGTGTATGCGCACCTTTCCAAAAGTAAATGGTAGGGCGCATACACTTGTGGAAAGTGTAATTTAGGGTACCAAAGGTAACGGAACATTACAATACCCCCCCCTTAAGGCCTGCTCCTGAAGGCCTCTGGAGCTGGTTTGTCTGGGTATCTCGCATGAAAATTGCGGATTAATCTAGGGGCATGTATGTCAGAGGTGTTTAGCCAGGTGTCGTCTTGGGGCCCATAGTTCTTCCATCTAACCAAGTACTGAAGTCTTCTTCTGTAGATACGAGAATCCAGAATCTCTTTTATCTCGTATTCTTCTCCACCTTCAACTTGTACAGGAGGGGGAGGTGGAATATTAGGCCTTATTCCTTGGTCCGGAACATGGGGTTTTAGTAGCGACACATGGAAAATGGGATGGATTTTTAGGTCCATTGGCAATGTAAGCTGCACTGCAGCTTTTCCAATAAGTTTCTTGATTGGGAAAGGTCCCAAGAACAGAGGTCCAAGCTTTTTGCTAGGGATCTTCAGTCTCAAGTTTTTTGTTGAGAGCCAAACGAGGTCCCCGATAGTATACTGTGGAGAAGGTCTTCTACGAAGATCATAGTACTTCTTTTGTTGACTGTGAGCGTGTGCAATGGTAGTATTTAGTAAACCCAGAGAATCCTTTATTTGGGAAAGATAGTCTGAGGCTACTGGGTTATTTGAAGGAAGGATGCGTGGAGGGAGAATAGAGGGATGGAACCCATAGTTCAAGTAGAACGGACTCTGCTTGGTTGTACTGTGAGTTGCGTTGTTGTAGGCAAATTCTGCCAGGGGGAGAAGATCCAACCAATCATCCTGTTGGTAAGAAGTGTAACAACTGTTTGATGCATTGGTTGACTCTTTCAGTCTGTTTGTTGGTCTGCGGATGGTAAGGAGAAGTGAGCTTCCGCTCAATCCGTAGTATGTGACATAGTTCTTGCCAGAATTTAGAAATAAATTGGGATCCACGGTCAGACAAAAGAGTTTTTGGGATACCATGTAATCTGAAGACATGTTTCATCAGGAGTTCTGCCGTTTGTTTGGACGAAGGTAGTCTGCGAAAAGCAATGAAATGTGCCATCTTTGTCAGATGGTCCACTGACACCAAGATGGTATTAAATCCTTTGGAAGGAGGCAATTCTACGATGAAGTCCAATGACAGAACCTCCCATGGAGTTTGGGGTATTGGTAGACTGCATAGTAGACCGGATGGTCTCGTAGTGTCAATTTTGGACCTGGCACAGACATTGCATGAAGAGACGAATTTTTGTATAGATGTTTTCATGTCAGGCCACCAGAATTGCAGAGAAATCAAATTGAAAGTCTTTGTCATACCCATATGTCCTGCCATAGGCACATCATGCGATAATTCCAAGATCTTGGTGCGTAGGGTAGGTGGTATGTAAAGTTTGTCGTTGTAGTAGAGGAAGCCTTCTGCATCGGTATTTAGTTGTGGTGGGGGTGAATCCAACCTTATACCATGCAGAACCTCTTCCTTCAAGGAACGGACAACTCCAATAATGCGTTTGTGAGGTATTATAGGAACGGAAGGGATTTCAAAGCAGTTTTCTTCAGTTAGTCGTGATAGTGCATCCGCCTTTTTGTTCTTATCTGCAGGTGTGTAGGTCACTAGGAAGTTAAACCTTAGAAAGAATAGTGACCATCGTACCTGTCTATGCGAGAGAGTTTTGCTAGTCTGAAGATATTGGAGGTTTTTATGGTCCGTGTATATAATTATTGGTAATTGGGTGCCTTCGAGTAAATGTCGCCAATTCTCTAGAGCCAATTTTATAGCAAGCAGTTCCTTCTCACCCACGGGGTAATTTATCTCGGGACTGCTCAGGGATTTCGAAAAAAAGGCGACTGGATGAAGTGGTGAAGTGGGGGTAGGTCGTTGGGAGAGTATTGCTCCTACTGCCAGGTTTGACGCATCTACCTCCAGAATGTATTGGAGGGATGGGTCTGGATGGCGTAATATGGGAGCGGAAGTAAACCTTGTCTTTAACAAGTGGAAAGCCTTATTTGCTTCTTCTGACCATTTAAATGGTATTTTTATGCTAGTGAGCTGTGTGAGGGGTCTCACAATAGCAGAAAAGTTTTTTATGAACTTCCTGTAGAAATTTGAAAATCCCAGGAATCGCTGTAGCGTCTTGCGTGTAGTTGGTGTAGGCCAATCCTGAATGCAGGATATTTTACTCATGTCCATCTCGATTCCTGTTTTGGATATGATGTAGCCTAGAAAGAGTACCTCATCTTTATGGAACAAGCATTTCTTCAGCTTCACATAAAGATTATGTGCAAGCAATCTCGATAATACAAGTCTTACATGTCTTATGTGTTCAGACAGGGTCCGTGAATATATAAGTATATATCGTCCAGATATACCACAACACAGACATCTAGTAAGTCTTTAAAAATATCGTTTATAAATCGTTGGAAAACTGCAGGGGCATTGCATAGGCCGAATGGCATCACAAGATATTCGAACAATCCGTATCTAGTTCTGAACGCAGTCTTCCAGTCGTGTCCATCACGGATTCGAATGAGATTGTATGCTCCTTTCAGGTCTAATTTTGAAAAATAGGTAGCTCCACGCACCTGCTCAATGAGCTCAGGGATAAGTGGTAGAGGATAGCGATATTTTATTGTGATAGCATTCAATTTCCTGTAGTCGATGATAGGTCTGAGACTTGAATCTTTATTGCGAACAAAAAAGAGTCCTGCTGCTGTGGAAGAAGTGGAAGGTCTAATAAAACCTTTTTCCAAGTTCTCATCCAAATAGGTTTTGAGATGGGCAAGTTCATCCTGTGAAAGAGGATAAACATGACCGAACGGCAATTTGCTATTTGGGAGTAGATCAATGCTACAATCATAGTCTCGATGAGGAGGTAATGCTTGAGCATTTTTCTCAAGAAAAACCTCAGAAAGATCCTGATAACATAGTGGTGCAATCTCATCTGTCACCACAGACAGAATCTTCCCAGAAAACGGGAGGTTACACGTTTCCTCGCAATAACAAGAAGGGAAGGTCAAGGACCGTTTCTTCCAATCTATGGTTGGTTGGTGTGTGTGCAACCAGGGAAGTCCCAACACAATGGGAAAGTGGGGTGATGGTATTAAATCGAAGGTAGAAGTCTCCCTATGAGACTCGTTAATAGTGACTAGAAGTGCTTGTGTCTGATCGGTGATCGGACCAGAGGATAACGGAACACCGGTAATAAGACTTACTGAGACAGGTTTGAGTTTAGAAATAATAGGAATTTTATTTAAAGCAGCAAAACATATATCCATATAATTTCCACAAGATCCTGTGTCAATCATGGCCTTAGTAGTAATCCTGTTCTGGTCCCACTGTAATGTCAAAAAAACAGAAATGTAGGGGTTAGTGAATGAAGTTGTCAATCCTCCTAGGAGGACATGTGAACACTCACCCTTCTTTTTGTTGACTAGGGGACAGACGTTTATCTTGTGATCCGGGGATGCACAGTACAAGCAGAGATTTTCATTTCGTCTTTTGGCTTTTTCCATAGTTGATAGCGGTGGGCGTATGGTTCCTACCTCCATAGGAACGGCCAGACTCCGAGAGGAAACGGATAATGGCATTCCCATCTTTTCAGCCTTTCTTTCTCGTAGTCTTCTATCTATGGTAATACTGAGTTGTATTAATGCATCCAGGGTTTTTGGCAGATCCGCTCGGGCGAGCTCGTCCTTAACGGCTTCTGATAGGCCAAGCCTAAATTGGGTTTTCAGAGATGCATCATTCCATTCTGAATCAAGGGTCCATCTCTTGAACTCTGCGACAAAGTCTTCCACAGGCCTCCTTCCTTGTTTCAAGGATCTTAACTGAAGATCAGCAGTACTCTGCCTATTGGGGTCATCATATAGGCTAGTGAGCTCTGCCAGGAACAAGGCATAGGAGTTGAGAAGCTGGTCGTTTTTCTCAAAAAGAGAATCTGCCCAGGCTCGAGGATCGCTTGATAGGTAAGAAATAATAGTACAAACCTTAATGTGATCAGTAAGGTAGGTACGAGGTTTTAGCAAAAAAAGTAACTCACATGCGTTTTTAAATTCGCGAAATTTTTTGCGATCGCCTGTAAATACCAAAGGGGGATTTATCTTGGGTTCAGGGGACTGAGCAGAGGTAAGTTGTGTCAGTCTAATTACCTGCTGCGACAGAGCCTGATTGTCTTCTTTTAATTCAGCAAGTGCGTGTATTAACGCAGATACTTGCTGTTTTAATTGTGTCACCTGAGTGGTTATTTCTGCTGAATCCATTTTTAGGTTCGTTCAATCTATAACGCTCCTGCGTTTCTTATATGGTGTGGATTTTCAGCTGCAGAAATAGTTTCACGTCAGTAGTCATGTAAGAGATATGCTGAGATACCATTCCCAACCTCAATGACTCATCATGTGTGGAAGGTCTTATTTCAGCCAGTAAATACACACAATTAGCAAGCTGGTTCCTAGAGTGACTTTATGTATGTGGTAACACAATGATGAAGGTTGAGGGATAGGTTGAGTGGAGGTGGTAGGTGATAGACACTTGAAGGTGAGACAGTAGCAGATGGATGCAGGAAGGTTTAGCAATGTTGTATGATAGCAGATGATAGAATAGCAGGTGGACATACAAAAGAGATCAACCCAGTGCAGAAAAGTAGTAGTAGTCTCAAGAGCTAGCAATCTAGTTTATGCAGATGTGATAAACAGTCTCTACTATGCAGAGCTAGATAGTGTAAGCTTAGTATAAGTTTATAGAGAATTCCCCTGCGGGGTACTTAGCACTATTAGCGATACAGCCGAAGGGTGGTTCAGGAGAGGCGGATGATCCAGTAGCGGGATACAGGGATCAGCGCAGCGAGGTTCCGTCAGCGAAGTAAGCTTGCAAGCATGGAAGCTTCAAGCAAGGTTAGCATCCAGATAAGGGTGTTTGAACGAACACATGTGAGTGAGAACCGACGCCTTAAATAGCCATCTAGTCCGGCGCTGAGTGATGACAGCTCCAGTCTTAAAGGTGTATGCGCACCTTTCCAAAAGTAAATGGTAGGGCGCATACACTTGTGGAAAGTGTAATTTAGGGTACCAAAGGTACCGGAACATTACACCCAGGTAGAAGATCCAACAGTTGTGTTTTGCCTCCCCAGTCTAAGCAGCGAATGTGTGATCCTTATAACTCATCAAGTTTTGGCAAGATAGCAATAACTCAAAACCTCAGCAGAGTTAGCAGACAGTGACTCGATTCAAATGATACCTTGCAGATTGCACAAAGCTTTAATTTAAAACTTGTGCAGATCTTGATAGAATGAATATTCAGATAGGTGAAAAGATGATAATAGAATGACCAGCTCCAGCAGTATACACGTGTTCACAATGGAGACTAAAGCATGCAGAAGGAGGGTAGGGCTAACTGTACAAAACACCCCTAGCTACGGAGTGAGATAAAATATTAAAAGGCAAAGGAATAGACAATGCAGAAAGGAAAGATGAAAAAGTGCCTCTAAGTGCAGTATTACAGGGACCATTTATTAAGCACTAGCCACTAACATAATTCAGGAGATAAGAAGGCTCATCGGTACATAAACATCTCCGTTGTGCTGTGAAGTGGGAATGGGTCCTGCAGCCACTGGGAGTCATGCAGAAAAACAGAGGTGACTGGGTCTTCATGTTGTGGAGACACCAGAAGCTCTGGAGGGTGGTACCAGGATTGTGCAATGCATTTCAAAGAATTTGCAGTCCACCGAAAGCTAATTGGCCAGGGCAGGAGGGAAAGAATATACACACTGTGCTTGGTATGATTAACTAATTAATGGCAAAGATTACATGATCAAGCAGCATCTTTACAATGGCAATACATAATTTATAAAAGACAATAAAACATAATACTACAAGGCATTTTGAGACCGATAAAAATAATATACAAGTAAACTTTAAAATTAATGCAATATGATACACTTGTAGAATATGGACACCGACCAAAAAAAAAAAAAAGGGAAAATTAATAACAGCTAAAAATAGCGACTCAAAAGAAACAAACAGGAGAATACTGTATATAGTGTTTCTAAGTACTTATTATATGGGTTTCATAACTGTACTTACAGTAGATGACTGGAGGGAACCACACCCCCAGAAAAGACATTACAAAAAATAATATACTGTGAGATAGGATTAGTGCTATGAGTCATAGAAATCTGTATAATACCGCAAGAATTGAAGAGAAAGAAACAAAAAAGACCATAATGTAGATGTTCTACTCAGATAGTGCTATTTATTAGGGTGGAGCGAACCCGAACTGTAAAGTTCGGGTTCGTATCGGACTTTAGGGTTTTTGGTACCCAGAGTCGGACTCGAACCCGAACATTTTACTGTATGTTCGGAATCGAGTTCGGTGTTTGGCAAATTAATGGCGCGTTCTAAAAAGCTGCAGGGCAGCCAATCAACAAGCGTTTAACTCGTGTGCCCTTTGAAGCCATCACAGCCATGTCTACTAATGGCATGGCTGTGATTGGCCAGTGCAGCATGTAACCCAGCCTCTAAACAAGCTGGAGTCACGTAGCGCCACACGTCACTCTGCTCTAGTGTAGCGAAAGGCTGCGGCTGAGAGGAGGGAGAGAATAGGAGTGGACAGAATCTTTAATCAGAACTCAGCAATCTACATAGATTTTGTTGTGTGGGTGCAGTGCACAATCTTTTTACCCTGCCCTGAGCCCAGTGACAAAGAAAAATAACTTTTATCCATCTGTTAGTTAGGTAGGCAGCGGTGGCCATTTTATGCAAGCTCAGTGCACCAGCACTTCATATGTGCTTTTGTGTTATTCAAATCCAAGCTTGAAATACTGCAATAATAATCTGGTTTTAAAAAAACACAATTTTTTGACAAAATCCTACATCTTTTGCTTTAGTAGCATTAGTTAGTGTTCAATTTAAGCTAGAAATACAGGTTTAATTTTCTGGGTTTTGAAAAAAACCCTTTTTGGGCAAAATACACAAGTTTACAGCCCTTGTTGCATATGTGATAAAAACAAGCTAGAAATAATTCAATAATTTTCAGGCTTTGAAAAAACACCCATTTTTTGGTAGTACCCTCCATCTGGGGCCTCTGCCGCATTAGTCAGTGTGCAATTAAAGCTACAAATACAGCTATAATTTTCTGTGTTTTATAAAACACTTGGCAAAATACTTAATATTGCAGCGTTTGCTGCATCTGTCATTATGAGATACACCCTTTACATACTGTTCTATTCTGCTATTCAAAAACACCCATTTAGGGGAAAAATAATAATTTTGCAGCATTTTCTGCATATGTTACTGTGAGATACACCCTTTAGATACTGTTGTTCTATTCTGCTATTCAAAAAACACCCATTTAGGGCAAAAAAAAGTAATTTTGCAGCGTTTGCTGCATATGTTACTGTGAGATACACCCGTTGGATACTGTTGTTCTATTCTGCTATTCAAAAAACACCCATTTAGGGGAAAAATCTTAAAATGCGGCCTAGTCTGTATCTGTACATGTGAGATACACCCTTTAGATACTGTTGTTCTATTCTGCTATTCAAAAAACACCCATTTAGGACAAGATCCTAAATTTGAGAAATATGAGGAGAATGTCAAATAAGGGATGTGGCCCCGGTCGTGGTGAAGCTGGTGGAGCTCCTGTTGTAGGGAGAGTACGTGGTCAATCTGTGCGTGCTACAGGCACAAGTGAAACACCTTCCTCAGGTGCGATTAGGCGAAAGAACCTGCAGCGGTATTCTGTTGGGCCTAATGCGGCTCTACGAATGTTGAGGCCAGAACAAGTACAGGCGATAGTAGATTGGGTTTCTGACAGTGCCTCCAGTTCCTTCACATCGTCTCCCACCCAGTCTCCTGCAGAAAGATCAGAGTTGGCACCTGCAGCCGATGTCCATTAGTCTTTCACCTCACCACCTTGCAAATCAGCCAAGCAGTCTGAGCCCCAAGTCATGCAGCAGTCTCTTCTGCTTTTTGATGACTCTGTTAGCAGGGTTTCCCAGGGCCACAAGCTGCAGTGGAGTAGACCCCTCAAAAACCAAGAAAGGTCTTTGGCTCCTCCTGCTTCCTCTTCTGCTGCAGTCTCGGCCTCTTCATCCTACTCCGTAGTGACAGTGGCACCTGCCACCCCGCAAACAGAGGATCTGCCAGCAACACCACCACCTGGGTCACCAACCATCTCCACAATGTCCCATGGAAGCGTTCAGCTCTCTATCTCCCAAAAACTGGAGTGGAAGAGGAAGTACCCCCCTACCCACCCACGATCCCTGGCCCTGAATGCCAGCATTTCAAAATTCCTGGCCTTTGCAATGCTGTCATTCCGTTTGGTGGAGACGCAGAGTTTTAAAAGCCTTATGGCGGTGGCTATCCCACAGTACATCGTGCCCAGCCGCCACTACTTTTCCAGGCGAGCCAACCCTTCTCTGCACAACCAAGTGGGGGACAAAATCAGGTGTGCACTGCGCAACGCCATCTGTGGCAAGGTCCACCTAACTACGGATACGTGGCACATGTCCTTCCACCACTGAGGATTGCAGGGCGCTTCAGTTTGCCTCCTGTTGCTAACTCCTCCTACTCCGCTTCCTCATCCTCTTCCGCCTCCTCATCCGGTCAGCGTCACACCTTCACCACCAACTTCAGCACAGCCAGGGGTAAACGACAGCAGGCAGTTTTAAAACTTGCCTGTTTGGTGGAAAAACCCCACACCACGCAGGAGTTGTGTAGGGGCATGGAACAACAGACTGATGAGTGGTTGGTGCCAGTGAGCCTCAAGCCTGGCCTGGTGGTGTGCGATAATGGGCAAAATCTCGTAGCATCTCTGGGCATAGCTGGTTTGAGGCACATCCCTTGCCTGGCGCATTTGCTGAATTTGGTGGTGCAGAGGTTCCTTAAAAATTACCCTATGTCAGAGCTGCTGCAGAAAGTGTGGGCCATTTGTGCGCACTTTGGGCGTTCTCACCCTGATGCTGCTCGCCTGTCAGCGCTGCAGTGTAACTTCAGCCTTCATATGTGACGTCCCCACAAGGTGGAACTCCACCTTGCACATGCTGTGCGAGCAGTAGCAGGCGATAGTGGAGTCTCAGCTGCAGCACGCACGCGTGAGTCGCTCTGCGGAAAAGCACCACTTCCCCACCAATAACTGAGCCTCCATGCGAGACCTGTGTGCCTTGTTGCGCTGTTTTGAGTACTCCACCAACATGACCAGTGCCGATGACGCCGTTCTCAACGTTACTATCCCACTTCTATGCCTCCTTGAAGAAATGCTTAGGGCGATGGTGGAAGAGGATGTGGCACAGGAGGAGGAAGAGGGATCATTTCCAAGGCTTTCAGGGCAGTCATTCACAAGTGGCTCCGAGGGTGGGTTCCTGCACCCACAAACGCCAGGTACAAAATTGTCCAGCAAGGGCACAGTTCTGGAGGATGAGGAGGTGGAGGATGAGGAGGAGGAGATATAGGAGGAGGAACCATGTTCACAGCAGGGTGGCACCCAGGCCAGCTCATGGCCATCACTGGTGCATGGCTGTGGGGATACAGAGGACACAGACGATAAACCTCCCACAGAGGACAGCTTTTTGTTGCCTCTGGGCAGTCTGGCACACATGAGCGATTACATGCTGCAGTGTCTCCGCAATGACCGCCGAGTTTCCCACATTCTAACTTGTGCTGATTACTAGATATGGCCTTGTGGTTCGCCCGGCGGTCGGTTCGCGGCAAATTTTGCTTGTTTGCTACCACCAATTTTGTTGTTGTTCGCGGCGGCCATATTAGTTTACATTGTGGAGAACTTTGACCCATGACACAGCCGTCAGGTGGAACGGGACAGCCAATTGAAACATTTCAGCACATGGACATGCCCCCTACCTCATAAATAGAACAGAGCTGGCCGCCATTTCACATTCTGCTTTTTGTCAGCATAGGGAAAGGTCTGCTGTGTTCACAAGGGAGAGATTGCCAGACACAAATAGCTCTGTTAAGATCCACAAAAGTAATTTTCAGGGCTGGTATTTTGGTATAGGTCTACTACAGTGTCTTTTGAGTTTAGGGAGTCAGGGACAGGTATCCAGTCTGTGCTTTAGGGACAGTTAGAGATCAGCAGACAGTGACACAAATCACTCTGTCCACAAAAGTCATTTAAAGGGCTGGTATTAATTTTGTATAGGTGTACAGTCTCTGTCCAGTTTAGGGACAGGTATCTAGTGTGCTCCAGGGACAGAGATCAGCAGTGACAGAAATCGCTCTGTTAATGTCCACAAAAGTCATTTAAAGGGCTGCAATTTTTTTTGGTATTGGTGTGCAGTTTCTGTTCAGATTAGGGACAAGTATCCAGTGTGCTCCAGGGACAGATCAGCAGTGACAGAAATCGCTCTGTTAATGTCCACAAAAGTTATTTAAAGGGCTGAAATTTTTTTGGTATTGGTGTGCATTGCACTATATAGGGGTGTAATCCACGGTATAATATACTTTGTAATATAGAAAGCATATTATAGTGGATTTGTATTGTGCACTGTGCAGCATTGTGACTGGTGTGGTGACTGAGCGTTGCTGCAGCAATACTACAAACAGTAACAAAAACACTTTTAATGTATTATAACTGGTGTGATAGACCAGTGCCCCTCCCAATACCACATATTGAAGTGGGGTGTTATCTGAGTATAATTTTACAAGTGTATTTGTGTCCTGCAGCATTATTGCCTCTTTTGCTGTGTTAACTCTGATACACACAGTGCCAAACTCCCTGGCTAATTTTTTGAACAACTGGTGTGATAAACCAGTGGCCCCCAAATACCACATATTGAAGTGGGGTGTTATTTAACAGTATACTTTTCTAAAAGTGTATTTAGTCCTGAAAAAATATGGCCTCTTTTGCTGTGTTAACTCTGCTACACACAGTGACAACAGTTACTGGCCAATTATTTGTAGAACTGGTGTGCTAAAACTGTGGCCCCCCAATATCACAGATTGAAGCGGGGTGTTATATACCTTTTTCCAGATATACTGCGATTCTCTAGAGACTTTTGTCACAGGGTCATTTAAAAACATGACAGGCAGAGGAAGAGGCAGACACTTACGCAGGGGTGGTAGGGGTAGGGCAGGAGCAGTAGGCCGGAGCCAAAGTGTGGCGTTTCAGAAGGCGTGTTTGATTACGTCAAAGGGACTTGGTTAAGTGGCTCACTCTGCCTTCCTCTTCTGCACCCTCCTCATCCTCTCTATCTGCACCCTCTTCAATCTCTGCTGTGTGCACCCCCAAAGACACCACCACAAACACCACCACATACCCTCCGCTTGAGTCTCTGTTATTATTTTCCGATCCATCACAAGACATTTGCGATGCGCAGCCATTCTTGGCATCGGATCAGGAAGAGGAGGTAGCAACAGCCACCACTCAGCAGTCTGACGACAGTACCCAGATCAGCCCAAGGAGGTTGGTCCCCGCTGTTGCTGCCTACTCCGAGATCTTGATGGTTAGTGGTGGGGAAGGTGAACGTGTCTATGGACGTCACATGGGTGCCCACAAGAGAGGAAGAGGAGGGGAGTTCAGAGGGAGAGATGGACCGGCAGATAGGGAGAAGAGGCAGGCAGAACTTGCATTGCACTAGAGGTACAAAGCAGACTGCAAATGTATCAAGAGCGAGCCATCAACCATGTACAGTCACATATGGCGCTCCCAGGACGCCGGCACATGGCTCCACAGTGTGGGCTTTTTTAATGTGTCCGTTGCTGACAACAATGTTGCCATCTGCAGCCTTTGCAATCAACGCATAAGTCGCGGTAAGCCCATCACTCACCTAGGGACCACCGCCTTAAGAAGGCACCTGAACTCCCATCACCGAGCCCAGTGGGAGCAACACTGTTAGAACCCACAAAGCCACACTCCAGGCTCTCACCGTCCAGCCTCTTCTCCTTCTCCTCTCTCCTCACATTTGTCCTCCACTCCACCTTCCATGATGCGGTCGTCACATTGTTCTGGAAAAAGGCAGGCTTCTGTGGCCCAAATGTTGGAGCAGACAAAAAAAATGATGACGCAGGATAACCCTCTTGCCCAACGTTTGACTGCTGACTTGTCGGAACTGATAGCCCGCCAACTACTGCCATATCAACTGGTGGACTCGGAGGCCTTTCCTAAATTTGTGGCCATTGGAACACCACAATGGAAGGTCCCAGGAAGGAAATATTTCTCACAGAACGGCATTCCAGAGCTGTATGGCCATGTTCAGTGACAAGTGAATATATCTCTGGCAGACAGTGTTGGTACCAAGATACATCTGACCACAGACACATGGTCTAGCAAACACGGGCAGGAAAGGTATATCACTTTTACTGCCCACTGGGTGAACCTTCTGACGGCCGTCAAGCATGTAACCCGTGGCACCCATGTAGATTTGGTTGTACCACCACGGATTGCATGCAGGCCTGCCTCTTCTTCTTCTCCTTCTCCTCCATCCTCCCTCTCCTCCTCGGCTGACTCGTCCTTTTCTGCTGCTACTGTCTCTTCCGCTGTGCCGCCCAAGATTCCCAGAACCTATTCCACATGCCAGGTGAGACATTGCCATGCTGTGCTGCATCTGTTGTGCCTGGAAGCCAAGAGCCACACTGGTCCTGCACTCCTTTTAGCTTTGCGTTCACTGATCATTGGCTGACACCGCTGAATTTGACAGTTGGTAAAGTGGTGTGCGACAACGGTGCCAATCTGCTGAGAGCGCTGAAACAGGACAAAATAACACACGTGCCATGCATGGCACACATCCTGAACTTGGTGGTGCAGCGATTCGTTGCCAAATACCCTGGGTTCCATGATGTCTTGCGGCAGGCCAGGAAAATCTCAGGCCATTTCAGAAGATCTTACACAGCCATGGCTCGCCTTGCTGACATTCAGCGGCGACACAACCTGCCCCTAAGGCGTCTTATTTGTGACTTCCTGACGTAATGGAACTCAACGTTGCATATGCTTGATAGGCTGCTCCAGCAGAAACGTGCAGTTAACGACTACCTGTACGAACTCTGCGGCAGGACAGGTTCTGGGGAGCTTGGGTTTTTTCACCCCGCCAGTGGCTGATCATGCGGGATGCATGCAGACTTCTGTGGCCACTTGATGAGATCACCAAACTGGTCAGTCATGGCCAGGGAGCCATCAGTGACATCGTACCTTACGCCTTCTTTCAGGAGCATGCATTGCGTCGTATCATTAATCAAGCCGTTGAGGAGCAGGAAGATGAGGAAGTCGCAATGTTAGATGAATTCCCAGTGGGTGCTACACCATCTGAGACAAGTCAGCAGCAGGAGTCTGAAGAGGAGTCAGAGGAGGAAGGTGCTGAGGGGGATGAGGAGGAGCAAGAAGAGCATGCTTTAAACCTTTCTGGGATCCCTGGTGTTATGCGTGGATGGGAGGAGGAGAACGAGGACGACATTGTCCTGGATGATGAGCTGGAAGCAGGCCACTACACCGCTTCCAGTTTAGTGCGAATGGGGGCCTTCATGCTCCAGTGTTTTAAGGGAGACCCCCATAAAAAAAAAGCATAAAGGCCAAGGACCAGTACTGGGTGACAACGTACTTAGACCCCCGGTACACACAAAAAATGTCGGAAATGTTGCCACAATCACAAAGGGCGGTCAGAATGCAGCACTTCCAGGCCTTGATGCGGGAAATGCTGCATTCTGCTTTTGCGTGCGCTGGCAGAGGAATTTCCAGTCACAGAGAGACAGTTGCGGGTAGCAATCCCACAGCGCCTGCAAGAAGAGGGCAATTTGAAGATGTCTTGGTCACTTCAGATATGACATCCTTCTTTCAGCCGAACCATCGACAGCTGTACTCCAGATCCAGCATCAGGGAACGCCTAGACCGACAGGTGTTCGACTACATCGGATTAACGACCGATGTGGACGCTCTGAGGAGTTATGAACCCCTGGACTACTGGGTGGGCAGGCTTGACCTCTGGCCAGAGCTTGCACAATTTGCAATGGAAATGTTGGCTTGCCCCCCATCCAGTGTCCTGTCCGAAAGGACGTTCAGCGCAGCAGGGGGGATCGTGACCGATAAGCGCAGTGACAGCGTAGACTACCTCACATTTATAAAAATGAATGAGGCATGTATCTCTGAGGAATTCAACACATGTGACCAGTAGACCATGTTTCATTGATATCCGCCAGACCGCAATCCACCCACAACAATTCCTGGTCCTTGTCTTCGCTAAATACAGCATCATAAAAGGAATTTCATGTCCATGGAATGCCAAATTTTTGCGGCCTTTCAGGGCCGACAACTATTTTTTATGTGAATGCCTAATGTACCTTCATGCTGGATCGGGAGTACAGTTGTCGATGGTTCGGCTGAAAGAAGGATCTCATATCTGAAGTGACCAAGACATCTTCAAACCACCCTCTTCTTGCAGGCACTGTTGGATTGCTACCCGTAACTGTCTCTTTGTGACTGAAAATTCCTCTGCCAGCGCACGGAAAAGCACAATGCAGCATTTCCTGCAGCAAGGCCTGGAAGTGCTGCATTCTGACTGCCCTCTGTGATTGTGGTAACATTTCCGCCATTTTGTGTTTGTACCGGGGGTCTAAGTACGTTGCCACCCACTACTGGTCCTTGGCCTTTATGCGTTTTATACGGGGGTCTCCCTTAAAACACTGCAGCATGTAGGCCCCCATTGCCATTAAACTGGAAGCGGTATAGTGGCCTGCTTCCAGCTCATCATCCAGGATAATGTCGTCCTCGTTTTCCTCCCCCCATCCACGGATAACACAAGGGATCCCAGAAAGGTTTAAAGCATGCTTTTCTTGGTCCTCCTCATCCCCCCCAGCACCATCCTCCTCCTCTGACTCCTCTTCAGACTCCTGCTGTTGATTTGTCTCAGATGGAGTAGCACCCCCTGGGAATTCATTCAACATTGCGACTTCCTGATCTTCCTGCTCCTGCTCCTCGACGACTTGATCAATGATATGACGCAATGAACGCTCCAGAAAGAAGGCGTAAGGTATGATGTCACTTATGGTGCCCTGGCCGTTACTGACCAGTTTGGTGATCTCATCGAATGGCCGCAGAAGTCTGCATGCGTCCTGCATGAGCAGCCACTGACGAGGTGAAAAAAACCCAAGCTCCCCAGAACCTGTCCTGCCTCCGAGTTCGAACAGGTAGCCATTAACTGCATGTTTCTGCAGGAGCAGCCTATCGAGCATATGCAACGTTGAGTTCCATCGCGTCGGGCAGTTGCAAATAAGACGCCTAAGGGGCAGGTTGTGTCGCCGCTGAATCTCAGCAAAGCGAGCCATGGCTGTGTAAGATCTTTGGAAATGGCCCGAGATTTTTCCTGGCCTGCCGCAAGATGTCCTGGACCCCAGGGTATTTGGCAAAGAATCGCTGCACCACCAAGTTCAGGACGTGTGCCATGCATGGCACGTGTGTTATTTTGCCCTGTTTCAGCACGCTCAGCAGATTGGCACCGTTGTCGCACACCACTTTACCAACTGACAAATTTAGCGGTGTCAGCCACTGATCTGCCTGTGAACGCAAAGCTGAAAGGAGTGCAGGACCAGTGTGGCTCTTGGCTTCCAGGCACAACAGACACAGCACAGCATGGCAACGTCTCACCTGGCATGTGGAATAGGTTCTGGGGATCTTGGGTGGCGCAGGAGAAGAGACGGTAGCAGTGGAAGAGGAGGAGTCAGCCGAGGAGGAGAGGGAGGATGGAGGAGGAGGAGAAGAAGAGGCAGGCCTGCTTGCAATCCGTGGCGGTACAACCAAATCTACACGGGTGCCACGGGTTGCATGCTTAACGGCCGTCAGAAGGTTCACCCAGTGGGCAGTAAAAATTATATAGTTTCCCTGCCCGTGTTTGCTAGACCATGTGTCTGTGTAGATAACACCCCGCTTCAATCTGTGGTATTGGGGGGCCACAGGTTTATCACACCAGTTCTACAAATAATTGGCCAGTATCTGTTGTCAATGTGTGTAGCACAGTTAACACAGCAAAAGAGGCCAAATTTTTGCAGGACTAAAATACAATCTTAAAAAAAGTATACTGTTAAATAACACCCCGCTTCAATATGTGCTATTGGGGGGCCACTGGTTTATCACACCAATTGTTCAAAAAATTGGCCAGTGAGTTTGGCACCGTGTGTATCAGACTTAACTCAGCAGAAGAGGCAATATTGTTGCAGGACACAAATACACTTGTAAAAGTATACTCAGATAACACCCCACTTCAAATATGTGGTATGGGGGGGCCACTGGTTTATGACACCAGTTGTTCAAAAAATTGGCCAGTGAGTTTGACACTGTGTGTATCAGACTTAACTCAGCAGAAGAGGCAATATTGTTGCAGGACACAAATACACTTGTAAAAGTATCTATAATAATAAAATGCAAGTGTCTCTGCATCCAGTTCCTGTGTCCGTGGGATTGCGCTACTGCGCATGTGCCCCATGGACAGCCCTTGGGGTGCAGAGACTTCGCCCCTCCCTACTTCAGTCTGTTAGGACAGGACTTCCCAAACAGTGGGTCATGACCCACTGGTGGGTTGCGAGTCGCATCTGAGTGGGTTGCCGGCAGTCACTGCTGCCAGCCCATAACAACTGCCTTTTCACATTATTGTGATGAATTCTGTCATGAACAATAAAATCCATTTAAATGTTGTATTCAATGTACTATGTATTCATAATGCACATATATATTAAAGACTTTACATTTCATTCTGCACAATATATATATATTAGAAAAGAATAAATACAGCATGACACTTCAGCATGTGATCAGCTCTGCAGTTCTGTGGGTAATTTGCATTAACCACTCCCACCTACCAATCAGACAGTAGAAGTTATCTGCTCAGCAGCACACGTAGGCTCTGTGTACACCATGCTGAGCAGATAACTTAGTAGTATATGATTGCTAGAGGTACAGTAGGCGTTCACAGTATACACAAGTTGGTGGCGGCCTGATTAGACCGCAAACATGAGCTCACATGGGTTGAACTGACAGTAAAGAACGTAGTATATGATGGCTAGAGGTACAGTAGGCGTTCACAGTATACAAAAGTTGGTGGCGGCCTGTTTAGGCCGCAAACATGAGCTCACATGGGTTGAACTGACAGTAAAGAACGTAGTATATGATTGCTAGAGGTACAGTAGGTGTTCATAGTATACACAAGTTGGTGGCGGCCTGTTTAGGCCGCAAACATGAGCTCACATGGGTTGAAATGACAGCAAAGAACGTAGTACATGATTGCTAGAGGTACAGTAGGCGTTCACAGTATACACAAGTTGGTGGCGGGCTATTTAGGCCGCAAACATGAGCTCACATGGGTTAAACTGACAGCAAAGAACGTAGTATATGATTGCTAGAGGTACAGTAGGCGTTCACAGTATACACAAGTTGGTGGCGGCCTGTTTAGGCCGCAAACATGAGCTCACATGGGTTGAACTGACACCTTTTTTTACGCTCCAACATTTGAGCCACAGAAGCCTGCCTTTTATCAGAAAAACGTGACAACGGCATCATTGAAAGTGGAGTGTTGGACAACTGTGAGTAGACAGGAGAAGGAGAAGGGGGAGGAGAAGGAGAAGAGACTGGACGGTGAGAGCATGGAGTGTGGCTTTGTGGGTTCTGGCAGTTTTGCTCCCACTGGGCTTGGTGATGGGATTTCAGGTGCCTTCTTAAGGTGGTTGTCCCTAGGTGAGTGTTGGGCTTACAGCGACTTATGCGTTGACTGCAAATGCTGCAGATGGCAACACTGGTGTCAGCAATGGACACATTAATACAAGCCCACTTCAATATGTGGCTTTGGGGGGGGGGGGAGCATTGGTGTAGCACACCAGTTCAAAAAATTGGCCAGTGAGTTAGGCGCTGTGTGTACCAGACTTCACTCAGCAAACTAGGCAATATTGTTGCATGACACAAATACACTTGAAAAAGTTTACTCAGAGAACACCCCACTTCAATATGTGGCATGGGGGGGGGGGGCGCACAGGTTTATTACACCAGTTCTACAAATAATTGGCCAGTATCTGTTGTCACTGTGTGTAGCAGGGTTAACACAGCGAAAGAGGCCAAATGTTTGCAGGACTAAAATACACTCTTAGGAAATTATATTGTTAAATAACACCCCACTTCAATATGTGGCATTGGTGTAGCACACCATTCAGCAAACTAGGCAGTATTGTTGCATGACACAAATACACTTGAAAAAGTTTACTCAGATAACACCCCACTTCAATATGTGGCATGGGGAGGGGGGGGGGGGGAATTGGTCTATCACACCAGTTATAATACATTATAAGTGCTTTTGGCACTGTGTGTAGTGTTGTTGCAGAAACGCCCAGTCTCACCACCACACCTGTCACAATGCTGCACAGTGCACAATAATAGTACTAATCCACTATAATATGCTTTCTACAAAGTATATTATACTGTGGATTACCCCCCCCCCCCCCCCGCCCTTTTAGTGCACTGCACAGCAATACCAAAAAATTTGCAGTCCTTTACATGACTTTTGTGGACATTAACAGAGCAATTTGTGTGTGACTGCAGCCGATCTCTAACTGCCCCTACAGAAACCACAGGATACCTGCCCTATAGTAAAGAGACTGTAATAGACATTAAAACGACATTGGAGCATTTTAAATGACTTTTGTGGACATTGACAAAGCGATTTCTGTGTGACTGCAGCCGATCTCTAACTGCCCCTAAAGCAACCACAGGATACCTGGCCCTATAGTAAAGAGACTGTAATAGACATTAAAACGATATTGGAGCATTTTAAATGACTTTTGTGGACATTGACAGAGCGATTTCTGTGTGACTGCAGCCGATCTCTAACTGCCCCTAAAGCAAACACAGGATACCCCTCCCTAAGCTCAAAAGATATTAGACATATACCGAAATACCAGCCCTCAAAAGGACTTTTGTGGATCTTCACAGCGCTATTTGTGTCTAGCAAACTCTCCCTACACTGGCAGAAAGCGGAATGTGAAATGGCCACCAGATTGGGTCTATTTATAGGGTAAGGGGACTGTCCATGTGCTGGAATGTTTCAATTGGCTGTCCTGTTCCACCTGACGGCTCTGTCTCAGATCAAAGTTCTCCCCAATGTAAACAAATATGGCCACTGTGAACTACGCCATGTGTCTGGAAATTTGGTGGGTAGCGAACAAGCAAAATTTGCCACGAACTGCAAGGCCATCTCTATTGCTGAACACTTCAGAAAATCCACAAACTCAGAACATATTGAAGTCTATATGCTTATTATTTTCTGACCCTTTTCAAGGTCAATTTTCAAGGTTTTGATGAAAAAAAAAAAAAAAAAAAAACAGTATCCAAAGCTGGGAATTGCTTGGAGGACACGTACCAATACAAAAAAAAATGTATAAGTACCATTCTTTTAATAAATCTTAAAGGGCATCATTACATATACACAATTTTTTTAAATAACATGCTTGGGGGAATCCCTAAACCTGTAGGTGAAGTGGTGCACCACTTAGTGGCCCACTCCAGAAAAACTGACATTTAAAAGAAAAAAACAATGCTGCTAATTGACAGTTCCGGTCCCTTGGCTGCTTTTGTTTCTAAACAAATGATCACATAGGATCAAAACCATATTTGGTCATATTTGGACCGCTTTGTTGACATTCAGCTGCTGGCTAGGAAAAAGTCATTTGCAGGGAGAGTTTGGTGACTGATGATCGTCGGTCCTGGTTGTCGGCGAGACGTTTATCGGGATTGATGATGGATCTAAATCTCTGGACGATGTGATTGACACTGAATTTACATTGTGGAAAAATTTTAAAAGAATTTTTTTCAACGGTGTGTGTGTTTTAGTTACCATTTATGCTTTTTTTGTGAATGAGTAATATGGGCCACTAAGTACCCCATATTCATTCATGTGGAAGGGGGAGGGGAATGGGTGGCTATCTGGGCGCACCTTATTTTAAAGGAGGTTTCCAGATTACAAGCAATAAGTCCCTCCTGTAGACCCTCACATCCACAAGGCAAGAAATTTGGGGATGAGGCCTTTCCATCCCCAAAAAATGATATGGGATCTCCATCAAAATCAATCCCAGACCCTTCAGATCTGGTATGGATTTTAAGGGGGAACCTTTGGATGTTTTACGGATATTAAGGGGATGCACCATGCAAAAACATACATCACAGGGTACTTCCCCAAATCCATACCAGACTCCGAAATCAGAACTAAACTTTCCTAACCTTTTTAGTCAAGGAAGCTTCCATCTTAGCCTTTGTTTAATCTACAGTCATCATGCTGCTGCACAAGTGATCAGCTATGACACCAAACATTTGATGGCTTGCCAGTTCAGTTGGGAGCGCAATCAACTGTGACAGTTATGAATCATAGCATGCCTTGACTGTAACTTCTTTAGTGTGTTTAGTTACTCTTTAACCACTTTCCACCCCCCCCCCCCCTGGAGTACATGTAGGCGACATTCTCTGGCATGGAGAATTAACAGCCATAAATAAAAGTAAAAGCAGCACGCATTACACACATTACACATTGTTAAGCACACAATTACCCCTTGATTACCCCTAGATGTTCCCAGCCAATGTCATTAGTACAGCGACAGTGTACATTATTAGCACAGGTCACAGTATAAAGGTCACTGATGATGTACATGTCAGTTAGTCAGTTAGTGCACCTTTCCAGCCAGTGTTAGCTAGCACCAGATTGCCCTCTGCACTATCACAGTCCCACTGTAAGTCATTGATCGCCGCCATTACCCATATAGCATCATAGCTGTAAAAATGCCAGTATATATATCAATCATTGTGTGTAGATGATATAACTTTCACACAAACCAATTAATTTACACGTATTGGGTTTTTTTTTTTTTTACATTACATGTAGCAGTTTTATAATAGAAAGTAGAAAATATTGTTTTTTGTTTTCACAAATTTTCAATATTTTTTCATTTTTATGTAGCAGTATTTCCAGGCATTGGGCCTGATATGGGTCTGCCATTGTTACAATTCCAACACATTTAAGTTGTGAACTCAAGTGTGAGAACTGAGACAATGACCCTTCCGGCATCTTTGGTTTGTTTTGTTTATTTTATGAAGGGGATGCGAGAAGGGAATGAGTGGGATACTCCTCTGGCTCAACTAGGTTTAACTGGGACACTGTACAGAAAAAATGCCTGTTAGCGCTGTCTTGACGCCAGCAGAATGCCGGCCAACGCTTCCTGGCGCTTGAAGATACTGTTTTGCTGAACTGTGCTAGAACTTCGACTTTAACACACAGGTTAACTCAGAAGATCCAGGACTGTAGTACACTTGACTCCTGACACTCTGTTTAGCTCAAAAGTCCAGTGAACAGCTCTCTCCAGCCCTTCACTGACTGAGGTAGCTCCTTGTAACTGCTTGTGCTGCTGCAACACTTAACATTGTACACTGCATGCTGTAAACTTAACTCTTCAGGGCCCAACTGCTGGCGCCCCCTTTACACTTCAGGGTCCTCTGACTAGGCACCCCTTTTAACACTTCAGGGTCCTTTGACTAGGCACCCCTTTTACACTAGCTGGCTCCTGGATCCCTGGGACCTTCACTGGAGTAGTCCCCTCTACACTAGGCAGACCCCCAGGGGCAGTTTACAGTACTCATGACCTTGGAAGGCTTTTCTGGAACTGAACCCCTCTTTCTCCGCTGGTCCTCGGCACACCGGATCCTCTCTGCAGCTCAGCTCACTCTGTATTCTCAGGCAGCCATCCGAGACAACCGATCCTTCTGACAGGAGGAGAGATAGCCATACTCTCCCTCCTGGGACTCTGCTTCCCGCCAAAGACGCTGCGTCATGCGTTTCCCTCAAACTTATACCCACTCCCAGAATCCTCTGCGGCAGAATCTTCCTTCTGGGGTAGATACAGGCCTGAATGTGCCTTTGATTGGGTTTCCTCCACTGCCCAATGAGAATCCTCTCATGGAGCCAGTGGGGAAACTCCCCTCTCAGCAGACACACCTGGGAGACATGACAACCAGCTGAATTCATGGCCCTGCTGTTAGGCAGACAAGGCCCACTATGCTTTTTACCTATCACCTACATTGTAGTGTGCTACATTTATAATAAAAAATAAAAACTCAGTGCTCAAATATCACCAAAAGAAAGCTCTGTTGGTGTGACAAAATGTATATATATTTCATTTTGGTACAGTGCTGCATGACCATGCAATTGCCAGTTAAAGTAACGCAGTGCCAAATAGCAAAAAGATGGCCTGGTCATGAAGGACTTAAAACCTTCCAGAGCTCAAGTGGTTAATCTGAGCATGCAGGAAACTGGGGCAGATGGCCTCCTGTACTGTACTAGGCCACATGCCCTCAACATGGGCCCCCCCATGTTGATGAAGACAAGGGCCTTTTTCCTACAACCCTGGCCTAATAAATGTGTGAGTATCTGCAATATCTCTTGAAGATTGGGGAGGGGGGGGGGGGGGGGGTGGCAGATCTGCAATCTATTAGAAAAAATCCCAAAAATTCAAGAGTTGTACATCCAGCAACAATCATGATGAATGTTGCCCACTACTGATCATCGCCCACTGAACTTTGAAGAAAAAAAAATGTATACCATTACCCATCTGCTTGTGCCACACATGACTGCCTGAGCTGACATTAGGTTTATATACAAGGTGGTGGGGATGTGATGACAAGTATAAACATGGCCTTATTTGGTCAGTGATGTGATCACCACCCCACCCTCTTGCTTACATGGTCAGGGATTTCCAGCCATGTAAGTAAATGTTTTTAAAAAGGAGCTCCAACCCCCCCCCCCCCCCCCCCCACCGGAATATAAAAATGTCAGCAGCTACAAATACTGTTCACTTTTAATATATGGACACTTACCTTTCCAAGGTTCCTGCAGTATCAGCACCCCAGCTGATGTTGGCTCTCGGGTGCTGTCGCCACCATTCATAGTAAGGGAAACCGGCAGTGAAGCCCCTTAGCTTCACAGCCGTTTCCTACTGCACATGTGCGAAGCATGCTGCGCTTTTTAACTGGGCTGGCAGCAGAGGAAGGAGAAGGGGGGCCGAACTTCCGAGGGACGGCACGGCAGTGCAGTCTCCCAGAAGTGGAGAAGGGTACCTGTCAAAAGCGATATGTTTTAACCCTGTAAATGCTGCACCGCCAGCCACAACCACGTGCATTACCCACAATTGCAGGGCAGTTGCAGCACAGCCCCATTCTCTTGCATTGGCCATGTTCAACAGGTGGTAGTGCAATCCGAATGAGACGGGGTATAATTTCTGCTTCTTTACCTCTCTGGGATCTGCAGCTGCAGGGTAGTAAAAATGTGGCCCAACCATGTGGTTTTACACCCCCCCCCATCTCATGTGTAAATGAGCCCTAGAGGCTTAAAATGTTTGGGAATAAAATGAACCTGCCGTTTAAATTAGCAACAATTGTTTTTTCCCCAACAGCTTCTTTTTTTCTTTTGCAAAAAGTGGTATAAGGATACCCCAAAATAATTATTTTACACCTAATTTCCTAAGATATATTGAAAAGCCTTGCAGAGAATTATCATTACATTATATAATGGTGGGCGAATTTCCACATTATTACGCTGGGTCAGGGTAACCGCAATTAAGTTGGGGTTCCAATGGACCCGTGTCTTCCCATTTCATCCCTACTCCCAGATAATGTAAATGATAGTACTCTTTGAGGCTGGGCTCACACACGCAGTGCGAATTGAAGCTCAGTCTTCATGGCTAATGGACAAAGTAGTTGTTCAGCGTTTCAGGTCAGTTTTTGATCAGGATCAGCTCAGGATTTTATCCTGTTCACAACTGAATGACATAGGCAATTCAGAAGTGTTCCCATAGAATAAGGTGACCAGATTTTTAAAATGAAATCCGGGGACATTTTTTTTTTTTTTTACTAGTAATAGCAGCAGTCAGCGACTTATAGCAGGACTGCGGCGGTCAAATCCGACTTTTTGTGGGAAACAGTGACATTAATACAGTGATCAGTGCTAAAAATATGCACTGCCATTGTACTAATGACACTTGTTTGGAAATGGTTAACATCTAGGCCAATTAAAGGATTAAATGTGTGCCTAACAAGTGTTTTCTCACTGTGTGGCAGGTGCTTTTACTAAAGGGAAGGCATAGATCCCTGTCCCTTGCAGGAACACAGGATTAATGTCTTCTAGAATGACAGAACGACGATCTGCCTTGTTTACATAGACCACCCTTCTGCCTGTGTACAGAATGATTGATTGGTACAAGTGGACATCAACCCGGGGGACCCGCTGATCGGCTCCGATACCCAGAAATGCAGGATCACTAATATATACATGATCCTGTGCAGCATGACCGCCCTGTAGCAGTAAATATGCTATGGGACGGTCAGCAACCAGTTAAGATCATCATTATGATAACTCACAGGCAGGGGGCACTCTATTATGGCTCTGACTGACTCTGTCACAGTGTATCACATTACTTGGCGGCTGGGTGCTGATTTTGTTAACCTATGACCACTGTGACAGAACACTGCCAGACAGAGCCATGATAGAGCGCCCCCTGCCTGTGAGTTATGATACAATCCATGATGCCAGAGAGACAGACACAGTGCAATGTAGTCTATTCACAGACACCCCCAAAGCACACCGGTGTTGAAGCCTTGAAGGCACTGGCAGCCCCACAATGGGATCCACTTTCCCTCTGTTCCTGCTGCTGGACACTGTCAGCTGAGCTCAGCTGCCTCTCTCTGCCTGTCGTCCCCGCCGCCCACCTCACAGCCTCTCACTCTCCGGGCCCCCACTACTACTGGATGAGGAGAGGAGGAATATCACTCCGTCGGGGAAGGCAAGGAGATAGGCAGGCGACTAGCTGGGATTTGAAGGCAGAAGAACATGTGAGCAGGAGCGGAATAGGCATGCACCCGAAACTGAAGAAATAGTCCCTCCGCTCCAACCAGCACATGATCATCAGAAAGGGGTGAAGATCATGGAAAAAAATTCACCCCCCCCCCCCCATGGTAGTAGCAGCAGACGGAGCGGAGGTGTGTAATTCAGAATTGTTTTTTTTTTTTTTAATTCTGCATTGACTGTCTTCGAAATTGCCTGGGCAATTCCAATCCAATCTGGGAACAGACTTGTTCCGGGGACAGTGTCCTCAGTCTGGGGATTATCCCCGGAAACCGGGGATGTCTGGTCAACCTACCATAGAAGTTAATGGGCCTGAATTCACACCTGAGCCAGGCTGCACTGCTCAGAAAACTGACAGGACTCTTTTTTCAAATTGCACTGGGTCTGCACTCTGGCTGCACCGAACATGTGTGAACAGGCACTATAGAAAGCAATGTTCTTTAACATGTCATGCGAATTGGATGCAGTTCAAAATACATCCAATTTGCATATGTGTAAACCTAGCCCCAAGGCGAGTTCTCAGCACATACAGGGCAGTGCCTTTTTTCTGCATAAAAAAGGATTCTAGGACAATATCCCCCGGACAATATCCCCCCGGACAACATCCCCCCGGACAACATCCCCCCGGAACAATATCCCCCCTGGATAACATCCCCCCCGGACAATATCCTCGCGGACAATATCCCCGCGGACAATATCCCCCCTCTAACCCTAACCCTATGTCCAGGGGGATGTTTTCCGGGGGGGATATTGTCCCGGGGGATTTGCCCGGGGGATGTTGTCCCGAGGGGATATTATCTGGGGGGATGTTGTCCCGGGGGGGATTATATCCAGGGGGATGTTTTCCGGGGGGATATTGTCCCGGGGGATAATGTCTGGGGGGATATTGTCCATGGGGATATTGTCCTGATACCATAAAAAAGCATGGAAGTAGGTTACATGGGTTCCAATGGCATAGTTAACACCACTGCAGTCAATTCCAGAAAACAAAAGTTCAACATTCTGCATTTTTTCTGCACAGAAACTGTACTGTAATGCATCAAAAAAGCATAAAAAATACACTGGACCCCAGTACAGTGACAGAAAAAGGAATACAATTTTATTTGAACTCCTCCAATGGTCCTCCCATAATCCTTTTCTGGTCACATGCACATCTGAACAAGATGAAGCATGGAAGGCTGTATCTGGACAATGATAGGCTCCATCAACAGTGGATGCTATATGCCTTCTCTTGTGGGCAGGTAGTTTCTCAGTGGTGCAATTGCCATTGTGACGTGAGTCACTTTGGTTGGGGGGCTTGTGGAACCCAGATTGCGTTAGGGAGGTTGGGAGACTACTTGTCCAGCTTCCCCAGCCCCTCTTATGTGTAAGTCACCCTGTGTCTATTAGGGGCACAGGGTGACCAAGAACCCCAGTCGGGTCTGCACTAATCAGACTCGCTGTACAACCACCCCAGACTCAGCCTTTCGTGTTACCCCGGTTATCCGTGTGGTTTGTGTTGAAAGAGTGAGGGGCTCTTTCACTTGGGACAATAATATTTCTGAACAGTGTCCCTCAGGAAATATATAAAGATATATTGCAGATTGCTAGGATATTGCAAAAGTGTTTCATAGACCCTCGCTAGTGGGATGGGGGTTTGTTATTGTTGAATACCTGCATTCCATTGTTCTATTGTTCCTGTCTGCCTTGAGTAAGCTTATTATGGGATGTGTATGTTTGTATGGATGGGCTCCAAGGGGGAGGGGTTGTCCCAGAGTGTATATCTCCTTGTGCTTTGGGTTTCAATATACAGTTTGATTCTGGTTTGACTCCAAAACTTGTACTGTTGAGTTATTGGGGTAACTATAGCCAGATTCACGGATCCCATGTTCCAGAGCTTAGGAAGCAGCTTCTTGGCGTAGATACCCAGTCGGGGTGTCCGGAGTCTGTAACGGATCAACCTGCACCCTGACCGGGTACCTCCATTGACAGATGCTCCTAGTGCTTCCTGAGGGCTCCAAGCACTCCACCAGACACTGTAACCACTTCAGACCCCAAGAACTGCCACAGCTTGGTTAGGGTCTCGCGGTCACCTACCCACCCTGGACCTACAACAAGGCTCCAGGTTCCCGTGGGTGAACCTCTCCTTCCCCAGAGAGTGAAGCAGGGACATGCTCTGGCAAAAGCTCTTACAAGAGCTTAGTGATTATCCAAGGGAGTATGCAAGCATAGCAATCCCTTGCAGCTGATTCCCCCAATGAGAGACAGGACTCTAGATTGAGGGTGAACTAACTCTTTTTGAACAAGAAACATACTTTTATACAGTTTTCCACCACAAGGTTACTGCCCAGGTGGACCTTGTGGAGAAATGGACGTGACATTCACAATTCAATAGAAACAGGGTTTTTACACTCAGTCATTCCCATACAGTGTACACAATCCCTCCCCCCTAACCTAAACAAATTATCTAGCCATCTGGACAGAACAATGTGAGGTCATTAACATTAGACAATGGGACGGCACAATCCACATTCCCTCCCAATACACAAACAATAGGATACGGCTGCCAGTGACAGTCTGTGTGTCTCTCTCACATTGAAGCTGGAATACACATTATCCCAATCCACAAACAGTAGGCAAAACCTGTCTGACATTGAGGGATATGTAATACACACATTATTTAGGAATTACAGATTTCATGGTAATGGGAATAAATCTTAATATTTCTATATGGAGATATTGCTGACAAATATGACTGTCCCATCTGAAGCAATTCAAACCATTAATTATCTGTTTTTACTTCCAGTGACAGTGAATACCGTCACAGCCATCACCATGAATAAGACCATCAGCATACCCCCCAACTGTCCCTGATTTGCCGGGATTGTCCCTGAAAATGGTCCGTGTCCCAGGGTCCTGGCGAATCAGGGCTGAATCCCGGAATGGCGGTGTGGCTTGGTTCCCGCACCGCGGCGAGCAATAGCAGCCGCTCTCTCTTCTCAGCTGCCTGTAACATGCAGAGAGAGAGAGAGAGCGGAGTGCACTGAGCCCGCCCCTCCTCCTTCCTGTGTTTTCCTGTACACAGAGGAGGATCCGGGGAGCGAGCTGCCACAACGGTCCTCTGATCTGAGGTCTGACATGATTCCAAGCATGGGAAGAGGGTGAATGTAGCTGGGGGGGAATGGATAGACCTGGGGGGGGGTTTGTATGGAGCTGGGGGGGATGGATGGACCTGGGGGATGGATGGACCTGGGGGAGGGATTTAGCCAGGGGGGGTTATGGAGCTGGGGTGGATGGACCTGGGGTGGATGGACCTGGGGGGATGGACCTGGGGGTATGGATGGACCGGGGGATGGATTTAGCTGGGGGGTTGTATGGAGCTGGGGGGGATCGATGGACCTGGGGGATGGACCTGGGGGGATGGATGGACCTGGGGGAGGGATTTAGCCGAGGGGGGGTGTTGTATGGACCTGGGGGGGATGGATGGACCTGGGGATTGGATGGACCTGGGGGAGGGATTTAGCCAGGGGGGGTTGTATGGAGCTGGGGTGGATGTAGCTGGGGGGATGGATGGACCTGGGGGAGGGATTTAGCCAGGGGGGGTTGTATGGAGCTGGGGTGGATGTAGCTGGGGGATGGATGGACCTGGGGGATGGATGGACCTGGGGGAGGGATTTAGCCATGGGGGGGTTGCATGGAGCTGGGGTGGATGGATGGACCTAGGGATGGATGGACCTGGGGGAGGGATTTAGCCAGGGGGGGTTGTATGGAGCTGGGGTGGATGTAGCTGGGGGGATGGATGTAGCTGGGGGGATGGATGGACCTGGGGGAATGGATGGACCTGGGGGGGGATGGATGGACCTGGGGGAGGGATTTAGCCAGGGGGTGTATGGAGCTGGGGTGAATGTAGCTGGGGGGTGTATGGAGCTGGGGGGATGGATGGACCTGGGGGATGGATGGACCTGGGGGAGGGATTTAGCCGAGGGGGTGTATGGAGCTGGGGTGGGCATTTGGGGTGGATGTAGCTGGGGGGTGTATGGAGCTGGGGGGGTGGATGGACCTGGGGTGGTGGCTGATGGACCTGGGGGAGGGATTTAGCCGGGGGGTGTATGGAGCTGGGGTGGGCATTTGGGGTGGATGTAGCTGGGGGGTGTATGGAGCTGGGGGGGTGGATGGGCCTGGGGTGGTGGCTGATGGACCTGGGGGAGGGATTTAGCCGGGGGGTGTATGGAGCTGGGGTGGGCATTTGGGGTGGATGGAGCTGGGGGAGGGATGTAGCTTTGTTGGGTATTTGGGGTATATGGAGCTGGGGTGGGTGTTTGGGGTGGATAGAGCTGGGATGGGAGGTTGGGAAGGGGGTGAATGTAGCTGGGGGGTGGATAGAGCTGAGGGGGGATGTAGCTAGGGGAGGGGTGTATGGAGCTGGGGTGGGCATTTGGGGTGTATGAAGCTGGGGGGGGTGGATGGAGCTGGGGGAGATATGTAGCTAGGGGGGTGGATGGAGCTGGGGGGGTGGATGGAGCTGGGGGAGGGGTGGATGGAGCTGGGGTGGGCATTTGGGGTGGATAGAGCTGGGGGGGTGGATGGAGCTGGGATTGGCATTTGGGGTGGATAGAGCGGGGGGGATGGAGCTGGGATGGGCATTTGGGGTGTATAGAGCTGGGGGGGTGGATGGAGCAGAGTCTGACCCCTGCATTCTGTACATTACACGATCCTGTCCCATTTACTCTGTACATTACATACTCCTGTTTCCTGCATTTTGTACATTACACTCTCCTGCACTATATACACAATGCTGTATATTATATACTTCTCACCAAAGTCTTCATTGTCCCAACAGTTGCTGGTTGCTATGCAGTCTCTGACTATTTTAATGAAGTTCTTCTTTAAGGTAGGCTGAGCAATCAAAGCATATTTTATGAGTACTAGGAAGTCTGGGTTTTGTTTACCCTATCCCTTAAGCCCCTCCCACTGCTAAGCGATTGGCCACACCCACAGTTTGCCGCAGCGCCGCAGGTTTTTTTTTCTCTTTCAGTGTCCCTCATTCCGAAGTTCAAATGTTGGGAGCTATGCATCAGTGCAGACATCTTCTCTACACAGCACACAAAGGACTCTTCTAAAGGATAAACAGGAAGTGATCTGACAGGAAAAGTGACTTGGAAGCATTGTCTTGATAAAAATAAAGGTTTTGCAATTGAAATGACCAAAAAAAGGAAGAAATCAAGCATCTGGAATGCATCCAAAAATGCATAAAAAAACACGTTCAAAAATCGCATGCAGAAACGCATCTGGAACAGATCTGTAGGACGTTTTTGTGGTGTGAACTTGGCCCTTAAAGTGGTTGCAAACCCACTTTGATTACTTTTACCTATAGGTAAGCCTATAATAAGGTCTACCTATAGGTGCTGTAAATATCTCCTAAACTTACACTGTTTAGGAGATATTTACAGTGCATGCAGCCGATGACGTCATTGGCGCCTACGGCCGCCCGTTCCGTTTCTTCAGAGTCCTGTGCCGTGATGTCAGGGCGGCCCCGGCCAGTAATACAGCCGCTGAAGGAAGACGGGCAAAGATGGATGCGGCCAGCAGTGGGGACATCACGGGCTTTGTTGCAGGTAAGTGTCACATAATGTGCTAGTATGTGATGCATACTAGCACATTATGCATTTCCTTTGCAGGGGGGGGGGGGAGAGTTTACTTCCTCTTTAACTTTAATGCAGAAAAAGTTCTCTCCCTCAGACAATAAAACAAACTCAAATATAAGAAATATTTAAAAAAATAAATAAAATATATTATATATTAGTAAATCTCTCTTGTTTTCCCCAGTTAGAGGATGATATCTGTGGATTATCTTACCTGTCCTAGGAGAGCTGAGATCCAATCCTGCTATACTGTCAGTGTGCAGCGTTCAGCTCCTCTGGAGAGGAATGAAATCCTTCCTCTGTTTTACCATTATATGAATAATCGCAAATTCTTCACTTTCACTTTCATTTCTTCTAGGGAACCCTTGTAATGCTCTTTTCCAAGAAGTCACGTGTTTTATGTGTAATAACAAACAAACAGCTCAATACACCGAAACATAAATGAGCAAGTACACTAAGATTGATTTGTGATACGCAAGATATCTGAAGTGGTTGTTAACAATTATGGATCAGGCCTTTTTCTGACATTTGTTGTTTACAAGTTTAAACAAGTATTTCCTGGCACATCATTGCAGCATAGAATGGGATGTGGCTCCGCCCCCACAACCTGATTGGACTGGTTAACTATAAATCAAAGACAGACCTGGCTCGCAGCATTCTCTTTTTTGTCCTCACCTGATCAGGACTGGAGTCGCGAGGGATCCCTTACCATTTATCCCCCCAGCCAGGTTTAGCCTCTCCTGGGTGGAAATCCTTCCTGCACAGTCTCTACGTGAGCTATATGGTTGGAGCCCCTTTCTGGCGGAGCAGGCCTGTCAAAGAAAGCTTTAACCACTTCTGGACCGGAAGAATTTTCCCCCTTAATGACCAGGCCATTTTTGCGATTCGGCATTGTGTTACTTTAACGGACAATTGCGTGGTCATGTGATGTTGTATCCAAAAAAAATTGATGTCCTTTTTTTCCCCACAAATAGAGCTTTCTTTTCACGGTATTTGATCACCTCTGTGATTTTTATTTTTTGCGCTATAAAACAAAAAAACAGTGACAATTCTGAAAAACAAAAAACAAAACTTAATTTTTTAACATTTTAGGCCAATTTGTTTTCTGCTACGTATTTTTGGCAAAACAAAAAAAATTGCAATAAGTGTATTTTGATTGGTTTGCGCAAAAGTTATTGGGTCTACTAACTATGGGAAAGATTTATGTCATTTTTATTGGGTTTTTTTTACTAGTAATGGCGGCAATCTACGATTTTTAGCGGAACTGAGACATTGCGGCGCACAGATCGGACCCCTAACTGACATTTTTGACCCCTTTGGGGGGGACCAGTGACATTACTACAGTAAAAATATGCACTGTTACTGTAATAATGTCACTGGCAGGGAAGGGGTTAACACTGTGGGTGTGTGTAAGGGCTAAGTTGCGCTAACGGGTACTAAATCCACAAATAAATGTCAGATAAAGCACACTAATGATAGTCCACAGTAATGACAAGTCCGTGTCCAAAATGAGAAAGGCACAGTCCAAAAATGAGTAATTCCAATGGTGGATGGTTAAACCAACATTCAAATCTCCTTACCGGAAAGCAGAATGGAGTTCGCCCAAAAACTCTAGTCGGATTTAAAACCTCAGCCTTCAGTCAATATGATCAGAAGTCCTCACATCCACAGGTGATGGTCATATGTAAAGATAAATAGACAATCCATAGCGTAATACTGTTGAATGCTATTTCATTACCCAGAGGAGTGCACACCGTCACCAGATGGTTAATAGTAGGAAACACCAGTGACCTTAAGTCCCAAATGCTTACCAGATAGTAAAGGTAATGATTGGAAATGGAAGCACCACACAGAGCCCTTTCCCGACACCACTGCCTCTTACCAGATATAAATTAGTGAGAGCCACACAAACTGTCATCCAATCCCCGGAGCCAGTAGCTCTAATGGTCCTTCCAAATTATGTCAGGCTCTCCCAGAAACATGGGTTAAAACACTCTCTCCAGAAGCCAATCCACGGAGCAGATGTCACCAGGAGAAAACTCTATTGCTGACTCGATCATGTATCATATGGTATATATAAAAAACAAAAGACACTTCACACATATCCTTCCCAGGTTTATGGCTTAGCACGGCAAGATCTGTAACAATAAACTAAAACTGTCACACTGTGGGTGATCAAAGGGTTAAACGTGTCCCTAGGGTGTGCTTCTAACTGTGGGGGTTGGGCTTTTGAAATGATCATAGAGACATGTGTTCCTATATAGCAGGATTACAGGCACTCTGTGATCATTCCAGACAGAAGAACGGTCAGCTGTGTTTACAACAGCTGACCATCCTTCTCTCTCAGCGGAGAGCGATCGCGAGTGGCCAGTGGCAATCGGAGCCACTGAGCCCCGTGCATCAGTGTCCCCACTGCAGAGTGGGGGCACTAGGCCACCGGCAAAGATGTGCGCTCGGCCCCTAGCTGCAGGCGCGTGACCAACATATACCTACATCGGTTCGCGCAGGTGGGGCTGCCTGCCGCAAACCGGTTAAACAAGCTTTGACGTAAGTGACAGTGTTTTCCCTTTGCTTTCTATTTGCTTTTCACCTCTTTTCTCTTTTTGTGGGTGTTTACCATTTCCAAGATGGCTGCAGCAGTGCTAGTATACTCTGAGCATGAAAGGCAGGTTGTGTTGCTACCCCTGTGGCTTGTTTTTCCTGGCTAGCCCTTTTCCAAGATGGTGATCTGAGAATGCTCGGGAAATTATATATTCACTAATGGCAAAATGTGATAATTTTGTAGCACCCTACAGGTAGGTACTAGGTAAATGTATAGTGGGCCTTGTCTGCCTAACAGCAGGGCCATGATTTCTTTTAGTCAGGGTGTCATGGGTTCCAGATGTGTTTGCTGAAGGGGAAGTCTCCCCATTGGCTCCTGTGAGAGGCTTCTCATAGGGCAGTGTGGGAAGCCCAATCAGGGGACACATTCAAGCTTGTAACTACCCCAGAAGGCAGATTATGCCGCAAAGGATTCTGGGAGTGGATATAAGTTTGGGGTAAGTGAGTGACACTGTGTCTTTTGGCAGGAGCAGAGTTCCAGGAAGGAGAGTACGGCTGTCTCTTCTCCTGTCTGAGGAAGAGGATATCTCGGGGTGTCACCTGGGAATCCAGAGAGTGCTGAGTTGAGCTGAGGGGATCCGGTGTGCCGAGAACCTGTGGGGAGCAAGAGGGGTCCAGTCCCAGGAAAGCCTACACAGGTCGTGAGTACTGAGGATTGCCCCTGGGGGTCTGCCTGAAGTTAAAGGGGACCACTCCGGAAGAGGTTCTAGGATCCAGTGTCAGCTAGCTGAGGAAAGGGGGTACCTAGGTTGAGGACCCTGAAGTTACTGAGGGGGTACATAGTCGGTGAACCCCGAAGAGTTCAAGGTTAAAGGGGGCACCTGCAGTTTGGGCCCTGGATTGTACAGAGTGTCAGTTGAGAGTTGCAGCCATACAGGAACCTACAACAGTAGTGTCAGTAGTTCTATAATCCACAGTCCTGGGTCTTCTGGATGTAAAGTCAAGGATTCAGCAGTTCTATCAAGTTACAGTGTGTTCTGAGAGTAAGTGAGCGTCGGCTGGCGTCAAGGTAGCGCTAACAGACATTTTTCCTGGATAAAATCCCAAGTTTATTTAGTTGAGTCTAAGGAGTATCCCACTCACTCCCTTCTCCCATCCCCTTATCTACAATAAAACTACAAAACCAAGATGCCGGAGTTGTCAATGTCTCCGGTCTCAGCTCACATTGGCTGGAGAGGTAATCGGTAACGATGGCAAACCCACATCAGGCTCAATGCCTGGAAAACCTGCTACAGTTTTAAATATTTTTGGACAACACATGGTGGAGCTCTCTACTCATGCATGTTGGATGCTTCTGTGGTCATTGTTTGCAGGTATAGTTTCCCTTTTTATGGCATTCACCTGAGCTTTTCATATCTCCTTCTCAGTGTTGCTCTGAGGTCACTGTGCTCTTTATGGCATTTACTTGGGCTTTTGATTTCTCTTTCTCAGTGTTGCTCTAGGATCACTGTGGTTTTTATGGGATTTCACCTTGGCTCTTCCTATCCCCTTCTCAATGCTTGCTCTGGGATCACTGTGTCATGCTTTTTTTCATTTCAGTCTGCTGCTTTGCTCTGTTTCTGCCCAGTCAGACCACCCATTGCTTTTAAGGTATAGGGATTAGGTAAGTAGTGAAGAATGAGGAAAAAGAGAGCCAATATCTACAGCCCTGTAAAGACCTCATGATGGAGGAAGCCCTCTAAGGGCTCTTTCACACGGCCGCTCCGTATGTCCGTATATAACCCCATCCGTTTGTGGGTGATATACAGACATAATGCTTGTCAATGGGATTGCGGATGTCAGCGGAATACCATCCGCTGACATCCGATTTTCATCCTTTCAGTTCTGTTCCGTTTTTTGGAACGGAACAGAACCCTATTTTTCTTCAGTTTAAAAAACGGAAAGGAAGCAAAATCGGATGTCAGCGGCGTCATCCGCTGACATCTGCAATCCCCATAGACTTACATTATGTCCGTATATCACCCGCAAACGGATGGGATGATATGCGGACATACGGAGCGGATGACACAAGTGTCACCTGTGTCTGTCAAAAAAAAAAAGTGCCGCAGCGGAAGAAGAAATCGGAGCGGCCGTGTGAAAGAGCCCTAAAGGTCAAGACAAGTCGCCATCTAAGAGCAGACATCCAGGCAATGGTGATCAAGGTCATCATCTCACCACTTATTATCATTGTTCCTCGTTTACAAACATCACAGGTTACCGGCTCTAATAGTTGCTGCATTTGTGGTGGAGAGTCATTGCCTGCAAAGCTAATATGTTAAGTCTGCCTGGAAAAAGCAGGATTCAGCCCTGCAAGGGAGCTTTCTAAAAGCCAGAACATTTACCATTTAGGTGCAGACATCCAGGCAACTTTGATCAAGGTCATCATCTCGCCCTTCATTAATATTGCTCCCCGTTTACAAACACCACAGGTTACCAGCCCTAATGGTTGCTGTGTTTGTGGTGAAAAGTCATTGCCTGACAAGCTAGTGTAGCAGGATTTCCAGGCATTGGGTCTAATATGGGTCTGCCATTGTTACCGGTGACACCTTCAGCCCATTTAAGCTGAATACCCAAGTGTGAGATTTGAGACAATGACCATTCCGGCATCTTTGGTTTGTTTTGTTTATTTGATAATGGGGATGGGAGAAGGGAATGAGTGGGATACTCCTCTGGCTCAACTAGGTAATACTGGGACACTCTGCAGAAAAATGCCTGTTAGCGCTGTCTTGACGCCAGCTGGATGCCAACCAACGCTTATTGGCGCCTGAAAAATACTGTTTTGCTGAACTGTGCTAGAACTTGACTTTTAACACTCTGGATAACTCATAAGATCCTGGACTGTAGTGAGACTTGACTCTTGACACTCTGTTTAGCTCAAAAGACCCGTGAACAGCTCCCTCGAGCCCTTCACTGACTAAGGTAGCTTCTTGTAACTGCTTGTGCTGCTTCAACTCTCAACACTGTACACTGCACACTGCACGCTGTACACTTTAACTCTTCAGGGCCCAACTGCTGGCGCCCCCTTTACACTTCAGGGTCCTCTCACCAGGCACCCCCTCTGACACTTCAGGGTCCTCTCACTAGGCATCCCCTCTGACACTTCAGGGTCAACACTGGCACCCCCTTTACCGCTAGCTAACTCCTGGAACCCTTGGACCTTCACCGGAGTGGTTCCCTCTAAGCTAGGCAGACCCTCAGGGGTAGTTCACAGTACTCACGAACTTGGAATGCTTTCCTGGAACTGGACCCCCTCAACTCCGCTGGTCCTCTGCACACCAGATCCACTCTGCAGCTCAGCTCTCTGTCCCCTCTGGCAAGCTGCCTGGGACGCCCAATCCTTCTGACAGGAGGAGAGACAGCCGTACTCTCCCTCCTGGGACTCTGCTTCCCGCCAACGACGCTGCACCATGCGCTCCCCTCAAACTTATATCCACTCCCAGAATCCTGTGCGGCAGAATGTGCCTTTCTGGGAGCTCTACCAGCTGATGAAAGAGAAGGCAGGCAGGAAGGAAGAAAAGAAGGAGTTTTTGGCAGAGCCGTCACTACGCAGGGAAACCAAAACAAGTTTATCTGAAATCTTTGTTAGAATGTGTTTTTTTGGTATTCTGTAAACTTACATGTAACACCCTCCTAGGTAGGTGCTAGTGAGAAAGTATAGTTGTGCTCTGTCTGCTTATCAGAAGAGCTGCAGGTAAATCTATATTGTTCTCTACCTATCAGAGAGCAGGATCTGTTGGTGAGGTCTGCTGATTGTGCTCAGAGTGCATCTCATTCGGCCTAGAGTGTGTTTCACACTGGTCCAATAGGGAGACATGTTGGACAGTGGGAGGAAACCTGACGAATGGGTGCATGGGCTTTGATACAGTCCTGATGATTGGGAGAGGGAAAGTTGCCTCGGTGCATGTTGGGGTACTGTATAAAAGCCAGGGGAACATATGCTCGAGGTCTTTCGTTGGGGAGCGTTGTCCCAGAGGGAGGGGGCGGCTGCCTCCTCCTCTGTTGAGGTGCTATGAGGCCTCAGGGAGTCGTCTTGAGGGCTGGAAGAGTAGCAGTGAGGAGTTGAACCCAGAGGTCCAGGGAAGCTGACTGAGAGGGGAAACACTGGAGGATCTGTCTCTGCAGTACAGTGAGTACAGAAACTTGTGTCAAGGGGCCTGACCTGAGGGGGGCCATGCTCCTAGGATAGTCAGTGGACGGGTGTCAGCGGGAAGAGGATGCTAGTGAGTGTCCTGAAGATAGATTATTGTCCATCAAGTCATCTTGTTAGAGAGCAGAGAGAACAAGAGACTTAACTCCATCCACCCTAGTGGCAGTGTGGAATAACAGCCTGGCTCTTCCATATTTTCAAGAAAAACTCTGAACATGGAAGTCCTCAAACAATGTGAATAGTTTAATTGGAGTAGCCCACTATTCCCTTCTCCTCTCCCAATCCCAAATTATCAATAAACAAAAAAAACAAACTACACCCCTAGACTGTTTACTCACATGACGAGCCGGAGAGAACAAGGAGGGATTCAGAGACTTGTTCTAGTAAATATGTGGTGGTAACAAGGGGGGGGCCCCGCAAAGACAATATCCAGCAGCTCCTGTGAGGCAGTGCTACATTTGGGGACATCGTCCGGGATGTTCCCCTGGGTTACAGCAGTGGTTGCTACCGGCAACGGCCGAGTAGTTGCACCAAGTAATGCTATGTCTTTTCAAGTAGTGTTTTCGAGTGTTGGAGTGTCAGTAAAGAAAGTAATCACACAACAGAGAACCTCTCACCAGGAGGCGCTTGGGGCTGTAATAAAAAATACTGGTGCCATAGTAATTGTGTTCAAGAAAAGTACAGTTTATTGACATGAACAAGGGGAAAAAACAAAAAAGTTAAGCTGATGGTACTGACTAAGGATGAACATCGGCCGTTTGATCGTTCGTCGAATGACGAACAAATGTGCTTCTTCGTGGGAAATGTAAACGCCCATAATGCACTGCGCATGCGCGGCGCGTGCAGAGCCTTATGTGATTGGCCAAAGCATGCACCCTGACCTCCATGCTTTGGCCAATGAAATCATCTGTGCCATGATTGGACAAAAGGCAGGCTGCCTTTAACCAATCATGGCTCAGGGACTAAGTACACGCCCCACACTATATAAAGGCTGCTCGCGCAGCCCCAGCGTGTAGTGTGATTGTGTGGGCGAGGAGACAGGGACTTGAATGTGTTTGAGGCAGGGAAAGAATCGTTTTTTTGCAGTTTGTCATACAGTGCAGTGAGACATTGCTAGCAGTGTGAGTATAGGAAGGGAGAGGATCGTGTTTTTCAGGCAGGGAGAGCAAAGCGTTTTGCAGTTTTTCAGTGCAGTGAGACATTGCTAGCATTTAAGCACGGAGAGAGATTTGTGCTTTTTACAAGTTAAGATCAGATAGTGAAGTATATGTAGTAGTGCATACCATAGACCATATACCATACATTGATCTCTATCTATATATAAAATGGGGGTGTGCTCTCACTGTGTCCCTAAATATGAGTGCCACATCCCGATATGAGAAGCATATTTGAGGATTCCCCTTGGGGTGGGACTTTGAAGGTCACTCAAAAGATATACAAAAAATTGTATTAAATATATATTGGTTTTATTACAAAAATAGTAAAAAGTAAACATACACAAATGACATTGAAAACTAGTAAAATTATTGGCAAAACTGATATTGTGAGTTGGCAATATCAGTTTTGCCAATAATTTTACTAGTTTTCAATGTCATTTGTGTATGTTTACTTTTTACTATTTTTGTAATAAAACCAATATATATTTAATACAATTTTTTGTATATCTTTTGAGTGACCTTCAAAGTCCCACCCCAAGGGGAATCCTCAAATATGCTTCTATCTATATATAGGGCTATAGATTACATCATATCAGGTCATTGAGTATCTTATCGGTCACTTGCGTATACCCTATATCCATATGATCTGTATCTATATATAGGGCTATCAATTACATCATAGCAGGTCATTGAGTATCTTATCGGTCACTTGCATATACCCTACATCCATCTGATCTGTATCTATGTATAGGGCTATTGATTACATCATATCAGGTCATTGAGTATCTATCGGTCAGTTGCGTATACCCTGTATTGATCTCTATCCACGTCATGTCTGAAAGGCCGACAAGGAGAGGCAGACGCTCACAGGCCATGAAAAGAGGGCAAGCAGCCTCTGTGTCCACAGTGAAAAGTGGTGGTCACAGTCGACATGGTGCATCCTCTGCAGATGGGGCACACCCATACTTTATTTCAGGTGCTGCCTGTCTTATTCAACCACAACATGTGGAAGAGTTGGTGGAGTGGATAAATAAGCTTTCCTCATCCTCCTCGTCCTCTGACATCAACGCTCACAATAGTTTGCCTTCTACCGCAGCTGCCAAAGCGGACCATTCCACAGGCTCCTTCTCCACAGCTACTCCTTCTATCGCCCCACCATCATGACAGAGGAGTCACCTGAATTATTCAATCATAGTGTCAGTGACATGCTGCTGGAGGATGCGCAGCAAATTGAAAGCTGTGATGTTGGATCTTTATGTCTGCACCAGTCTACCAGTCTCCCTAGGTGTGCCGCCTGATAATATTTAGCCACATCAGGAATCGCCACCCCCCGTGAATCTTGGATAGTTGCAAGCTATGTAGCCTGGGGCATTTATTGGCCCAGATAAATTTAGTGAAGATTGCAGTCACCTGACATAAGAAGCGTGTCGGAACAAAGATAGGTAGGGTCTGGAGAAGATACAGAAATTTGGGGAGAATGCTCATTTTAATAATATTACAGTGGCCAAACCAGGAGTGGAGGCCTGGCTGCCATTTAAGAAGAAGGGCTCAGACTGTACTCAGCAGTGGGGAGTTGAGGGGAAAAAAATCTAGCTGGGTCCGGGGAGATGTAGGTGCCCAGATATTTCAGAGCGGACAGGGTCAATTTGAATTGGAAATTAGATTTGTGGTGGGTAACCGCAGGAGTAGACAGCATCACGCCCATAGCTTCTGACTTGGAGAAATAGATTTTCAGATTGGAGATCACTCCGTAACGGTCAAATTCCGCCATCAGTTTGGGGAGGGAGGTAAGGGGATCCGTTAGTGAGAACAGTAGGTCATCGGCGTAAGCCGAGACCTTATATTGGGATTCCCCTACGGGGACGCCCTGAATGTCAGGGTTAGAACGTATTCTACTCAGAAAGGGTTCCAAGGATAGGGAAAATAACAGGGGAGAAAGGGGGCAGCCCTGATGGGTACCGTTGGAGATGGGGAATGACTCTGACAGCTTGCTGTTCACCTTCACAGAGGCACAGGGAGTTGAATAAATATTGGAGATCCATTGCGTCATCTGTTCCCTGATGTACCAAGGGGGGTAAGAAGGTCTGCAATCTAGTGGCTATGATCTTAGTGAACAATTTCAAGTCGACATTGAGGAGAGAGATAGGGCGGTAGCTGCCGCACACGGAGGGATCATTACCCTCTTTAGGGATCACCGAGATGTGAGCAAGAAGAGTAGATGGGTGTAAGGAGGCAGTGTGACCTAGGTCTTTGAACAGTTTGAGCATGAAGGGACTGTGGTATGGAATTTTTACAAGCAGAGCCCGTACCTGCGCACAGCAAGAGTAATTGCGAGGGGTTGGGGTGTTCAGGCACCGCCAACAACCAAGGCCCAATTTTTCTGCACCCGTATGACAAGTACATGCGATTTGAAATTTGTATGAATATTTGTATATGACATTTTTTGCTTTAGAAATGTCAGTATTGCTGCAGCAGACTACATACATCGTAGAGATGCACTACTTTACAGCCACATTAAGGGGACCCCCCATGCACGATATTTGAAGGAATTTTTCATTTTTATAGTTTCACTTTAAGCCTCATTAAAATCAGTAAATCACTGCTCCTTTAAAAACGATCGCTTTTAAAAACTTTTTTTTGCATTGCTACATGTTACCGAGGTCAGGACCCAGACCCCCATACACTTTTTGGGGCAATAACTTGCATTTAAGCCTTCAAAATGAAGTTTGATTTTTGACGTTCGAGTCCCATAGATTTCAATGGGGTTTGTCTATTCGAACAAACTTTTCCTCTGTTTGCGATGTTCTGGTGCGAACCGAACCAGGGGGGTGTTCGGCTCATCACTACCCACCATCCCCCACCATCAGTGTGACAGAAAGCATGCGGCTGAAGTAGAGAGCAGAGTCGCTGCTTCCTGTATTGCTCCTGTGACTGGCACAAGTGGAGTGCATTTGCTATCACTCCGCCAGTGACAGCATCGGCTCCGCTTTCTCTATTGCAGGCTCCATTCTTCACACTGATTTTTGGGGATGGCGAATCAGGAACCCACAATCTGGGCTTACCGACCAGCCATTCCAGAGCAGGAGGTGGCTGGTATCCTGTTGGGGGACACAGTCTAATGTTGGTGGGGCCCTGGTCCCCTCTGCTCTCTTAGTGACGCCACTGACTGGGATCTGCAGAGATCCTTCGGTCCCTTTAGATCAGTGGTTCTCAACTCCTGCCCTCAGGACCTACTAACAGGCCAGATTTGGGGTATTACATCGGGGAGTTGCAGACTAGAATACTGCAATCACTGAGCAGCAAATGATATCACCTGTGATGTATTTCAGTTATCTTGCAAACTTGGCCTGTTAGTGGGTTCTGAGGACAGGAGTTGAGAACCACTGCTTTAGATGATCCTGGCTCATCCTTCACCTCAGACAACACTTCCACACTCTCCTGAGTGGGTCCACACTCCCACTTCTCTTCCAAGCTGCTATGGGGGACCAGTCTGCAAACTGTATCCATGGGCCCAAAGTCAACCTGCATTCTGCGTGACCCACAATCAATGGCCCTATCACTGCTATCCCCCACTGGCTCACCTGAGGGCGCATTGCCCTCCTGCACTGGCCCCTTCCAGGTGCGGTTGGCAGAGTGTGTGGGTACAGCCGACATTACAGGGATACTGTCTGGCTCCTACTGGGCAGTACTTACAGTTACCAGCTCCCTGACCAGGCTGCAGGCCAGGCAGACTTCCAATCTTCTTCCCAGATGTCACTTGTCTTTGCAGGGGAGTCACGAGCCTCAGACTCAACCCCACCTTTAGCTTCAAGGCCCACACCAGCCTTCCGGGACTTCTGCAGCCATTCTGTTCAGAGACCTGACTACAGACCTACTCTGTACATGAGTGGCTCCAGCTCGCTCGGTGTTAGCCGGGTTAGTGGCTCGTCACAATGCCCGCACTGGATCCAGACACTGACCACTGCAGTCTGTCTCCTGTGGCCAGGACACAGTAGACACAGCCTCCCCATCCCTTTAATCATCCCGATCCCCTTCAATGCTCCAGCCTGACTCCAGTGTCCACCAGAGGTGATAGCAAACATTTACTGTGGTTGCCAAGAGCAACAGCAAAGTCTGTAACACATGTCATACTGTAGTTAGGACAGTCCTTAACCTCAGCCATGGTTGGGCAACTGATAGATCCCCTCCTTCAGATACCCGCAGGCTTACCCCGATCACCATGGGAAACAGCAGACATTTTGGTGCACATTTTACTGTTCTCAGCAAGATATTGCAGAACACAGTAACTTTCTCCAGCTTTAAGCAAACCGCTGGACATTTTGTAATCCATGGGCGTGAACACATAGCACAGTTCTTACTGAATAGCAGGTTTTAGTACAAGTTTCCGTCCTAGTTGGGGCAACTGGGTATGCGGTGCAGCTCTAACTTGAAGGCAGCTCCCGCTGTTGCTAAGGGCAACCTCAGTTATTTAGGCATACAGTCACAGGTAGGCAGAGCACACAAGTCAGTCTCCCTGGTTTTAACCCTCAGTGGTCCTGGAACAAAGCACAATCCCCCGGCTCCATGAATCTCAAGTTGATAGGCTCATGTTTTATACATAATTTTTAGGAACATTTTTACCACAAACAATTAGACATATAGATATAATCTTTTGTCATTGGTAGGGTTGTTACTATAATGCTACCCCACTGTGTTTTTATTAGTTTTTTTATTTATTTAGACAATTAAGTATGTTAGGTACAATCTAATAGTCGTTTTATGGGAGTAAAGGAGGAAATAGTAAGATAGTAGAAAGGGAGAGGGGTTGGTTAAATATACTTGCGCAGGTCAAGTATTTGTATAATATTATTTTTATACCATTTCTGCAATGTGAAATAAAAAAAAACGATCCATCGGAGGAAAACACCGCCTTCCAAATCATGAACTAGTGGTCACGCGGGGGGGGGGGGGGGGGGGGGTCAGAAGATATGACTGGGTGTAGAAGGAGGGTTAAATGGAGTACTGGGAGTGGCTATTGATATAAAAGACCCATATGGTAACCTCTGATGATGCTTCCTGGGCATAGCACTAGTTGACGGAGACATCCATGACATAATTTCCTGAATTGGAATGCAAACCGCTGGTAGTTCAGCTGTTTTCCATGCTTTTAAACAAGAATGCACAATGTGAGTGTAAACTTTTTATCATAATTAAAGCTTTTCCATTTAAACGGTATCACGCAATGAATGTTAAATTCTCATCCTATGATAACAATTAACCATTGGAAACACTAAGAAATTACCTACAGAGTTATAGAGGATTTTCAATATAGGCGATATTTTCATAGATAGCTGGTTAGTGAGGACATGAGAAGAAGGGGAGCACAGCACTTTTATCACTTTGTCATATTTCATTGTACAGATTGCACTTTTAAAGAAATGATTGTGGCACAGAGCATTCACAGCACTTTATAGATCTATGAACTTTTAATCTTTACTTGCATATCTTTTATAATGTTGGGATTTTTTATGTATATGAATTTTGGCTGACATTGTATGGGGTATTTATGAATGATTGTTTCATTCTGTTATTATATTGAGCACAGACAGTACAGGAATTTCACTATCTAATATCCCAGACGAGCCCCCAAATGTAGCGCATCCCCCGTGGAGCCACACAGCAAGGCACACCAAATTTTCATTTTCATCTCAGAGTCAGAGAACAGCCCAGTGCTTTGTTTTTATTTTATTTTATTGTGGGATTAGATTTGCATAGGGATTTGAACAACGTCAAGGACAACTTCTCCTATATACAGTCTATATACACTCCTCTACTTCCTCCAGCACACTTGCTTGCAGAACTTCGGCTGTCACACTGTATGTGAATCTAAAAAAAAGCATACATCCCTGTGGTTACTGATCCAAGCACCACCTCTTCAGGCACTGCCAAACCGCCTGGCTGCAGCTGCCCCTTTCACTTGCCCTCTTGGCTAACTGCTCCACAGTCCTTTCCAGACTGAAACACTCACCAGCCCACCCAGCTGATTCTTTAGGAGATCTCCCAGATGTGCTGACTTTCTCCCCCTGTCCTCTCCTGGCTCCCGTGCAATCCTTCCAGCACCCGAGGCTACTCCCCCCAGACTAGGGGGCAACCTCAAGGGCCACAACAGCCTCCTCAGCACTCCATCTCCATCTTCCACCCAACTGTCCCCTGCTGGCCTGACCCATTCATGTTTATGAGGTAAACAGGCCCCCTTCCAGCCCTTTTACACTGGGGATTAGTCAAGGGCCTCATAAATATGCCAAGCAGCTCCTCCTGGCTTCTGCCCACTACATCTGAAAGCTTCTCCAAGGTCCCAGAAACAGGAGGAGGCACCAGTAAAGCTACCTGCTTTGTCATCCAGCCTCCCTGAGTTCCTCAACCCTAGAAGGTGTTATATATATATATATATATATATATATATATATATATATATATATATATAGCAATATTTCCAGGCCTTGAGCCTGATGTGAGTCTGCCATTGTCACCGGTGACACCTCCAACACATTTAAGTTGTGAACCCAAGTGTGAGAATTGAGACATTGACCACTCCGGCATCTTTGGTTGGTTTTGTTTATTGTATTTTGGGGATGGGAGAAGGGAATGAGTGGGATACTCCTCTGGCTCAACTAGGTTAACCGAGACTTTATACAAAAATGCCTGTTGGCGCTGTCTTGACGCCAGCTGAATGCGGACCAGCGCTTCCTGGCGTTTGAAGATACTGTTATGCTGAACTTGTGCTGGAACTTCGACTTAACTTGTTTGTTAACTCAGAAGATCCAGGACTGTAGAACACTTGACTCCTGACACTCGATTTAGCTCAAAAGTCACTGAACAGCTCCCTCCAGCCCTTCACTGGCTGAGGTAGCTCCTTGTCACTGCTTGTGCTGCTGCAACTCTTAACTCTGTACACTGCACACTGACTCTTCAGGGCCCAACCACTGGTGCCCCCTGTACACTTCAGGGTCCTCTGACTAGGTACCCCCTCTAACACTTCAGGGTCCTCTGACTAGAGACCCCCTTTACAAATAGCTGACTCCTGGATCCCTGGGACCTTCACCGGAGTGGTCCCCTCTACATTAGGCAGACCCCCAGGGGCAGTTCACAGTACTCATGACCTTAGCAGGCTTTCTTGGAACGTGTCTTTGGCGGGAGCAGTGACCCAGGAGGGAGAGTGCGGCTGTCTCTCCTTCTGTCTGAGGAAGGCGGATGTCTCAGGGTGTCGCCTGAGTGTCCGGAGAGTGCTAAGTTGAGCTGAGGCGATCCTGTGTGCCGAGAGCCTGCAGAGCAGAGAGGAAAGCCTACACAGGTCGTGAGTACTGCGGATTGCCCCTGGGGGTCTGCCAGAGTCAGAGGGGACCACTCCAGAAGAGGTTCTGGGATCCAGTGTCAGCTAGCTGCAAAGGGGGTACCTAGGTTGGGGATCCTGAAGCTACAGAGGGGGTACATAGTCAGTGGACCCTGAAGAGTTTGAGGTTAAAGGGGGTACCTGCAGTTTGGGCCCTGAATTGTACAGAGCGTGACAGTTACAGTGATAGCAATACAGAGTCTTACTATAATACTAGCTTAAGCTGTGCCAGGCGGAGGGGAAAGTATTCGGTGACTTTCACAGTGCAACAGTGTAAGGTGTTCTACAGTTCTTAGTCTTGGATCTTCTGGACTAGAAGTCGAGGATTCAGCACTTCTTCTGTTTTACAGAATATTCTCAGTGTCAGTGAGCGTTGGTTGGCGCCGTCTGGTGTCAAGGAAGCACCAACGGCATTTCAGAAGTAAAAGTCCCAATTGTAATTAGTTTAAGCCTTAAGGAGTATCCCACTCATTCCCTTCTCCCCTAATTCCAATAAAAACCACAAACAAAGATGCCGGATTTGACGCTGCTTCAGTTAGCACACCCAGGGTCACAGCTCACATGGGCTAGGATTACCGGTACTAATGGCAGATCCACATCAGGCCATAGGCCTGGAAACCTTGCTACATTTGGGGGCTCGTTCGGGATTTTGCCATTAAATACTGGGCCAGTTGCCCTTGGCAACGGCACAAGAAAAAGTCCAAAAAATCAATTTTTGTGTCCGGAACTGCTACATCAGCATCAAGCCGGGTGTGAGACTGCAACTGCGGGAGGCAGGGAGAGTGGGTTGAGGCTGAAAGCCCACAGAGAGTGATGCTTGTGGCAATGCAAATGCTCCAAGAGAGACTGTAAAGTGACAAAGACTCTTCATATGGATTATGAGATGTATTCTGCTGTCAGGAAGTGGAAAGCGGGAGACAAGTGTGTTAGGATGGGTGAATGCAGTAACTGCCTGATAGCAAGGAGTCCTAGTGTGGACAGTGAAAATGGTGTCAAGGGTCCAGGGAAGGACAGAGAAGTAGACGTCGGAGGTCCTAGTATGGATGGTGAACTTGGAGGCCAGGGGCACGGGTGGTGGTGCATGCTATGTGGAAGAATGTTGACCGTGCATCTGATAGCGGGACATTTATTCTTTATGGCTGTTACACACATACTGTGGGGATTGTAGTCGGCCACACCAAGGAGGCCCATGGAGCTAGTCCCGGAGCCAGTATAGAAGATGTTAATTGCACGTGTGTGGCAAGGAATAGGAGTATAAACCGTGCAGTCGGTGGCGGGATGCTGCTCTTGCTAAGCAAGAGGGGGCGGCTTGCTTTAGGCAGACAAAGCGCAGTGGAGAACCCAGTGCAATTAAGGTGGGTGGATGTATGTCTAGCAAGTGACATACTCTGCTTTGCAGCTACTTCCCAAGTGGTTGCAGCGCAGCAGCATGGCGGGGGAAGAGTTACAGTACTGCGCAGGAAAGCGCGCCACGAGCAGGACTGCCCAGAGGGAGGAGTCACCGCCCAAAATGGTGAATGGGTGGAGATAGCGGGAACTTCTGGCCAATCAGGAGCGACCCAGGGGACCCTATTAAAATCACCTCCTCCGGGCGCGGCCATGCGGGAGACACGTGTAGGAGAAGGAGGCATGCCGTTCACCAGAGGAGCGAAGAGTGTTCCCGCTATGGCTACCACCATGGCCGAAAACCCTGCGGAGAGCCGAGAGCAGATCTACCCGCCCAATCCCCCCGCTAGTTTGGGATACCGTTATCCGGATGGTTCCGGATGGCGGAATCATGTTGTGCACCAGAGGAGGTCAAGAGTTTCTTGGAGTGGTATGTCCCCAATGTGCCACTATCACTCTTAAAGTGCAGGCGTGGGTTCAATGTGGGCAATGTGGCGATCTGCTGCTCAGGGCAGAGATGGGTGAGGCCCGTCCCAGGAAGCTTACGGTTATGTGGGAGACAGGCCTCACTCAGGAAGGGATGGAGAACGAGTCCAAGTTCCTCCACGGAGCGGGAAGGGGCATGTTCAGGCTGATGATGCAGCTGGAGGCCCTGCCAGCAGTCGGTGGGCCTACAGTCTTTAGGGAGGGAGTTCGGTAACAGAGCTCCATAGGGAGGGGATCTGTGTCCATCCAAACTACAGAGGAATGGCCAGAGAAACCTGCAGCCAGGAACATATCAGGATCCATCCCTATTAATGTCCCACAGCCTGCAGTGGTGGCTGGTGTGTTGGGGCGCAGGGGGTGCCGCCCCCCCTATCCATGATCATTCTGCATTGAAAGGGGGCACGCTGGTCACTCTGCATTGAAAGGGGGCATGCTGGTCATTCTGCATTGAAAGGGGGCACGCTGGTCATTCTGTATTGAAAGGGGGCATGCTGGTCTCTCTGCATTGAAAGGGGGCACGCTGGTCTCTCTGCATTAAAAGGGGACATTATGATCTCTCTGCATTGAAGGGGGGCATGGCACGCTGGTCATTCTGCATTGAAAGGGGGCACGCTGGTATCGCTGCATTGAAAGGGGGCATGATGATCTCTCTACATTGAAAGGGGGCACGCTGGTCTCTCTGCATTGAAAGGGGGCACACTGGTCTCTCTGCATTGAAAGGGGGCACGATGATCTCTTTGCATTGAAGGGGGCAAGGCACGCTGGTCATTCTGCATTGAAAGGGGGCACGCTGGTCATTCTGCATTGAAAGGGGGCACGCTGGTCTCTCTGCATTGAAAGGGGGCACAATGATCTCTCTGCATTGAAGGGGGACATGCTGGTCACTCTGCATTGAAAGGGGGCACGCTGGTCTCACTGCATTGAAAGGGGGCACACTGGTCATTGTGCATTGAAAGGGGGCACGCTGGTCATTCTTCATTGAAAGGGGGCACACTGGTCATTGTGCATTGAAAGGGGGCATGCTGGTCATTCTGCATTGAAAAGGGTCACTCTGGTGTCTCTGCATTGAAAGGGGGCACGATGATCTCTCTGCATTGAAGGGGGGAATAACATGCTGGTCATTCTGCATTGAAAGGGGGCACGCTGGTCATTCTGCATTGAAAGGGGGCACGCTGGTCTCTGCATTGAAAGGGGGCATGATGATCCCTCTGCATTGAAGGGGGGCACGGCACGCTGGTCACTCTGCATTGAAGGGGGCACACTATACCTTTATTACTGAAGGCCCCTGATTCCCCATCCTTTTACATGAATCACGGGTCCTTTGAAGAAGGCATGGATGATTAGGGATCAATCGACAAGACCAAGTGGGAATGGGGACCTCACCCCAACCGGGAACATTGCTAGGGCCAGGGAGCAGAACGCAGCATATGAGGAAATGATTCAAAGAATATGCACCCCATTTTCTCCACCAGGAAGAGGACCCTTCCCCGGTTATCCAGAATGCAGCGGAGGATGCAGAAAAAGGTTGCATTGGAATACGGGTATGACTACCCTTATACATCAAGGGAAGTAATGTTGCTAGTGGAAAAACACAGGGACTTTTGGTGCGATTAACTTATCTGGGACTACCTATTTGTCCCTAAGCCTTACAGGAACTCCCCAGAGGAAGGACTGAAAGGAAAATTCAACAAAGTCAAAGCTCAGTGGTATTACTGGCGCTCCATCTACATCGATAGGGTGGAGGTTCGCCACCCAGACAGCTCAAGACATGCTTGGTCCATCTGGGTCAAGAATGAGAATGGAGAGTATGTTCAAGTGCCTCATCCAGAGTACTATATCTGAAGGGAAAAGTTTCAGTGTTTTATTAACAATGAGGAGTTTCAGGAGCATTCACAGAAAAAAAAATTGTGTGGCCGACTAGCTACCACAACTGACCAAGGAAGTGTTTAAATGACATAATGCTGAATTCAAGTTACACCTGTTGAAGTTAAAGCGGACCCCTTGGGCCATCGGGCCAGGGTCCTTTCAGAAAGCCAAGTTTTGTGGTGTCAGACCTTTTGTGACCATCGGGTCTGGTTCTTCTGGAGAGTTATTTTGTGTGCTGGGTCCCTTGGGCCATCGGGCCAGGACCTGCTGCGGATTACAAATGGCTGTGTGGGACTTCATCCACAGTCTGTACAGATGAAGATGTTGCTACAAAGTTCATGTGTGCAATAACTTTGGTGTGGGGTGCCCTTCTGGACGCCTGTTATGTTTTCCCTGACTTAGCAGGACTGTAGGTCATGAGAGACTGTGACCTGCCCTGTTTCCTCACTGAAGTGCTCAAAGGGACAGCAGAAAAATAGTAACCTCCAGATTTTTAGAGTAAAGTGTTTTTATTTTCAGTTTTGCATACCTTCAGTATTCACCATTTCACAAAAAAAGGACAATTTAACATTTATAAATATTTGTTATTTATTAACTCAATACAGTTTTAGCTTTTTTATTTAGCAGGAATTTTGTAAATGTTGCCATGTATGTATCCATAAATAATGATATTCTATTGTGGGGCCTAAAATAATCTGTAGCACATTTTTTTTTTTTCATTGTACAGGTCATGTGCTTTTAGAAAATCTATGGTTTGAGGGGTCTTTTACAAATTCTGAAAGCTATAAGGGAAAAATGGTAACCTCCAGCTTTTTAGAGTAAATCGTTTTTATTCACTGTTTTGAGCAGCTTCCGTTCTCACCATTTCACAAAAAGGTGCAATTTGAAATGTAAAAAATATTTGTTATTTATTAACTCAAAACAGTTTAACTTTTATCTTTAGAAGAAAACACTTTATAAAAATAAGCAGCTCACTTACATTGAAGTTCGTGTAAAACCTCCTCTCCTGACATCCACCAAGCATTTTGACAGCTGTCATCTTCGTGTGCAGCCTGGAACACCTCCGCTAATATCCATACTTTGAGCTGGCTGACTTCCTGTCATCCTCAGTCTTTGTTTACTCAGTGATGCCTACAGCCTCACACTGATTACAGCTACTTGGTCTCAGGTGTTCCCTATCCTAGCTGTTTCCTGCTAACTTCAATGTAAGTGTGCTGCTTATTTTATTAAAGTGTTTTTATTTGATACTGACCTCAGCGCCCTGCTATTTGTTTTCTTCTGCATTAAGGTGATCCTACCTAGATTTTTTTCGGGAACTGCAGAGGTTCCAGTTCCGGTCCCTTCTGTTCAGTCATCCATCCCTCCAGTTGCCTCATTCATTCCTCTACCCTGTTGATGGTCTACAGATACAGATGAAAGTTCCAATGGACCAAGGGACTTTGCACTTCTCCTAGGAGCGCCGTATGTACTGTGTACTTGTACACTCTTTGGATTTGCTATAACTTTTATATTTAGTAGGAATTTAGCACATTTTGCCACGTATGAATCTACTAATAATGATTTTAATGTATTTTTAGCAAAAATATTGATTTGATAAACATTTTTGCAAATATTGTGTTGCCTTAAAAATCAGTAGCCCCCTATTTTTATTCTATTGGCCACGTGCTTTCAGAAAATATATGGTCTGGTGGGTCTTTTACAAACTCTGAAAGCTGTAAGTGAACAATGAAACCTCCAGATTTTTAAAGAAATTTTTGCTTACATCTGATTTTCACCATTTTTAAAAAAGGCACCATTTAAAAATGTAACAAATACTGTATTTGTTATTTATTAACTCAATACAGCTTTGGCTTTTATATTAAGAAGGAATTTAGCAAGAATTTTGTAAAATTGGCTGTTTGTATCTGCTAATAATGATTTTAGGAAAAATATTGTTTTGGTAAACATTTGTGCAAATATCGTGGGGCCTTAAAAATCTGTAGCACCTTCCTTATATTTTACTGGTCCTGTGATTTTAGAAAATGTTTAGTTAGGGGGTTATTTTACAAAGTCTGAAAGCTGTGAGTGAGCAATGAAAACCTCCAGATGTTTAGAGAAATTTGGTTATTTATAGTTTTGTGTATGTTCAATTTTCACCATTTCACAAAAAGGTGCAATTTAAAATTTACAAATATTTGTTATTTATTAACTCATTGCAGGTTAAGCTTTTATATTTAGTAGGAATTTTGCAGGAATTTTGTAACATTTGCTGTGTTTGTGTTTGCTAATAAAGATTTTAGTGTATTTTTAGTGAACATATTGCTTTGGTAAACATTTTCGCAAATATCACAGGCCTTAAAATCAGTAGCACCTTCTTTTTATTCTACAGGTCATATGCTTTCAGAAAATATATGGTTCAGGGGGTCTTTAACAAAGTCTGAAAGCTGTAATTGAAAAATGAAAACCTATAGATATTTAGGGAAATTTTAATATTTACATTTTTGCGGATGGTCGATTTTCACCATTTCGCAAAAAAGGCGCAATTTAAAATTTAGAAATATTTGCTATTTATTTACTCATTACAGGTTAGTTTTTATATTTAGTAGGAATTTTGTAAAATATGCTGTGTTTTTATCTGCTAATAATGATTTTAATGTATTTTTAGCAAAAATATATTTGATAAACATTTGCGTAAATATCATTGTGCCTTAAAAAAAAGTAGTACCTTATTTGTATTCTAATGCAATTTGTATGCTAATTGCAAAAATGGTCTGGCCAGCTAAGTTTAAATGTGGAGCGCAGGGCCTGACAGCCAAAAGGTTATAACACATCTCATATATGTGACATTGGGCGGCAGAGCCAATCACAGTGTCCACATGATCGGTGGATCCCTGCTGCCCCCAGGAAGGGACACTGGGGCAGGGTGGGAAGGGGTATAACTTAGAATTTACCTCAAATCATTTGTTTCTCTTTAGAAAAACAAGAGTAAGATACTTTTTTTTTTTATTTAATAAACTGTGGTAACTTTCTTTGTAATAATATCCTGAAGTGGAATTTATTTGACTGGTTTTCTAGATTACAGTTGCTTAACCACTTGCTGACCAGCTGCCATAGTTATACTGCGCAAGTCAGCTCTGTCCCGCGAAAGGACGTACCTGTACGTCATTTAGCGGGACCGCTAGCGGGGGCACGTGTGCGCGATTGGCCAAAAGGGGAGCCAATCAGCGGATATGGCGGCCGCGATGTCTGCTGGGCACCCACAATCGCTCCCCAGAGAGACAGAACGGCGGTGTGCCGTTGTAAACAGGGCACACAGCTGTTCTGTCAGTAATGAACAAACGGATTTAAGTCCATCCCCCACACAGTTAGAAAGCATCACCTAGGGACTAGGGATGATTGAACTTTTGAAAAGTTTGGTTCGACCAGAAAACCCGAACTTCCCGAAAGTTTGGCCCGGATTTAAAAACCCCATTGAAATCAATGGGACCTGAACTTTTGAAATAAAAAAACACCATTTTGAACCCCTAAAACCCAATAAATGCCCATAAAAAGTGCCTAGGGTTCTGGGTCATGCCCCAGGGACTATTAATCACACAAAAAAAGCTCTTAAAAATTTTAATTTTTGATAGAGAGCCAATTATTGAAAAAATTAAAAAAAAATCAATTAAAAAAAAATGTATTTGGATTTAGTGTCTGGGGGATCTAAAAAGTGTTCCTGTGAAGTTTCAGCCCTGTAGCATGTCCAGAACCAGAAAAAAAAAGTTTGTTTGTATTAGAATCCGCTATTTTCACACCTGGCTTTTTGTTGCAGGCGTTTTTTTGGGCTTTTTTGTGGACATTTGGAGGCAGGCATGACATCAGAACTTCTGTGTAGGGGTATATATACACACACACATGTATGTATATATACACATATATAGGTGTGAAAGTAGCAGAACACTATGCCAGCGCTAATGAAACAATTAACAGGCATAGGGCTCCGCTCCTATCACACCTATATGTGTGTATGTGTATAAATACATATAAGTGTGTGTGTATATATATACCCCTATACAGAAGTTCAGATGTTATGCCTGCCTCCAAAGACGCCCAAAAAATGCCCAAAAAAACCACCTGCAATAAAAACGCCCAGGTGTGCTGTTGCAGGTGTTTTTTTTGGGCATCTTTGGAGGCAGGCATAACATCTGAACTTCTGTATAGGGGTATATATACACACACACACACTTATATGTATTTATACACATACACACATATAGGTGTGATAGGAGTGGAGCCATATGGCTGTTAATTATTTCATTAGCGCTGGCATAGTGTTCTGCTACTTTCACACCTATATATGTGTAGGTGTATATATACATACATGTGTGTGTGTATATATACCCCTACACAGAAGTTCTGATGTCATGCCTGCCTCCAAATGTCCACAAAAAAGCCCAATAAAACGGCTGCAACAAAAAGCCAGGTATCACAGGGGCGAAGCCACTATCATGTTCTATTGCAATTCTAATACAAACAAACGTTTTTCTATGGCGGTCACCCTGGCATGGAAGGGTTTGGTCACCTTGGCATAGCAGTCAGATTCAGTTCACCTACAGTACATTACGGTCACCTTGAGTTCGATCACCCTGGCATAGTAGAGTCAGTTCACCCTACACTACATTACGGTCACCTTGAGTTCGGTCACCCTGGCATAGTAGAGTCAGTTCACCCTACACTACATTACGGTCACCTTGAGTTCGGTCACCCTGGCATAGTAGAGTCAGTTCACCTACAGTACATTATGGTCACCATGAGTTCGGTCACCCTGGCATAGCAGAGTCAGTTCACCCTACACTACATTACGGTCACCCTGGTATGGCAGGGTCTGGTCACCTAAACTACACTATGGTCACCCTAACACTTTTACTGTCCCTACAGAAACTAAATTATTAAATCTAACTATGCTGGTATACAGAACACTAACTACACTGCATATCCCTTTCCTCACAGTAAAAGAACAGCAGGAGTAACACTAATGCTTGCACTTTATTCCACATCCCTGTATTACTGTGCTAGAGATTTGGCGGGGCTAGCTTATATACTGGAGGACGTATTCACTAATGATTGGCCTCTGGGCCCCCTAGTCACTCCAATCAGCTTTTCCTAATGTTTCTGGGCCAATCACGGGCTTCTTAAGCCCATTTCCTGACCCAGTGCATTTTGGGTGGTTCTGGTGGCCGAATTCCAAACTTTTTGGACAAAAAGTTCGAAATTCAGCCGAATTTCGAACAGCCAATGTTTGGTTCAAACCGATGGTTGACCCGAACCGTTCGATCATCCCTACTCCTTATACAAACCTGTATGGTTATCTCCCACTCTGTCTGCTTTTAGGCTATTACAGAAAAGGATAGAAGTCTACCTAGCTAGCAATTAAGTCTCTCAAACAACTCTTCCTCCCACAAATATTACCTTTTGTATTATTAGCTTTTATTAGGCCCTTTTAACCCTCTTTTCTTGAAATGTATTGTAAATGTACTCCCTTTATTTTTAAAGCACTGTGCAAACTGTTGGTGCTATATAAATCCTGTATAAAACCAATACATTCATCCAATTAGCACAAAGGAAAAAATATTTTTGTCAAAAATTTGTGTTTTTCAGTATCTGACAATGTTTATGGATAGGAGAAAGCTGAAAAAATTATAAAAGTCATCTTTCTCAGACTTTGGGTCCCGCATAACCATCAACGCCTCCTTCATATGGCACACATTCTCTATATGTTTCAACTTCTTAGAAATCTTATGGTATGTCATTTCCAGCTTTCGAAACAGGCTAGATACATTTTCTAAGTCCAGTCTCATGAAAGTGGAGCTACTATTAGGTGGACCTTGCTGAAATGTTCTGTCTTCATTACTAGCTGCACAGAGGTACAGCTGAGTTTCAGGAATCTCTTCTAGCTGCCTTTTACAGTCCTTCAAATCCTGCATATTGATAAAAAGAACAGACAAATCTAGGACTAATTTTTCCTGAAAGTTTCTCAATTTTTCTTTTTTTTTCACAGCAGCATCGGTTAATTGTTCTACATGATGGCCTTTGTGTTCTCCAATGATGCAGCAGGATGCACAGAGGCACCATGAATCTTCATAGCAGTAATACTCAAGAACTTTATCATGGATTGAACATTTTCTGTTTTTTAAGGAAGCCGTAGCTTCCAATAAGACCTGTGCACCACAGTGCACATTAAAGTGGTCATTACATAAAAAAGATTCACATGTAAGGCATGCTCCGACCGGAGGAACTGTGTCGTGGGTGCAGTACATACAGCCATGACTAGTGGCTCCACAGTCAGGTTGGCTTGACTGGTAACACTCTGCTATATGAGCAAGAGTCAGGCTCCTTTTCAGATCGGGTTTTTTCTTGTATCTTTGTCTACATTGAGGGCAGGAAGATTCTCCCTCAAACTGCTCCCTCCATGCTCTGGTGATGCAGCTCAGGCAGAAGCTGTGACCACATGGCAGTGTTACAGGATCGGTGAAGATGTCCATGCAGATTGAGCAAGTCATGACAAGTCTAACAGACATCCTGGGGGTAAAGAAAAAAAGCTGTAACCGGAAATATTTTTCTTACAACCTCTATTTTATATATATATTGTTTTATTTGAGTGTTCTAATAATGCATCAACTTTTATCCTAGACAAAAGGGTCAAATCACAGAAGCTTTACAGTGTTCATGAATCTAAGAAAATTTACCCTAAGAAGAAATGACCAGCCAATAATGGTAGTTTAACCCCTTTCCTGCCCTCGCTATAGCAGAAAGACAGCTACAGTGCGGCTCTCCGATTCTGGGAGGGCGTCTATGGACTGCACATGATCACAGACCAGATCAGATGTGTCCAATCAAAGCAGGTCACATGTAAACAGAGTTGCTGGTTGTCAGCAATCCTTTCCTCACACTCTGTCTGTGTGAGGAAAGGAGAGGCAGTAACCGGTAAGGCTGACAGGGCACAGTGAGTGCATTTTTATACTGATTATCAATGCAGCCTCATAAGTGCCAATCAGTGTCCATTAGTACAGATCAGTGCAGCCTATTAGTGCTGCCCGTCAGTGCAGCTTATCAGTGCTCCCTATTAGTACAGTTTAGCAGTGCTCATCAGTGAGTGAAGAAGAAAAATTACTTATTTGCAAAATTTTATACCAGAAAAAAATTTTTTCAACATTTTTGATTATAATTTGTTTAGTTAAAAAAAAAAAAAAAAAAAGGGGTGATTAAATATGACCAAAAGAAAGCTCTATCTGTCTCAAAAAATAATAAAATGTCATGTATACAGAGTTGCATGACCGCACAACTGTCATTCAAAGTGCTACAGCACTGAAAGCTGAAAATTGGCCTGGGAAAGAAGGGGGTGAAAGTGCCCGGTATTGAAGTGGTAATGCTGTTTTTAGATACACTACAAGCAAAATTGTGCCCATTCTGCTTCTGCAGACCAAATCAAATCAATCACATACAGTATTTGCACTGTCATGTCCTGATTAGACCATCTCAATTGCTAGTTGATGTTTATAACTGCATCGCCAGACTAATCATACAGAAGGAAACAGCTTTCCTTGCAAACATAGGTATAAGATAGGAAACTGCTGTCTACACACTAGTTTGTGTGTGTGTGTGGGGGGGGGGGGGTGGGGGGGTGATGTAAAGGGGACAGAGGACACTGCTATGGGTGGGATACAAGACACAGCCATGAGGGGGGGGGGTTGATGGGACACAGAGCACTGTTATAGGGGGGTGCAGTGGACACTACAGTAGGGAGTGTTGTGAAAGGGGCAGGGAACACTGCTTTGGGGTGGCACAAGACACTACTGTGGGGGGTAAAGGACATCACTGTGGGGGGGGGGGGGGCAGAGGGACACAGAACACTACAGTGGGGGGTGAAGTGAGCGGAGCAAGAGGGCACTGCTTTGGGGGACACAGGACACTACTGTGGAAGAGAGGAGGGCAGGTGACACTGTTATGGGAAGAAGAGGGGCACTACAGGGGGTGGGAGTGATGTGAAGGGGCAGAGGACACTGCTATGGGGGGACGAGTACACTACAGTGGGCGGGGTGATGTGATAAGGGTACAGGACACTACTGTGGGGGGGGGGGGTAATGTAAAGGGGGCAGAGGACACTGCTATGGAAGGGGGGGATGAGGATGCTACAAAGGGAGAGGTGATGTGAAGGGAGACACAGGACACCACTGTGGGGGAGTGATGTGAAGGGGGGCAGAGGACACTACTGTGACACACTATGTATCTCTTAATGCTGTCTTTTTATTGAGGGCTTGAAGCCACCGCAATGCCCCCCCCCCCCATCCACTGGGGATCTTTGATTTACTCCATGTTGTCAGTTGGATCTCAACCCCTGAAAGGTTGCCTACCCCTGAACTAAAGCATCAGTAAAACAAAGAAAAGGGGCCACAGCCTTGCGCATTACCCAAGAGGTATCTTTAATAATACAATTAAAGAAGTATACTCACAAACAAGACAATTGGCACTAAGGAAGAGGAGATCTCCCCTCGAAACGCATAGGCCAGGTGGAAGATCCTCCGACTTGTGTATACTGCAGACTCTGATATGCTTTTACCACTGAGTTGTTTGTGATTATACTTCTTTCTATTGTATTATTAAAAATACCACTTGGGTAAAGCGCAAGGCTGACGTGCCCCTTTTCTTTGTTTTAAAGTGTTACTACAGGATTCTCCCTCGATGCTTAGGGGGCAACAAAGCCTGTGCCTTTAGTGGAACTATCAAGAAGCTGTGATCCATCTACCACCGTTACACCACCTTTGAGCGCAGAAGATTGTTTTTGTGTAGCACTAACCCCTTTGAGGGCTGCTGGATTTTTCACCTTTTTGGGTCCCTCTGGGTTACCGGTAGCAACTGCATGCAGAATCTTAACACTTTACTCTCCAGCTCAGTCAAAGAACAGTCTAGGGGTTTTGGTTGGTTTTGTTGTTTTATTTTAAATAGGGATGGGAGAAGGGATGAGTGGGATACTCCAGAACTTGAACTATTCACAATACTGAGGACTTCTATCTGAGGATGCGGCTAGGTCGCAGTTTCACCTTGCCACTAGATGAATCTGAGGTAAAGTTCCTGAATAGGCACTTGCTTAGCACTTATCTTTAGGGTACTCGCCTAGCACCTCCTTTTACTCCACCAGCTGACACCCGTCCTCTGACTACTCTACTCCGGAGTGGCCCCCTTCCTGGTCAGGCCCTTAGACATGATCCCCTGTACTAACGATACTGTTTTTCCAGGTTCTCCAATGTCTCAACTCCTGTTAAGCCCCGTACACACGTACCGATTGTCGGCCGACCGTACGGCCGTCTTTTGTCCGGTGCTGTTTTGTTGTTTGAAAAGTGCTCAAGACTGCACACGAATTTTGTCGGCCAACAACAACCAACTGCAGAAGTGATGTCATGTTCTGGTCTACTTTTCGTGTGTTTTTTCTTCACTGAGCATGCCCAGTCTTGATCATCACATTTTTGTCGGCTGAATTCTGTACTGACTGACAAAAATCTGCCGTTCTTTGTTGGCCAACAAAAATTTTATAGCCTGCACACCAGATTTTGTTCGGCCGAAAAGTCGCAGTCGGTTGTCGGAAGCATCATACTAACAAGCCGATAATTGGCCGATCGGACGTTGGCCGACTATTTACGGCCAACAATCGGTGCCTTTAGTCAACTCTCCTGGACCTCTGGGTTGAGCTCCTGCCTTCTGGCTCACCAGGCCGACTGCCTGTGACCATACACCAACTACTACAGAAGAGGAGGCAGCCTCCTCCCTCCTTCTGGTACTCTGCTCACCAGCCAAAGACCTTGTGCACATGTGCTCCTGGCTTTTATACCACATCCCACAATGCATCGAGGCTACCAGTCTGTGCCAATCACTGGGGCTGTATCAAAGCCTGTGTACTCATTGGCCAGGTTTCCTCCACTGTCCAATGTGCCTCTCCATTGGACCAGTGGGGACACTCCCCAGACCAGATGAATCACACACTGAGCACATTTAGCAGGCCTAACTCACAGATCCTGCTCCCTGTTAAGCAGAAAGCAATATAGATTTCCCTGCTGCTCCTCTGATAGGCAGACAGAGCCAAAAACTATACTCCCTCACTAGCACCTACCTAGGAGGGTGCTACATTTGTATTCTTTACTAAAGCATCAGTATCTGGTGGGATGGATGTAGTAGCAATTCTCAGTGAATTCTCAAGGAGCTTATCAGGTATTTTGGTTCTAATTTTGACCTTCGTGCTCACAAATATAGGTGCATCCGAAAACTGATGACAGGAATAAGGCATGATTATGGGAGATTTTTCTTTGGGAAGATACAACTTCAAAGACCAGTAAAGAGACACATTTCTTTCTTGGGCCAAATGTGTTCGCTAAGTGTTAACGCATTTTTACAAAAAATTCCCCTAAAAAAGTCTACATTTTATTATTAATTTTACAATCTTGTGTTGGGCCACATTTATAGCCGTCTTGGGCCGCAGATTGGACACTCTTGATGTACATCTTATGAAAGTAAAAAAAAAAAAAAAATTCAGACAGGAAGGTTTACTCTGCCTCCAAACCTATTATGGCTTGTAATGGTTTGTTGGTGGTGACTGGTAGCATGGAGGAACCAGAACAATGAACAATTCTTAGAGTTGAAATTATGATATATTGTGTGAATTAACACCCTTCTATGGCCAGAGGCCAACTGCTAAACTGGGCCCAGCATCAGAAGGATATTCCTTGCCAGTGACACTTGTCCCGCCACTGATAACAAAGCTATTTTGAGGGAGCTACCATAAAACACTGATCTTCCTTAGTCAGAAATTTTAAGATAGGGGTCTATACAAGTTGTCTGCTTGCAGGACTCTGCTTTGAAATGCTGACATAAAGGAATTGGGATCCTGTTGGAGTGTGTCAGCAAGTTGGATAAAACACATCTTAAGTTGCCAATGACAAATAAAGCTGCAACAATGGGACCTGCAATCTCTTCTTTCACAGTCTGATCTGTCCCCATCATACCCATTCAGAATGTCTTCTCCACCAGGGCTAATTACAGCTAAGGCCTCATGCACACAGGGCATTTGAATGGCAAACGAGTTGCCATTTCTGACGCCAGGAAAAAGCAGCTGTAAAAATGTGCTTTTAAAAGCGTTTTGTATTGGCGTTAATGCACGTTTTGGCCACATTTAGCAGCGTTAGCGTTTAGCAGCCTTTCTCTGCCCTCCTCTACTTTCCAACTTCAAATCCAACTACTACAGCTTAAAAACGTCTGATGTGGCCCAACGCTGTATCTTGTGTTGGTTAAGCAGCCTTTAGCAGCATCAGGCGTTTTTACAGCTTAATGCTGCTGCTCCAGAACGCACCTGCCCTGGTTTTTTTTTTTTTATTACAGCTTAAAAACACCTATGCCACTTACAGCTCCTAAAATCCTGTGTGTGCATGAGGCTATAGAATAATATGGAGGGGCGTTTTTAGGCTGCAAAAAAAAACATCTGACTCTCCTAAAAGCAGCTGTAAAAACGCCCTGTGTGCATGAGGCCTAAAAGTCAACTTATGTGATGATGAATAATAAGAATCCAGGTGATAAGAAACTAAATCTGTGGTTAAATGGATAAAAAATAACTTAATATAAAATTATCACAATAAAGTGCCCGTGCTGATAAATAATATTGGATATTAAAACATTAGTATAAATAGGTGAATTATCATCAACAAATGGTGCAAAGTTCATAAAATTGGGTGATCCTTTCTGTCCTGTGCAGATATCAGGTGACCAGGTGCTGGTGCTTCAGTTAATAAGGTGACTTAGTGCATTGATGAAAATGCTGGCCACTCACCTCCTGGTTTGGCTCACAGATTATAATGAGCCAAACCCACTTTTTGCACACACACACACAGGTGCTGCTAGATAATGGATAGGCTGCTTCCTCCTATCCTCCCGCTGGATAAAAGTGCCATCCCATGTGAGTGTTTTTGTTGTTCTTGTTGTTTTTACCCCAATAAATCAGATATTACAATAAGCACAGCACCGAAAGGATCACCCACTTTTATAAACTTTGCACCATTTGTTGATGATAATTCACCTATTTATACTAATGTTTTAATATCCGATATTATTTATCAGCATGGGCACTTTATTGTGATAATTTTATATTAAGTTATTTTTTATCCATTTAACTACAGATTTAGTTTCTTATCACCTGGATTCTTATTATTCATCATCACATGAGTTAAGAGCACGTGCACTTTATTGTGGTACTCACTTATTGTGTTATTGTGGTACTCACTGATTGATTGATTTATTTATTTATGTGATATTCACTTTGTTACATTATTATACCCTTTGGTGCTACATACCTTACTGACTTTTCTGATTTATAGTGTTAGGTGAATGCACTTTATGTAAGCAGCCATAGGTTCCCCTATGGTTCCCCTATTTGGCGATCTTACCCAACCATTGGGGTCTTACTGATTTCTTCTTAGTGGTCAGCGCTGATTCACCATTCAAATATACTAAAAGTCAACTTGTCTAACTTCCTAGATAGACTGAAAATCCACCAAACTCGCTCCTAAAGCTTTGCAAATTATTTTTACCATGTTATAAATACATTCAATAACATCTGAATACTATAATCCACTAAAATTTCAAGAATTACAAGGATTCTATACTATTCTTTTGACTCTGTTATTTTCTTATTTCTTAATTTTTCTTTTAATCGCTTCCGGACTGCCCCACATACATATAATGTGGCAGGGCGGTCCTTCAGCACATAATCATGAACTTGTATGTCATTTTGATTTCCGGGTCTGGGGTGTGCATGTGTGATTGGACACAGCGGGAGCCAATCAGTGGGTCCAGTGGATCCGATGTTCACTGGCACCCAGTGTTTGTTCCCAAGAGAGGCAGAACGGCGGTCAGCATATGTAAACAAGGCAGATCGCTGTTCTGTCAGAGGGGAAGAAGGAGATCCCGTGTTTCTGCTAAGCAGGAACATGGATCTCTGCCTTTCCACAGTCAAAGCACATCCCCTACAGTTAGCAAGCACTCCCAGGGAACACATTTAACTCTTTGATCGTCCCTGGTGTCATTAGTACAGTGACAGTGCATTTTTTTTATCACTGATCACTGTATTGGTGCCACTGGTCCCCAAAAAGTGTCACTTAGGGTATATTTACTAAAGCTGGAGAATGCAATATTAGATACACTTCTGCAAAGAAACCAATCGGCTTATAACCTCAGCTATTTCTATTAAGCTTTGGCAATAAAACCTGGATGCTGATTGGGTTCTGTGCAGAAATGTGACTGATTTTGCACTCTCTAGCTTGAGTAAATAAACCCCTTAGTGTCAGATTTGTCCGCTGAAATGTTACAGTCGCTGATCACCGCCATTACTAGTAAAAAAGTTTAAAAAAAAAAAAAAACATAAATATATCCCATAGTTTGTTGACGCTATAATTTTTGTGCAAACCAATCAATAAACTCTTATTGGGATTTTTTTTACCAAAAACATGTAGCAGAATACATATTGGCCTAAATTGATGAAGAAATTAGATTTTTTTACATTTTTTATTGGATATGTTTGATAGCAGAAAGTAAAAAATATATATATTTTTTTTTTCAAAATTGACTTTTTTTCCTAAATATAGCGGGGCAAAAAAACCTTGCAGAGGTGATCAAATACCACCAAAAGAAAGCTCTATTTGTGGGGAAAAAAGGACATCGATTTTATTTGTTTACAGCATCACAACCGCACAATTGTCAGTTGTGATAAAACAGTAAAACAGTGCCGTATTGCAAAAAATGGCGTGGTCAAGAAGGGCTGTAAACCTTCCAGAGCTGAAGTGGTTAAATATCCATAATGGGTATTTTCCTATGGACTAAAAGTGTATTAGTAGACTAAGTTAACTACTTCGCTTTCACTATAGGTGAAACAATTGGGTTTTTGTACTTGCCATAAAATCCATTCCTCTGAGTTCATTGACGGAGACAGCACTCCATATTCAGATTCATAGGGTTATATTTCCCCCTACAGGAATAGGACACTAGGCAGAAAAAAGACTTGGCTATGCCTATAGGCAGTCCTAGCTGGTATACATCCCCTCTCTGCTATAGGCCTTAAGTTTAGTAACACGCAGTGTCAAAAGTAATAAAACTCTATAGAGGGGTGGGTGCTGTGTCCGTCAAAGAACTCAGAGAAATGGAGTTTACAGTAAGTGCAAAAATCCTATTTTCTCTTTTGTTCATTGACGGACACAGCTCTCCATATTCAGAACCATAGGGATGTCCCCAAGCAGTGATAAACATGAGGTATTGGACAACAGAAAATCCTAAGGCTAATCCATCAAGGCCGAAGAGGACTCCGCTCGCAAGAGGAGGTCGTCCCGGTAGCCCAGTACCACAATCCCCCACTAACGTAGCAACGCCAGAACCGGGACCAACACTTTTGTGAAGTCATGAGGAGCGGAGGTGAGACCAAAGGTTAACACCATGAGCTGATAGTGTTGTTCTCCCACAGCAAAGCGGAGGAAACGCTGGTGTCTGACACATATTGGAATGTGCAAGTAAGCATCCTTGATGTCGATAGAGGCTGGAAAATCCCCCTAATGTAGGGATGCCACTACAGTGCGAATGGACTCCATTCTGAAATTCTGTGCCCGCACAAAGCAGTTCAGGGCCTTGAGGTTCAGAATGGGATGGACCTTGCCCTCCTTTTTTGGGTCCGTAAACAGTTTTGAATAAAAACCTTGAAACTGTTCCGATACCGGGAAAATTACTCCCAGAAGCAACCGGTCCAGCACTGCCATGAAGAGAGCCTGCAATCGGACCAGGGACAGGCATACATTTGAATGAAAGAACCTTTCCGGAGGGCAAGAGTGAAACTCTATCTTGCAGCCAGACATAATCACCTTGTGGACCCATTTGTTATTTATCAAGGAGGTACATGGGCCCGGAAACCAATGAAGGCATCCCCCACCCCATGCATGGGTGAGGGCACACCTTCATGCTAAAGGGGCCTTGTTCGCGGGTCTAGAGAATCCCACTCTCGGCTTGACTAGGGCCGCTTGGAACCTCCCAAGGAGAGCTTGAAAGGTTTTGAACCCTTGTCAGTGGATCCTGAGGGACGAAAAAACTTTTGTGTGCTGAGAAAAAACGACTGCATCTGCAACAAAGTTCTTTTCCCTTCCTAGACTGTGGAAGAAAGGTGCTCTTCCCCCAGTGAGACCCTTAATGATGTTATCCAAGGTAGCTCCAAACAGGAAATCACCTTAAAGGGTAAATAAGTCAGAGCTTTTTTAGAAATCTGGTCCTCAGACCAACACTTAAGCCACAACACATGCCTGAGCATCACTGCCGAAACAGATAACTTAGAAATCAAGGGAGCCACACTCAAAGAGGCATCGCAGACCAACTGGTCCACCAACTCAGCAAAGGCAGGGGGAATCTGTTTACCCCCTAGATCATGGTGCAAAAGTTTAGCCCATTCAGTTAGCGTTTGCGACACCAGGGCAATGGCCAGGACCGGCTGTAGTGCCAAACCAGCAACAGTGAAAACATTTCGAGCCACAGAATCCACCCTTCTGTAAGCTGGATCTGTAAAGGCCAGAGATCCAGAGTTTCCTAGACCGGAATCATGGTTGCCTTGTGTAATCTGTACACAGGAGTAGAGATGGCCTTGCGGTTCGCCCGGCGGTTGGTTCGCGGCGAACTTTGCTTGTGCGCAAATTCGCAAAAAGTCGGCCTTTTCCCGATGTTCGCGAATATGTCTGCGCTGCCATTTTCTTTTTCACTCAGAAGAACTTTGGCCCATGACACAGCCGTCAGGTGGAACGGGACAGCCAATTGAAACATTCCAGCACATGGACAGTCCCCCTACCCTATAAATAGACCCGATCTGGCGGCCATTTCCCATTCGCTTTCTGCCAGTGTAGGGAGAGGTCTGCTGTGCTCATTAGGTAGAGTTTGCTAGACACATATAGTGCTGTGAAGATCCACAAAAGCTAGGGATGCACCGAAATTTCGGCCTATAATGGGTTAACAGTGCCGAAATTAATATGGCCGCCGTGAGGAAGGAGGAGGGCGCAGCGCAGCGCAGGGCAGGTTTTAAAAGCCCCGCCTCTAGCCGGCCGCCCGCCTCTCAATGACGTCCCTAATACTATGATCTCTGCATTAATGAAGGGACATACCAGGCGGGACGGCGGGGCGAGCGGCCGCTAATAGATAGAACTATGTGATCCTTCCTGTTAGCTCAGCGGGACTGTGACTGTGTGTGAATGAGATCTGATCTGACCTGACACCGGGCGGGGGGGCGGGGGGAGCGGCCGCTAATAACTATAATAACTATGTGAGAGCTTCACTTCCTTATCAGCGGAGATACATGCCTGACAAGGAAGTGAAGCTCTCACATAGTTATTATAGTTATTAGCGGCTGCTCCCCCCGCCCCCGCCCGTTGTCAGGTCAGATCAGATCTCATTCACACACAGTCACAGTCCCGCTGATCTGACAGGAGGGATCACATAGTTCTATCTATTAGTGGCCGCTCGCCCCGCCCTCCCGCCCAGACTATCAGGGAATTGAAGAGAAGTTAAGGCTCACATAGTGACAGATATTAGTGGCCGCTCGCCTGCCCGGTGTGTCAGTTCATTCATGGACAGATCGTAGTAGTAGTGACATCACCTTGAGGCGGGCGGGCGGCCAGAGGCGGGACTTTTGAATAATGGACACCGTGACCGGAGGAGCTGAGTGAGTAGGAGAGGGACGCTGAGGCTGATGCGGGGGGGGGGGTGATAGCTGAGGCAGCTTACCATTGGTATTAGTATTAATTATGCAGCATGAGGGGGTTAATGTATTGTCACTGCTGCATTAGTGACCGACCAGTGGCAGTTAATTAACCCCTTTGTGCTGCATTAGTGCAACCAGTATCAGTGCAACCAGTGTTAATTAACACTGATACTGGTTGCACTAATGCAGCACAAAGGGGTTAATTAACTGCCACTGGTTGGTCACTAATGCAGCAGTGACAATACATTAACCCCCTCATGCTGCATAATACAAATACCATTTGTATTTAAATTAACCTATTGCCAACCCGTCACAGTACATATACTGTGACAATGTGGCAGCGACAGGTGTATATCGCTGCCTGTTTTTGGCGTATGCCCCTGTTCCATCTATTTTAAAATTATTTGGGGGAAAAAGTCATTTTCGGTTTCGGTTTCGGCCAATGGCATCCTGCATTTTCGGTTTCGGCCCAAAATTTTCATTTCGGTGCATCCCTAACAAAAGCCCTTTCCAGGGCTGGTATTTCGGTATAGGCCTTCTACAGTCTCTTTTCAGGTTAGGGACAGGTATCCAGTGGTTGCTTTAGGGGCAGTTAGAGATCGGCTGCAGTCACAAATTGCTCTGTCAATGTCCACAAAAGTCCTTTCCAGGGCTGGTATTTCGGTATAGGTCTAGTATCTTTTGAGCTTAGGGAGAGGTATCCTGTGGTTGCTTTAAGGTGCTCCAATGTCGTTTTGGGGTCTATTACAGTCTCTTTACTATGGGGGCAGGTATCCTGTGGTTGCTTTAGGGGCAGTTAGAGATCGGCTGCAGTCACACACAAATCGCTAATTTTGATCTCACACAAATCGCTATGTCAATGTCCACAAAAGTCATTTAAGGTGCTTCAATGTCGTTTTAGGGTCTATTACAGTCTTTTTACTATAGGGGCCAGGTATACTGTGGTTGTCACAGATGTGTGAATGGACCCTATATGTATTAGACAGTGTATTTACCGGCTGCTGTCATTTCTGGCTGATTTATGAAAAAAAAAAATATATTTTTTGCTGTAAAAAAAAAACATTTAGGGCAACTTTTTCAATTGCAATACTTCTGTTATGACATTGTCCATGTGCTGGGACTATTTGTGCACAGCTAGTGCATCTTTTGTGGCTGCAAATATGACCTAAAGGTTTTCAAAGTTCGCCTCCCATTAAAGTCAATGGGGCCCGCCGCGAACTCGCGTCTCACGGACTTTTGAGAAAATTTGCGGCTGGCGTTCGCGAACCACCCCAGCCGATGTTCGTCCATCACTACACAGGAGGGTCCACCACTGGTGGGACAGTCCACTTCTTGAGAAGGGACTCTTCAAAGGGGTAGGTACCTCACCGCAAAGCAGTCAAAACTTGCTAAAATAGGAGAGATTAGGGAACACTTTTGCAGTGCGAGACGGCTTGTGAGCGCCAAGCGGGGTCTGGCATCCTCCATCTTCACAGTCTCCCACACAGATGTAATCAAAGTGTCAACCGGTGCCTTCTCGTGCGCAGCCACAGCTGTGGAGGAATCATTCTCACTATCTGACTGGATGCATGGCTACAAAACCCCACAGGGTGGGCCACATCCATGTCAACAGAGCCAGATTCAGAATCTGATGAGACAGATGAGGCAGGAGAGGATGGGGAGGTGCTATTTACTAGTCTTATGCCCAAGTGCCACCTTCACCCGAAAAACACAAAAAAAACAAGGGGGCTGCCAACTGAGGCCCCACACAGGGGGCCCAGACTGAGGGCCCAAAAAAGGGGTTACCGACTGAACCCCACAAAAGGGGGTCACCCTCTGATGCCCCTCCAAGGAGGCCCACATAGGAGGCCGCAAAAAGAGCCCCCTTAAGGCAGGCAGGACACCCCTATGGTCCCATAGCACGGCTGGGAAGGGCAGCTGCCCTACAGAATAATAGCGGCTACAGCTGCCAGGGAACTGGACCGCCTACATAGTGCGGCCCCTTCAGAAGGAAGCCCCTGGCTTGGCCGCACAGCCTAAATTTATGGATTCCTAGCAGCGTGTGCGTGGGTCTGAGGGGGACCGGAACCAACAGAGGAAGCAGAGGGGAGTGCGGATGCCCAAACGGAATGCAGCAGCCTCAGCCGCCCTCACTGAGGCCGCCCACACAGAGCCCAGCCAGTAGGCCACAAAGCAGCAACCTAAATTACTGGATGGTCCAACTGCATGAAGCGTGGACCCACGGATGCCAGGTCACCTGTTACCCCAGTCTCTACAAGCTGCAGCAGGTAGCCCAAGGGACACCTCCCTAGTAAAAAAAAAAAAACAGAGGGTGGAGAGGGGACAGTGCTAGGTACATAGGCAAGGGGGACATAGAGACAGCAGTGCTCCCAGCAATCCCCCCAAAAGCAAAGTACGGAAATGCTAGCTTACACTCTCACCCGGGAAGCAGGGGGGGGGAAGAGAGCCCCGGATGACCTGACCACCCCAGGGAGTACCCGCACCCCATACCACGTACAGGGAAGGAGAGGAGGGGGTCCCTTACTTACTGATCCAGCGAAAGCTTGCAGGTAATACTCCAAAGACAGAACCTCCTCGCTACCGAAGTGGGGGCTGTCGGCAAAGGCAACATTGTGATGCAGACTATCAGCGCCCGGTCCAGAAAAGGCCCCGTGCGTAGCTAAAGGTCTGTGCTGGCTTGATGGCCAGACTGGAGGGAACACTGTATCCAGCTATCCAGCCTGTTGCCCAGCTAGGCAGTTGATTGTAGATCTCACAGGAAAAAAAAACTGGAGAAAAAAATGCCATTTAAAAAGGAAAAAATTGCCAGGACCGAAGATCCTGGCAGAGAACTAGGTCCTTACTTAGGCAGAAAAATGGAGCAGAGAAGGGGATGTATACCCCCTAGGACAGCCCATAGGCATAGCCAAGACTTTTTTCTGCCTAGTGCCCTACTCCTGTAGTAGGCAATATAACCCTATGGTTCTGAATATGGAGCGCTGTGTCCGTCAGTGAACGAAAGAGAAATACTGATTTAACCATTTATGGGAATAAATAACTTTGACAACATAAATATTGGATGAATATACTGGCAGCAAGCTATTTTTAGAAGTGTAATATCTTTATGGTTGATCAAGATGTTAACAGTAGGATAAATATAATTTTACAAAATGTACTTTTCCTAAAGTACATCTATAGGTTGTTATACCTTTTGTTTTCCATATTTTATTTTTTCTTGTGAATTTCTAAACTGAAAATCTCAATAAAAATACCTATGTGAAAAAAAGTCAATCAAAACCAAAGACTCATTTAAATATCTGAAAAAAAAAGTCTCCTTTCTAGCTGAAGAAATTTAAACAGCTAATAAACTTTCATACACCACTCTGGTGTCTCGATTAAGTGGCAATGAAACCATGTGACCTCACTTCTCCTCCCCCTCATTGCCTCCAACCTTACCCAGTATATAGCCTTACCACTCTTTATCTTTGTCCTTTGCCTGGGAGATGGATTCTTTCCGGGGAGTTTCAAAATATTCTAAAAAACAGATCGTTAATAAAAATATTTTAAAGTTTTCACATAATTAAATGCATATATGCTAATTTTAGGTTATTAACAGGTTTGCATGCTTCTTAGTGCCGGTTCACACTGAAGCGGCACGACTTCGGGGGGCGACCTGTGAAGTCGCGTGCACCGCGACTTGTCAGGCTGAAAAGTCGCCTGACAAGTCGCGGTAGTGTGAATGGAGCCTTAGGCTTGGTTTACACTATGAACCGCATGTGACTTGCACAGGAACCGCACCACATTCCTGTTCAATTCACATGTGATTCAACGTGGTGTGATTTGAGCCCATTCATTTTGGATGGGCTCAAATTGCACTGTATCACACCACAGATGTACATGCAGCAATTTTGGAGCTGCACTGCAGCCTGATCACATAGTCGTTCTGTACCATGCGATCTGGTGCTGGCAAACACACTGAGTTTGTGACCATGTCATTAACTACACTGACACCCATTTTGGTTAACAAGGGCAGTGCGATTTGAATGCGGTGTGGGAAATGCACACAGATTGTGGTGTTTTCCACACTACATTAGTCATTTAAATTACAAAATAGACAATTCAGGTGCTATGCAATGATACTCAGTTCATAAAATGGTGGAACAAAACTGAAATCCCTTGCCCCTGGGAGGTAAACCATGATCACCAATTATGATGCCCAAGCATGACATTATAACCACAAAGATCCTCAATGAAAGTGCTGTAGTCTGTACAGCTACAAACCAGTGTTGTGAAAGCTAGGGGCTGATAATTGTAATTCCACATAGGTGAAAGACCAAAACCAGTTAATACAAACATAAAAGATGTTTATTGGTCCAACAACAAACCCAACAACAAACTTAAAAAGGATAAAAAGGCTCCTCTGTAAACAGACTGGACTGTGTAAGTGTCAATCATATGTTGCTATAATCCCATATGGACGTGACTTTAAAAGCTAAAAACATATAGCATTATTCAAGCAGGTGCTGGAGGGGATAGAGGAGATCGTCTTCCCAGGTGAAACCACTCATTCTTCCAGCTGTGTGAAGGATATCGTGAAGAGCCCAATGTGTACCACTGTGAAGGACTGCCAGCAAAATGTGGAAAAGCCAGAGATGTATTATGCAGGCAAAGATGCAAAAAGCCAGGGATGTATTTGGCAGCCAAAGATGACATGAGGCTGTGCAGCAAGGCCGCGGCTCGCCGATCAATTCTAGTTTGATCAATTAGGTCAATTCCGATCGATTCAAGTCCTGATAGACTTAAGCAGAAGATGGGTTACCGAAGCTTCCAGACGGTGCACCAGATGCGACGTCATGGCGGCTGTGGTCACTAGATGCGGCATGTGTTGAGACACCAGGGGATAGCAACAACATTCTGTGGAGCAATCTGTCAGAAGGCTGACGTCATGGCGACGCATTTCGGCCTTGGACCAACTTTAGGTCATGTTACAAAATTATATATAAACAATCAGTACAGACAAAAATAACATGGCAACCTAAACTTGCAAGCTGAACACTGAAGACAAATCACTTTTATCCCAACATAATATAGTTCATATAAAGTTCAGCGCTAAACTAATAAGATGAAAGTCCAGAAAATCCCAGAGGGTTCATAGAGTGCATAGAAAGATGGTCAGCCAAGCCCCTCCATCAGTGAGGTATACACCGCGCTCACCTTAAGGACAAAAAACTGAATTTTTGTAAAATCTTACCTGTAAAATTCCTTTCTCTGAGTCCTCCGACAGTCGCCGCCTCCTCTAAGTCATCACTGTTGGGTATTGTCCTCTGCTCCGCAGGAGTAGCTAGGCATATAGACTTAGTTAAAAAAAAAAGGCATTTGCATATACACACCCCTGGGGGCTGTCCCATCTGGTCAATACCCCCCTGCAGTGATCAGTCCCAACTCAGTTTGGTAGCATAGCAGTAGGTAATAAGAACCCCAAAAGAGGGGCGGGGGCGGCGACTGTCGGAGGACTCAGAGAAAGGAATTTTACAGGTAAGATTTTACAAAAATTCAGTTTTCTCTTACGTCCTCCGACAGTCGCCGCCTCCTCTAAGTCATCACTATTGGGATGTCCCAAACCAGTATAGACATGAGGGGTGGGAGACGTAACCTGTAGAAAAGGCAATGCATTCCCCACATCAGGTCCTTCATGGCCCTGCCGCACTGAGAACCTTGCGGCCAAAGGAAGCATCAGCTGATGCCAGAACATCTACTTTGTAGAATTTCGAGAAAGTGTGCATCGACGACCAAGTCGCAGCCTTGCACACCTGGGTCACGAGGCCCGATGCCAAAAGGCCCAGCACGTACTCACAGATCTGGTAGAGTGCGCCTTAACAGGGAAGGGTGGAACCCGTTCCTTCAAAGCATAAGCCTGCTCAATGGTCTGTCTGATCCATTTGGCAATAGTTGCTGCGGACGCAGCCATGCCCTTCCGAGGTCCCTCAGGAAGGACAATTAGGGAATCCGTTTTCCGACAGGATTCTGTAGACGACAGGTAAACCCTGATCGCCCTTGTTAGCTCAAATCTCGTCAGGAGGCAATTTACAAGATGATATATGACCCTTCAGTTGCTAACCCTCCCGGATAGTGAATTTTCCCTCTTCCAGCTGGGAGACACAGCGCACTGAAGCAAGGTGTAGACACATCTCATTTTATTTCAAGTTTAGCTCATATTTAAGGCAAGTTTGAGCGGGAAAAAACTGCTTTAAACTGGTTTACAATTTACCGGTCAATTTGACAATAGAACATGTCTCACAGAAACAGTACATGAAAGGCTTTTGTTTCCTATACACCTGTGTATGTGTGGGGTGTCGTGTGTTGGAGATTGTGTTTGTGGGGCAGCCGCTGTGTTCAGCTGTCATGTGTTAATGTAAGCAATTGTGAATTATGTTTAGGTGGTGTCAGTAATCTTTTTATGCGAAGCCTTAACTCGTTAAGTGTCTAAATGAATGAATGGAAAAGTATTGAACATGTCAATGTCTTTTCATCTATATGCAAAATACAGCTGTCTGCTGTCCAGGGTGTTATGAATGAGTGTTAGTCTGGCTCGTTAAATCTGTAATTGCAGGGGACCACATTCCATCGTAGAATGAGCCCTAGCTGAGATTTAATATGAAATATAATATTTTAGCAAGGCACGTTGATACACTCTTTCAGCCCTGACAACATCCAAGGAATGCAAAGCAATCTCCTTCGGATGCTTAGGCTTCATGCAAAGCGAAGGCAGGACAATGTCCTCATTAAGGTGGAACTCAGTGATCACCTTGGGAAGAAAGGATGGGGGTGGTCTCAAAACCACCTTATCCTTGTGAATTATCAAGTAAGGGGAGTGGCAAGACAACGCCGCCAGCTCCGACACTCTGCGAGCCGAAGTGATCGCCACCAAAAAGGCGACCTTTTTTGACAGCAGAGGCAACGATATCTCCCTGATGTTCTCAAAGGGAGCACGCTGTAACACAGACAGAACCAAGTTCAAGTCCCATGGAGGTAAAGGTTCCTTCCTGGGAGGAGCCAAATGTCGCACACCTTGAATGAAGGTGCGAATCAAGGAATGAGACGCCACAGGGCGTTGGAAAAGGACAGCTAGTGCAGACACCCGGCCCTTTATTGTGGCCAGCGCCAGGCGCTGGTCCACTCCAGACTGGAGGAAAGCCAACACTCTCGACACCTAGTAAGAGCGAGGGGAGAACCCCCTGGACTCACACCAGGCGAAATAAGCTTTCCACCAGGTGGAGCCACCACAAAAGAGACAATCTGGTCTGACGACTCAATGAGACACTCAGATCCAGGGACTGAGGCAGTCCGTCCCACCTGTCCAGGATCTCCGCTTGGAGAGCCCCCATGTGAAACTGAGCAAAGGGTATCGCCTCGAAGGCCGACACTATTAACCCCAGGACCCGCATACAGGTCCTGAGTGACGAGGACGTATTGTCCCTGAGGGACCTGAGCTCGTCCTGCAACGTCCGGAGCTTTTCCTCTGGCAAGAACACCTTTGCCTGAGCAGAGTCCAGAATCATTCCCAGGTAGGGAAGATGAACCGAAGGAGACAACGTTGATTTTTGAACGTTGATAGTCCATCCAAACTCCTGGAGCGTCTGTACCGTGGCGGACAGATCGCGCACTAGGTCCTGGCTGACACTCGATCTTATGAGGAGATCGTCCAGATACCCCAAGACCGCAATGCCCTGAGTCCTCAGCAGGCCCAGAACCGGTGCCAACATTTTGGTAAAAACCCTTGGAGCCGAAGCGAGACCGAAAGATAACGCCACAAACTGATAGTGGTCCTCTGCGATTGCAAACCGAAGGTACAGCTGATGACCCTCGAAAATGGGGATGTGCAGGTACGCATCCTTGAGATCTATCAAAGCCAGGAATTCTCCTGGGCTCAGAGAAGCCACCACCGAGCGGAGAGACTCCATACGGAATTTCCAAATGCGCACAAAGCGGTTCAGCACTTTCAGGTCCAGAATAGGACGCACCTTGCCCTCCTTTCTGGGCACAGTGAACAGATTGGAATAAAAACCCCGAAACCTGTCCCGATGAGGCACTGGGACAATCACCCCCTGAGCAAGAAGGTCCTGAACCGCTCGGTGCAGGTCCTGCAGACGCCCCGGAGGCAAATGAAGATTTGAGGGAAAGAATCTGTCCGCTGGCCGGGAAAGAAATTCGATCTTGTATCCCGATCGAACGATTTCCTGAACCCACCTGTCCGATATCCGGAACAGCCAAGGCCGGAGGAAACCGCGCAAACGTCCCCCCACCCCAGAAACGGGTGAGGGCGCCCCTTCAGGCAGAGGTGGACTGACCCGCCGAGCCGGCATTGCCTGATTTCTGCTTACCCGCCCAGGGCTTCTTCTGGCCCCCCTGGGTCTTGAAGGGCTTTCCCTTGGATTGGTTCCGAAAGGCACGAAAGGACCCCTGATTGGATCTAGGCACAGCACCCCGCTTGCCTCGAAAGGGCTTGTGCTTTGGGTTCTGGGGCAGCATGGTGCTCTTGCCCCCGTGACGCCTTTCACCAGGGTATCCAACGCCTCGCCAAAAAGGCGAGAGCCAGCATAGGGAAAATCAGCAACTGTTTTCCACGAGGACTGGTCAGCCGACCAGCTCTTCAGCCATATCAGTCGCCGGTTAAGCACCGAGACACTAGACAGGCGCGCTACTAAGGGGGCCTCATTTAAGGCCGCATCACATAGATACATGATTCCTTGGTGGATTTGATCCACCATTTCCAGCTGGGCAGGCGGAACATCATCAGACACAAGGTTGCTCCTAAGCATCTTAGTCCAATCAGCAACCGCCTGAGCCACCAACACGGATGCGAAAATGGGTTTGAGCAGTGAGCCCGCCACCGTATAGGAATGGCGTGCTAAAGACTCCAACCGCCGGTCCGTGGGATCCCAGAAAACCGGGGAATCCTCCGTAGGAACCAAGGTAGCCTTGTTTAACACAGCAACAGTGTGATCCACCTGTGGGGGCACACACCATCGCGATTCCGTAGCCGGTGCAAAGGGACAAAGCAATTTGAACCGACTAGGCACCACGAATGGACGTTTTAACGTGCGCCACATTTCATTAACAGTGTAATGAAACTCAGAGGGGCCACAGGAGAACTGGGGGCCCCCACCAAGGCTGGGGGGAATTTGCTGTCCTGAGAATCCATTGCTCAAGTGAGAAAAAATAACAGTGCAAGAATTAAGTACTGTCCCTTTAAGAGCGCTGCGGAGTGCGCAGCCCACCGATACAGCTATAGTGACAAAAGACACCCAAACAGGAGAGACAAAACTGAGCCAGAAGCGATAACACAGAAAGATATTGAGAGCAAGAACCTGCAGAGCCCCGCAGAGTGTTGCCACCGATGTCCTGCTTCAGAGGAAAAGGAAGTGCTGCTAAAGTAGGCTGAACTTATAGGCTGCAGGACCCAGGGAAAATGGCTGCCCCATTGGAATGCATAGGATGCTCCGCCAAAATGTCCGCCGACCATGCGGCCGAAACGATCGTTCATCTACCGCAAAATGGCGGCGAATGGCGCCAAAACAGCATGTAGTATAGCCCATAGTGAAGCCTACATGCCTGCCCATAGTCAAAAAATGGCGGACCGCGTGGTTTTACCCCGCTGCGGCCACATACACAGTCTGCACCCCCAAACACCGAAATGACACAGGGAAGGGGACCCCTAAACACACACAGCGCCGCAGTGCATGTACAAGCGATCCCTGCAGGGACCGCATCAGGGAGTCACACAGGCACAGACATGGGGAACACACAGCAACACAGGACAGCCACCCCATACAGAGGCCCCACACAGAAGTACTTACCTGTACCAGATGGCGTGGGGAGCCTCTCAGAACGGAAAGCCGCTGTCCTCAGCTGACAGGGAATGCCGTTTGCCAGGGACATTGCACTGCTGAATCGCAGATGCGTCCAGTGAGGTAGCCACCTCACGGCTGCATCCCTGCTGCGAACAGGGATGGGTCGTTCATAGTGCCAGGGCGAACCATAGCTGAATGCTCGATGGCGGGCTGGGGGTTCATCTGACCCTCTGCCCTGGAGAACCAGGGCAGCCAGTCCGAATCCCAGCACCGCATGATCCATCTTCTTCCGAAGAGTCGACTAAAACTAAAGCTGACAAAATAAACAGCTAGTAAAGTAAGAAAAAACTGACATTTTCAAAGAAAATCAAATAAAAGATTAGATAGGCTGAGACCGTAGCCCCAGCACAGGGAAGCCTAATACTCCTGACGCTAGGCAAATTAAAACTGAGTTGGGAGTGATCACTGCAGGGGGGTATTGACCAGATGGGACAGCCCCCAGGGGTGTGTATATGCAAATGCCTTTTGTTTTTAACTAAGTCTATATGCCTAGCTACTCCTGCGGAGCAGAGGACAATACCCAACAGTGAGGACTTAGAGGAGGCGGCGACTGTCGGAGGACGTAAGAGAAATATACGCTTAAAAAATGATATCAAAGGTGTATCCAGACAGTCATGGTATATGCAGGGGGACTCTTCACAGAAAAATCCAGGCAGCCAGATTATATGCAGAGAACCTCCTCAATGAGTCCAGACTTTCCCATTCACCAGTGTAGTGGACAACATCTAAGTGCTCTCCGTTAAAAATAATGTCTTTATTAAAAGCAATAATGAAATGACACTCACATTTGAGAATGTAAAAAGTCAGCCTGTAAGGTGCTCAAGGGATGGCGTGAGCGAGGCCGCTCCAGAGATCGCGGCTTCCGGCAACAGGAAACACAGAGGATAGCAGCGGGTGACAGGCGGCTCCACCTCCCGTATGCGTATCATCTAATCGGGACTTCGTTAGCGGGGGTGGAGCCACGCCATCACCCTCTCCATTAAATAAAATCCAGATCCTTAAGACAACCACCAGTGGCTGGGGAAAAAAACCTTCCCACAGTGCCATCCAGTGGTTGAAATTAATTATAGTATCTAAACCACCAGGGGGAAAACACCTCACAATGCCATCTAGTGGTTAAAAACCATTACAGCATCGTAAAAACACCTCACAATGCCATCTAGTAATTAAAATTATTACAGCAAAAGAAAAAATATTAGGTCCACTTCAGACCAAAAAAAATCACCCGCTACTATCCTTATAGGTCAACATTATCAACAAACAACACCATATCATGGTACATAAACAACATAATATAGGCACACTTAAAATCTAAAATCCAAGATAAAAAAGAGGGTTAAAAAGTATAAAATAAACAAAAAAAATTATCTATCAGAAATAAAACAATTGAGGTCAAACTCTAAGTTTAACCACAATGGAGACAAAACATCTGTTTAAAAAATCCAGAATGACTCCCTTTGGCTAAGCCTTCTAATGAAATGGCCTCCTCTTCAATGTTTATGGACCCGTTCGATGCCCCAGAATTTGAGACCTCTAGGATCCCTATTATGGTAGTTGCGGAAATGTTTGGATACACTGTGTGTCGTTTTCCCCTTTTTGATATTCCCAATATGCTCGGCAACTCTAACATGTAGAGCTCTGGATGTTCTGCCGACATATTGGAGGCCACAGTTGCATTCCAACATATATACAACACCTTCCGTATTACATGTAATGAGGTCCTTAATACCATCATTTTTTCCTGTACTGTGAGCCGAAAATTCCTTACGTTTCTTTATGTTATGTTTAGCCTGTTTGCATGCGGAACACTTCCCGCATTCAAAAAAAACAGAAAGGAAGGAAAATAATTTGTTCTCCCTATGCACATGGGGATCTACAACACCTGGGGCAATTTTGTCCCTAAGGGTAGGGGCCTGCCTATAAACAAACCGTGGGCGTTGGGGTAGGACTGGACCCAATACTCAATCTCTAAGCAAAATCCCCCAATGTTCGTTGGGTAGGATTCAACAGGTATTATTCCAGAAATGGTCTCACATTCTGGGGGGATGAAACATTACTGGAAAAGCTTCTTAAGAGCTATAAAATAATACACTCTATTATTATTTCTGAAAATTGGCGGGAAACTCATTTTAGAATAATGCATCGGGCTTACTATCCTTTTCGACATTGCCCAGATGATCCTACCCAAGCGCAATGTCCGTGGTGTTAAGTCACACGGCCTACACTTTTACATCGACTCTGGGAATGTCCTCATATCAGCAATTTTTGGGACAGCGTGCTGGGTTATATTTTTCTTATTTCGGGTATGGGTGTACCTAAGACTGCTACTACTTGCCTTTTTAACTGCATATCCTTTTCTTCACAATGGACCCACCTCTGCCTCTTGGCAGCACACAGAACAATTATGTCTAACTGGATTAACTCCACCCCACCAAATCTCTCACAGGTCCAACAATCTTTGCTGTCTTTATGCCAATTGGAAAGACTTGACGTGATGCTTTCCAACTCACGTACTACCCCGAAATTTCTTACCAGATGGAGATCATTTCTGGAATACACATTTTCAGAAGAGAGCTTGACAGATATGATATGCCCTTTTAGATTCACTGAATGGTATTCTTCTAGGGACACGGCCGATTATTTTGGCAACATAAGGGTTGCAACCTAGATAGGCTCAGGCTGAATCTTGAATCTCTAATCCCCCCCCCCCTTTTTCTTCTGTTTTTTTTTTTTTGGTATTTGTTATGATTTTTTTTTGTTTCTTTTTTCGTGTTTTTTTTCTTCTGCTCTTCTCCTTTTTTTCTTAGTTGTCTATTTATGCAAAGCCTTGGAGTTTTTGACCCAAGTAATTGGCTGCATTAATACTGCTCTATATGTTTTGTCTGATTTTGTATGTAAAAAGGAAAATAAAAAAATGTATTTAAAAAAAAAAACCTGCAAACTGGCATGATCGCCCTGCCAGACCATGAACAGGTCATCTATGTACCTGCAATAACACACGAGTTGCTCCGGGTGCTGGGAGAAAATTGCCTCCTTCTCCCAGTGTGCCATGAAAAGGTTGGCAAAACTGGGGGGGAAAATGTGCGCCCATCGCAACTCCCATGATCTGTGAAAAGAAATGGTGATCATACCAGAAGTAGTTCCAGCTAAAGCAGAACTCCAGGCATTTTATTAGATATTTCCTATGGGCATGGGGTTAAGAAGAGCTTTCTAGGACCCATTTTACTGAGGACACAGCTTCTTGATGACCTATTATAGTATAAAGAGAGCTCACATCAGCAGTAATCAGTATACTATCTGGGGGACAAACAAGATCTCACAAAACCTGGATGATGTGCTTAGTGTCCCTCAGGTAGGCTTTGGTTTAAAAAACAAGAGGTTTTAAAAAGTAATCAATATACTGACCTACTCAAGCATAAATTGACCCAATCCCATTAACGATGGGTTGCCCTGGTGGTCTCGTGGCATGTTTATGAATTTTTGGGAGGAAATAGATAAATAATCCCAGGAGCTGGGATCTAGATAAAGAGACTCCTTTTTATTCAAGATACTCAACTCCTTTCCCTTTTCGATCAAAAAGTGTAACTCCTCCTTAGATTCAAAAATTGGATTAGATTTTAGTATTCTGTACGTGGATCTATCATTCAACAACCTACCCATTTCTTCCTTATAATACTCTTTGGATAAGACCACCAGGCCACCTCCTTTAGCCACAGGGCGGATGACTATGTCACATTTCTTTTCCAGAGACATAATGCCTTTCTTAATGTACGAAGGATCCCAAACTTTTTTAACATTCAGACTTTCCATATCCTTTACTACCATGTTCCTGAAAACCTCAACATGTTGTCTTTATTTAAAGGATTGAATACTGACTTGTTAGTGAGATTGGAATGTACTTCTACAGGGGGAAGGTGAGTCCTCTCCTGGGGTTTGGAAAAGGAATATTTTTTAATATTCAATGTTCTAACAAACTTTTGAATATTAACATAGGTCTGGAATTTATTTAAATTCTTAACAGGCGCAAACTTAAATCCTTTGTCCAAAACCTTAATCTACTCTATAGATAAATCAATCCCACTTAAATTATAGATGCTGCTACCTACTGGGGCCTTTTTCCTTTGGACCCTTCTTTCGGCTCGTGTCCCTCTCGATCCCTTCTTTTTCCCCTTGAAGTGAACTGAAAAAAAACCCCTCCCTTTGGTAGGTCTTGTCCCTAAAAAACCTTCCTCATTCACCTCATTACGCCCAGCCAAGGGAAAGAACCTATAATTAGAAAATGGAATGCTATTATCCCTATTGTTTCCATTATAAGAGGCCTCAGCTACTTGTCTTTCATTCTGATAATAAGTATCAGTGTCATATTCCCTGGGTTGATACGTATGATTATTATTATGATACCATCCCTGACCTGAAGAGACTTGGGGAGGGGTAATAAGTGTCGTATAGGTTGAAGAGGAAACATTTATGTCATAGGGAATAGCTAAGAGGAAAGATTGCTTAAAATAAGCGGTAAGGAAAGGGGAAGAGAAAGGAAGAGGGAAAAAAAGAAAAAAAGGAAAAGCTGTTGGGCCACTCGGATTACGATGGCGCTCTGGACCCTTTCTCCTGGCTCGAGAAGAAGGGTCCTGTGTGCGTATGTGATCAGAGTCAGACCCTTGGATATGGAGTCAGTGATGGAGGGAAAACAAATGGTTCCCCCGCCGACTCTATGGTCAGACATGAAATAAAATGGTAGGGGGAGAGGATAGGGAGGGGGGAGAGGGGAAAGGGAGGGGGGAGAAGGGAGTTTAGGGGAGCAGGGTGCTCTCTTTTTTTTAGTGATATTGAAGATTACTTCTTCTATGTTCAAGGGGTCTATTTTCTCTCTTCCTCCATGAGATTTAAAGTTCCCAGGGAAAATTCTCGGGAAAGTAGCTATGATGCAAATGCAGATGGAGGTGGAGAGAGAAGTGAACAAAATGAAATAGAGAATGGATATGAACAAAATTAAACTCTTAACATACAATGTGAAAGGTTTAAATACTCCGTCCAAAAGACATACGATTCTTAAAGAAATCCAGCACTATGCTGCAGGAGTTGTCTTTTTACAAGAGACTCATTTATCTCTTGACTCAAAAACTAAATTATACTCAAAAAAATATCCTGTATGGTATTATGCGGACTCAACAACTAGTAGGAGGAGTTGCAATAGGATTCACAAAGATATAAGATTTAGGATAAGAGCAAGAAAAATTGATTTGGATGGTAGATATATGTTTTTGAAAGGAGAATTATTTAACATGGAGGTGACATTTGCAAACATATACTGCCCTAATAAGAATCCTACATATTATTTAAAGCAGACTCTTGAAACTTAATGAATTTAAAGAAGGTTTGGTAATAGTTGCAGGGATTTTTTTTTTTTGTAATGGGCCCATAGCTCAATGCGTCATCCCATATGGGGAGGAGCAGAGTAGAACAATTAAAAAAAAATAAAAATAATAAATTATACAGGCATCAGTTGGTTGATATTTGGAGAATTATTAATTATAATATTAATCAATATGAATTAAGAAAAATGAGGATCTTACCAAAAGTACTCTATAAATTTCACATGCTCCCAATACACATTCCACAGAACTATTTTAACATACTTAGGAAAATGATAGGGGGTTTTTATATGGCAGTATAGAAAATCTAGAATAAAATATGACACATTAAGTAAAGATAAAACACAAGGAGGGTTGGCGGTACCAGATTTTAAAAGATATTATAAAGCAGTCTTACTAACTAGAATTTTACATTGGACATTCAATGCACAAGGGAAAAGTTGGGTAAAAATAGAACACACACTAAGCGAGACAGAGTTAATCAAGTTGATATGGGTCCCACAAAAATATCGACACTTTTCTAAACACACTAGTACATTAACACTGGAAATATTTAGGGAATAGGATTTATTACACAAACAAAAAAAATTGGATTATAATTCTAATTCACCACTTATTCCACTGAATGGTACAGATTATTTTTTACCTGGGAATGAGACACATGGGGGGTTGGATAAAGGATAAAAAAATACAGTTAAAGGATATTATGAAAAGAGGGGAAATATACATATTTGATGAATTAAGATGTAAAAAAAAAATTTTGTTGATAGATATTTGGAGATACCATCAATTAAAACATTTTATAAAAACTTTGCCTCCTCCAATAAGATCTGGAGAAAATGTAACGCCTTTTGAAAAAATAATGAGCTTAAAAACCACCCGGAAGATTCTTACTAGAATTGCGGATCCTATGGAACCTCTGTATCTGGAAAAATGGGAAGTGGAACTCAATGTAAAATGGAATGAAGAGGAAAAAATAGTGAGTTTAGTACATTGATCAGCAATAGAAATAAAAACGAGGGAAATGAACTATAAGTGTCTATGATGATGGTATATAACTCCTAGCAAAGCAAATATCTATAAACCTGAAAAATCGCCACTTTGTTGGAAAGTGTGGGATGAGGGGAAACATGTCACATATCTTGTGGGAGAGTCCAATCATATATAATAAATTCTGGGAGGAAATAATACAATTAATCCAGGAAATAACGGGAGATAAATTGTAAAATACTCCGGAAACCTTCTTATTTCATAATACCAAATTATTAATAAAACAATATAAAATTACAGTGACACCTCACTTAATAAATGCCACAAAATATCTCATCCCAAAGTTTCGGCAGGTACTAGAAAGTCCTAAGGTAAAAGATTGGATAAGGCAAGTAGATAACATCTATAATTTGGAAGAGTTGTATTATAGAGGAGAAGATAAATTAGAATAATGTGGAAGTGGGAGGTATGTGAAAAAGGGAGTAAAAAGGGGATTGTGAAGAAGGAGGGATTAGAATTAAAGATCAGATAAAGGGAGTGGGAGGAAATGGGTGGGGCGGGGAGTATTTATTATTGTTATACGTGTATCTGTTAGGATTATAAGATTGATTGTATTCTACTATTATTTTGTATGTGATTCTCTTTTTTTTGGAATTTTTTAAAATTTTTTTAAATTTTAGAGTTAAAGTATGTAACAAGTATATGGTGAAAAATTTATAAAATTTATGTAAACAGAAAGAAGTTCCTAAGATGGTGTGTACATCTAACTCTTCGTTCAACCCATTGGGCGACAGGTAGACAGCTTAAAAATCCAAAAGCTTTCCCTCTTGCAGGAAAACCTCTCATTGGCAGTCAGACACCCTTCCGGTATGCACTCAATTTCATGGACAGACAAATCTCTAATATTTTGACTATGGTGAACTTTGAAATGTCAGGGCTTACTATGCAAGCCACAACCTCCAGAGATAAAATGGCGGTGGTCACCTATATGCTTTTTGAGGGGGCGCTTGGTGCGCCTGACATAACAAAGGTTACAAGGGCCTGTGAGCATATACACAATATATTCTTATGCTATGAGGAAGGTGTAAAGCCGAAACGCGTCAGCATCTATCATGTTGTCACCGCTATCCATGTTGGAATAAAGCATTTTACTTGGAAGAAGACTTTTCGTGTGCCGGCTTTATTCATATAACATTTGGTTTGGACGTTCAGCCTGAGCACCGACACTTAGCTCTTTATTTTCCCACAGTGCGGTGGAGCTAGGGTGAGTTACTGTTTATACAATATATTCTGTGTAGTAAGTTATTAGGCATGTGCAGAACGGAAAAATGGTATTGGTTGCGTTTCAGATAGATTTGTTACATTACTAATTTAGTTTTGTTATGGAATTTGTTTAGTTTGGTTTCTGAATGTGTTTAATTTCATTTAGTTTTATTAAATTTTGTTTTATGTTCATTAAAATTGTTTCATTTATTAATTTTCTAACAAATTCCAACTTTTCATAACAATTAGCTTTCAAATCAGTTGAAAAACGATCAACCAATTTGAATTCTGTGTGAAGAAATAGCTGGTTGTAAAGCAGCAGGCCGGAAAGCCAACCGCCGGTATCCTTAAAAACCATGAGTCATTATCTGTCCATACCATGCCAAAATTAAAAAAAAAACATGCATGGGGTCCCCCCCAAAATCCATACCAGCCCCTTATCCAAGCATGCAGCCTGCAGGTCAGGAGGGGGGGGGGCAAACGAGCACCCCCCTCCTAAACCATACCAGGCCACGTGCACCCCCCCACCCCAAAACACCTTGTCCCCAAACATCAAAGGTGTACACTGTCTGTTTAAGCTAGAATATCATTCTTGAAGAGGGGTGCAAATTGAACAGGACAGAGCAGCAGATTGTCTTAGTGGTCAGCACCTTGCAGTAATGGGTTGCACAAGATCAAACCCCATCCAGGACACTTCTACCTGCACTGCAGGATTTAAGATTAAGGTACTTATGGGGGAATAGGTTTTCCAGCATAATGAGTCACCTGTTTGGTTTATGTGGCCTTCATCAGCTTAGCTGTATACATAGAGTTATCATTAGAGGATGCTGTGTCCTTCAGGGGTAAACTCAATCAGAAAGATTGGGTGTGTCCTTGGGGGGTGAAGCATCTTCTGGTGGTAGCCTTGTGGGGGACTTATCCCTAATGGGTATATCTGTCTGCAGTTGGAACCTGCCTTAACCCTTGCCTCTCTTCCAATGCAATGGAAGTTGGAATGAAGAATATTCTATCCTAAAGAATAATTCTGACAAGTGAGACAATCTTTTATGCATTGCAAGAGTTTAATATGCCCCCTTCTAGGGCTAGCTTTATCTTAATGGCAAATAGCTGGAGACGATTCTACAAGTAGAACAATCTTGTCTGCATTGCGAGAGTCTAAACAATCCTCTTAAAGGGCTAGCTTCATTTGATAGCAAATAGCTGGGAATAATTCTACAATTGGGACAATCATGTCTGCATTGCAAGAGTCTAGCAATCCCCTTCAAGGGCTAGCTTCATTTGAAAGCTAAGAGCTGTGTTTAGTCTTGCCTCCTGCCTCAGAGTACATGTCTGTTTTATGAAAGAGGACTGCAATTTAAGAGTCAGTGTTTAACTCCAAAAGGTTTGCTCCTGCAGTTCCGGCCTGGAGTCCAGAAAGTATTGAAAAGAGGAAGTCCTCAACCAAGTAGTCAGCAAAGAGCTCCACTTTTGCGGGAGAGGTTGCTTACTAGTCTTTTTCATATTTGTGCCACCCATACGTATCTTTATGGGTATCAAAAATATGTGAAGAACACACAGTGGCCTTAACATCTAATTGATGTGACAATATATAGACTGCAAAATCACCTATGCATCCTCAATGGGATGAGGTACCTCCACAACTAGGGCAGACACTCTGAACAAAGAAAAAAAATCCAGAAATTTGCCCAGAAGAGGGGCACTGAGAGGAAGGAGTTGTAACCGTGGACCCAACATGGTGTAAATTGCAAATCACTGATCTTTATTGAAAAAAGTTCATGCACATGATAGTGAGATAAATACCCAGAGACCTATAAAACCACACAGACAAAATAGACATTCACAAAGCATTCATACGGGCCCTCATTCACCCCAAAGTGTTTCACCGGTAAACTGCCTTTAGTTTAAAATGTAGATGCAAAAACTGTGAAAAATATGTCCATCACATGATTAGAGAAGTCCACTGGACTGTGGAATCGTCTCAGCAGATGTAGTAATCCAGAAATAATCACATATGTGCTGATGCAAATAAAAAGAAGGCTTGAGAAAAGAGGCTCCAAAGCCAGCTCAGGTACACAGAAACTGAATGTGCAGAATCACATTGGGTTATTTGTGGCTTAAGGATGCTTCACATTACAAATGTTGAGACCTTGGCTTCTATTGACGTGAAGCTCTGAATCACCTCGTCCAAATGGTAAACCGGTCATCTCACATTTGCATAGCACAGTCAGTGATATGAGGCAACTCAGTGCAAAGATCCCGCTTATGCTTGATATACAGGCACCTCTGGCTGTTGATGCAGTGGAAATAAAGTTTAAAGTTATGGGCCAGTTTACATTTATGATGGTACATGGAAAGTATATAGTCTGGGGGGTCCACGAGGCTTCTCACTATTCTCTTGGTCCAGATTGTTAAACTCCATTCACCTGTGTTCCAAGATATGTGTAGGCCACTGTACTAGCAGAGATGCCAAGTAAGGGTACATGGATTGAATCAAGCAAGCAGGAGCGTCACTCCAATCAATCCAAGACTCGTATGAGATCTGTGACTGGCAAAAAGCCTTGGCCGGAACTGACTTGAGCAGCCGGTGAAATGTACCATGGAGCGCAAGGGCCAATGCGCTTCTGACGTCAACGTGTTTCACATACATCACGTACGCTTCTTCAGGATGTAGTGACGCTCCTATTCCTCCTCTGCAATCAAAGAGACGTGGCTCAGGGCTTCACTGAACGCCATCTAATGGACATAATAAAAACCTAACAAAGACAGTTTTTTTGCTAATTCACAGCATAAATAATTTGTGTATACTAAATGTGTTCAGCTAAAGGGTATGACAGATTGCAGGGGGAAGAATCTATTCTGAGTTCATTCATACTAACAGATATTACACACCACATCAGGCAAACTACATTCAATCACGTATACAAGTTTAAGGTTCCAAGAACACTTTTAAACTCAGTTTGTTATTTAACCCTTTGGGGGCCAGAGTATCTAACTTAAACATCCAGGATTTTTCTTTTGGAAGTAAGACCATATCAAAGTCCCCCCTACAGTTCGAAAGCCGCAGGGCAAAAAAGCCTTTAACCTTCAAGATAATTAGGGTTCAGCAGCAAAGTGTAGGCCTATGGGGGTTTCCACTTCAATTTAATGCTTTTAAGGTGTTCACAATTTCTTACAAGGGCACTCTAACATGTATAGTACCCTTGAAGCTGCACAGTTAATAAACTTCTTAATTTCAACGTTTTTTTGGCCATCAGAGTCAGAAAAAGAATTATATCTATCCACGTACTTACACATATTACAGTGGCCACAGGCCAACATACCTTTTAGCTCTGGGAAATCTGTAAGCCAATTCCTATTGGCTTTCCTCTGAAATTCACGTTTTACCAAGGAGTCATTTAGATTTTTAGCCCTTCTAGCCACCATCAATAGTTTAGGGCCTACAACTGCCCTTATCTTCTCAGACCTAGTCAGGATATGCCAGTGGTCTCATAAAACTATACCTACAGCTTCCCATTTTACTCCATATTTAGTGACAATCCTTAATGGAGTCTCACTTTTAATGGAATCAGTTGATTTCGGAACTAGTAGGTACATTGTAGACCTTTTTCCTGCTAGAAGTCTACCTCTCCTAAGAGTCCTATGTGAATAGTCTCTCTCCCAGAACCTCTTGTATAGATCCTCTGCCTCTCATTGGTAGGGATACCTCTGATGAGGGGTTTAGGATGGTAACTACCGACATGTAGCAGAGTATTTGCTGCAGTTCCTTTCCTGAATGTGGTTGTAGTAAGTTTACCCTCTGTCAACCTAATGTGTAGGTCCAAAAAAGATAATTCTTGTTAATCAACCGTATATGTCAGATGAATGTTATGTGTATTGACATTCAGTTCCTCCATGAACAGTTTTAACTCGCCACCAGTGCCATCCCACACCATCCATGAGTACATCATCAATGTACCTCAGCCAAGTCCTGGCATGCTCAAGGTACATTGGTGAAGAGTACCCTATTTCTTCTTCCCACCACCCTAGATATAAACAGGCATATGATGGTGCCCAAGGGGCACCCATCGCTGTGCCTCTAATTTGTTGATAGTATGTGTTGGTGAATTGGAAGAAGTTGTCCTTGAGTGCCAAATCTAGGAGCTGAACCACAAACCCATTTTGTGTGCCCTCTGCAGGTATTTCATTTCCAAGAAATGATATACTGCTGCTATTCCCCACTCATGGGGGATAGATGTATACAGTGACTCTACATCAATTCCCATCAAGAGCACATTTACCTGGAATAACATAGTAGAACTCTTGTTTAGGACATCTCTAGTGTCTCTTACATAGGATGGCAGACCACCCACCAAATCCTTAATAAGAGAGTCTATATATTTATCCTCTCTTTCCAGGGGTCCTCTGAATACTGAAACTTTAGGCCTTCCTGGGGGATTTTGAACATCCTTATGTATCTTTTGGGTACCTGGTTGCTTCTCTTCCGATAGGAAGATACAGCTTTGGTCTCCGACAGTTGGGCTTTCAGGTCAAGTACTTCAGGCCATGTAGGTCAATCAGTCACCTTCTAGCCTCTGACTGTGCCAGGAGGAATCCTTTACTCCAGAACTAATAAGCAAGTTCTGTTAGCCTACGTGGTTCTTACTGTCTCAAGGGACGGCAATTCCAATTCCAGAAGATGTGATTTTAAGAGGAGTAGTATTGTTGCTCAGAGGAATGCCTATTTACAACTCCCAAAGCTGTCTTCTGACATACCTCTGTTTCTTCATGGATTAAGAATTCATACAGCATATATGTCTGCTGGTTGGGTTCTCGATCCACTCCTCCTCTAGACAGGAATTCCTGTCATGTATACCGAGGGAGTTCTCAGAACCCTACAAGGGATTGGCTGGCTAGCCTTTTAAAAATGGTCATGTGACTCCTACGCAAATCCTTGTGTTTCTGAGAGCTTAATCTATCACAGTTCAGGATACATAATTTTTGCCACTAGAGCATACTGGTGGTAGGATGCTGGGTAATCCTGACTTTCCTCTTTTCACCTGTCAGCGTCTCAATACCTGATGGTCAGGACAGTGGAAATGGCCTCCTGTACTAAAAGGGGATTTTTTTCTCCAATGTTGATCATGCATCCAGTGATTCATAAATAGGGATTAAGATGTAAAATGTGGCGCTACTACTAATATTACCCAACATGCAAAGATGACTGTATAGAATGCACAATTCATACAAAGAAATATGTGACTCCAAAATAAATAAATAAATAATTAAAATGCTAGTGCTAGTGTAGAATACACAATTATACAAAGAAATAGGTGACTCCAAAATAAATAAATATTTAAAGTGCTAGGGCCAGGGCCTTTAACCACTTTAAGACCGGGAGGATTTGCCCCCTTAATGACCAGACCCTATTTTGCGATTTGGCACTGCGTTACTTTAACAGACAATTGCCCGGTCGTGCAAAGCTGTACCAAAATAAAATTGACTTCCTCTTTTTCCCACAAATAGAGCTTTCTTTTGGTGGTATTTGATTACCTGTGCAATTTTTATTTTTTGCGCTATAAACAAAAGAAGAGCGACAATTTTGAAAAAAAAAAAAAAAGAACAATATTTTTCACATTCTGCCATATGACATTCTCAAAAATAAAAATTAAAAATTAAAATCTTTTAACATTTTAGGCCAATTTGTTTTCTGCTACATATTTTTGGTAAAACAAAATCGCAATAAGCGTATTTTGATTGGTTTGCGCAAAAGTTATCGCGTCTACTAACAACTGGAAAGATTGGCGGGTCCCCGCCCTGGATCGTCAGCGGGGAAGCCGATGCATGTGTCAGGTGGCTCCAATTGCTGCCTGACACCCGCGATCACTCCCCGCTGAGAGAGAAGGACGGTCGGCTGTTGTAAACACAGCCGACCATCCTTCTCCCCGAAATGTTCGCAGAGCTCATGTGATCTTTCTATATAGGATCATATGTCTCTATGGTCATCTCAGAAGCCATGCCTCCCCCCCCCCCCCCACGGTTAGAATCATTCCCCTAGGGTCAAATTTAACCCCTTGATCACCTATACTGTTAACCCCTTCCCTGCCAGTGTCATTATTGCAGCAACAGTGCATATTTTTAGCACTGATTACTGTAGTAATGTCACTGGTCCCCCCAAAAGTGTCAAAAATGTCAGTTAGGGGTCCGATCTGTCCACCGCAATGTTGCAGTACCGCAAAAAATCTCAGATCGCTGCCATTACTAGTAAAAAAAAAAAACAATAAAAATGACATCAATCTTTCCAGCTGGCCCCCCCAACTGCCCCCAGGCAAACAATGTACCGGCACATTGTTTTGCCTGTAGGAGCCACTCTGCCGACGTACATATACAGTGTATGGTAGGCAAGTGGTTAAGGCCCCTTGACAGCTTGCTGCTCCAGATGGAATCTCTTTCAGTTCAGTTTTGAGTAAAGTCTCAGTCATGAAGGTAGCCTTTCCATGGTTTTTTTTTCCCTCAGTCAGGAGGTTTGCCAGGATCTAGGGTGTCATGCCTCTCCAATCTAAGCATTGAAAGTGTGTACAGTTGTGATGAGATAGCAATAACCCACAATCTTAGCTGAATAAGCAGACAGTGACTCATTCCAGAGCATACCTTGAAGATCTTGTGAAGTTTATTCCATAAACTGTAAGGGTTCTTAAGACAATGAACATCAGATAGGTCAAAAGATCCTAATGTGATCTACTCCATGAGATACAGTATGAGGCTGAGGTGCCTTACTGGGAAAAATGAACAAAGGGTGAAGCTATCTATACAGGATAAACTGAGCTATGGGGAGGGGAAGAACCAGGGGCAGAAGAATACATATAACATTTAAAGGCATATCATAAGCACTTAAAACATGACACTCCCCGTCAAAATCTACGATTTATATTAACGAACTCCAAAAATAAGCAAATGAAGATTATTTTCCAGGAACATCTGCAAACCAAGAGGGAAGGGAAGAACAAGGGAAAACAGTGCAAACATTAACATAATACTTGCAGGTGCTCATCTTGTCCAGGCTGTGACAAGGAAAAATCCATCTTCAGAGGGGATGGCAGCAACATGCACCAATCCTTATCTCCCTATGAATTGAGCTGATGACTTGTGAGACTTGTCTTCCTTATTGGGCAAAAGAAGTACTAGTTCCTTTATAGCCCTGAAGTAAAGGTATGCAGAGCCTTCTTTCATTACTTTAACTTCTACTTTCTGTACTTTTCCATCATTACCCATAGGCCAATGATTACGATGGGAATCAGTTCTCTTTCAAGAGAACTAAGTCTCCCACTTGTAGGTTGGGTTTGCTAATTTTCCATTTACTGTGACTTTGAAGATTAGAAAGGTATTCCATCTTCCAGCGGTTCCAAAACACATTAGCAAGATGTTGAACCTGTTTCCATTGATGCTTTTAAACATTAGGGTAATCAAGTTCCTCTGTGGGAATAGTGGCTAACCCAATTTTTTGGGGTAAGAAGAGTGGCTGCAATGAGCAGTACTGGAGACTCTGGATCTGAGGACACAGGGATTAGAGCGTGATTAGGTGGCTTAAATTCCCATTTACACTTGTCGTTATTCAAGAAGTTCATTACCTTTTCTGCTCCTGTGAAATTGGTCTCACAGTCAGATCTAAGTAACTTTACAGGTCCTCGCACAGAAACAAACCTTCTGAAGGCATTACTGAAACAGGAAGAGTCCATTGATTCTATCACTTCATTGAGCACTGCACGAATGCTCAAGCAAAAGAACAGCGCAGTCCATCGCTTATTGTTAGCAACTTCGCCACTAGTTATGCATGTAAAAACAGTCCAGGGGCTAAATATGTTCATGCCAACATTAGTAAATGGTGGGTCAGTACTTAATCGGTCAGCCGGCAGCTCTGCCATCTGTTGTTTCTCCTTGGGTAAGGGGGTATCCCAGTCTGAGCTTTCAGACGTAAGTTGTCTCAGCAGTATCTTACCCTGAATAGTGAGAGGTGCTATGAAACCCAACAGATCATAAATGCTGTTCACTGTAGACAAAACTCCTCACTTTGTGAAGGGGTTGTCCCAGGCTGATGCTTGAAATGTGAATGTATCTTGCTTAACATTCCAAAGCAATCCAAGACTGTGTTGCATAACGGAAAGGTCAGATCCTAGCTGGAATTCCTTCACACTGACAGCATAATCCTTAGAAGGAAAGGCTCTCATGACCTTGTCACTGTTGGAGATGATTTTATGAAGTCTGAGGTTTTCAGTAGCAAACATGTTCTGGGATTTAGTGAGAAGGTCAATAGCTTCTTCTTCCGTAGGCAAAGATTTGAGTCCGTCGTCTACATAGAATTTCCTTTCGACGAACTGTCGTGCATCAGATCCAAATTTTTTCTCACCCTCTTGAGCTGTTTTTTTCAGTCCACAAATTGCTACTGAAGGACTGTTACCAAAAACATGTACTTTGATCTGGTAATCTATGAATTCATCATTGAAATCAATATTGCAGTACCATCGGAACCTGAGGAAGTTTCTGTAGTCTTCACGTATGATGAAACAGTGGAACATTTGCTGAATGTCAGCCATAACAGCAATTGTTTCTTGTCTGAAGTGAAGTAAAACTCCTATAAATGTGTTGTCCAGATTAGGCACAGTGAGAAGATTGTTATTGAGGAAGACACCTTCATGATGAGCGCTAGAGTCGAAGACCACCCTAATCTGTTTAGACTTGCAAGGATGGTAAACACCAACATTCTTCTCCTTCCTTAAAAGGAGGTGCACGCTCAGCATGATCTCTCTCAAACACCTTCTGCATAAGGTTCACAAAGTGCTTTTTCATCTTAAGCTTCCAGTTCAAACTGCGCTTTAAAGAATCAAACTGTGATTCTGCATGTTCTCTGTTGTTTGATAGTCTCTTTCTTGGGGTACGAAATGGTAGAGGTGTAACCCAACTGTTGGAATCATCTTGGTAGTATGCTTTACTCATGGTTTTCAAGAATTCGTTGTCTTCCATGGTAGCTGCCAACTCATTGTCTTTAGTGGTTACCTCAAACACTGTTCTTGAACTTGGATTCTCAATTTTCTTGTTTTGATCAGTCTTTTCAAGAACTGTAGCAGGCACAGGTGGAACATTAGTCCTCTATAGTCTCTGTGTGTCATACGTGTGTTCATATGTATTGGAGTGGGTGAACTGAGAGGGTTACAGTCACCATAGGAGAAACTTGGGTTATTCTTTTTAAATCAGATATTTTTTATTGAAAAAATTAGTTATTTCCAAAAGACAACAAAAGAAAAATAAACAGTTTTTCAGTGTACAAAGTTACAAATTTGAAAAGACATAAGTTTGGCAGCAGATGTACTGTCACCATCCGGTTTGACATCAATAATGACCATATTACATACAATTAGGTATTACATGCATCATAATCAAACACATTTAGAATATGCTCAACCGGTCTTCCACATTATATTATACCATCCATATTGATCACCCCCTCTTTTTTCTATACCCTAATTCTGTACCCCGGAACTCATGGTTCAGAAATCAGGGCAAGGGAAACTTTCACCTCTAAGAGGTGAAACTTTACAAAACAAAACAAATCATAAGAAAAAAAAAAAAAAATTAACCTCTGCAAGTCTAGTGCTCCTATCATGCCGCCTGTATTCCCCCAGTGGGACCGAACAGATGGTACCAACATTCAATATCAATCCCTTTCCTGCAGTTTAAGTAGAGGAGGTTTTACCCCCAAGAATTCTATTAAGCACCAATTGTAGTGGAGCTAATCCAGGCACGTCTAGCTAGGCGTCCCAGATAAGGTCAACATTTGTTGGGCTTCCTCTATGTTTATAAGCCAGTTTCTCTCTTAGAAGAGTTTCATTTACAGCATTGACCCATTATGAATATGTAGGGGGTAAATGTGAAAGCCATTTTTATGCTATAAGCTTCCTTTGCAATAAACAATAATCTAATAATGGCACTATATGTATGTGGTGTATATAATTCTTCATCTAACCAACCCAATAGGCAAAGTTTCAGTTCTAATTTAAGAGTGAGATTCCAAATTTTATTAACAGGGGTGCGATATGTGCGGTGTATAATAAAAGGTTGAGTATGTTTTTGCACCAATGAGAGTGACACCTTAAGAACATTATCCAGTATACTGGACCACCCCTCATCAGAAATTTGACTTAAATCTTCTGACCAGCCTGTCCTACATTTCAATGACATAGCTTTGAAGGTTTGGTTTAGAAATGAACCGTAAAGGGAGGAAATCTGTCCCTTTTTGGTCAATGTTGTTATAACTTGTGTGAGTATCACAGGACTAGTTAGGTTTCAATTGGATGTTCTAGATTGAGCAGATATGGCATGTCTGAATTTTAAGTATTGGAAGAATAAATTTTTTGGTAGGCCATATTTCTCTCTCAACTATTGAAAGTCCTTCAATAGGCTTCCATGATACATTTGCGATATATATATATATATATATATATATATATATATATCACACCCTGCTGTGTCCACTTGGAGAAGTCCTGTAGTTTACTTAATTCGGGATAATTATTATTGTTTTTTATTCAGCAGTATGTAGAGTAACCCGTATACTGGAAATCCCGTTTAGCTCTATACCAGGTTTTATCTATTAGTGTCAACATGGGCTATTGAGACAACTTTCCAAGTTCTCCTTCCTCCAAATATTCTATAATATTGTTGTTGGAAAGCAATATAATGATGATATTTCTGAAAGGATCAGAGGACGCAGGATTTAACCAGCCTGTAATATGCTGTAATTGAGCAGCTAGATAGTAAAAATATGGGTCAGGGACTGCCAGTCCACCTGAATCCTTTTTTACCTGTCGAATTTCCAGTTAAATGTGGGAAGTTTGTTTCCTCCATATCAGTGCACGGAATATTGTCCTGCATTTTTTAAAAATACGGATAGGAATCCAAATTGGGGCATTGTGAAGCGCATATAATAGTTGCGGACTCCAGATCATTTTGATCAAATTGCAATGTCCCATTACTGTTAATGGTAGTTTAATCCAGTTACTTGTTTTATTTTGAAATTTTTGGATTAATGAGTTGATACTTCATTTGATATATGTGTCTAGAATGGGGTGAATAATTTTTCCCAGATACCTAAATGTATCCCCTATTTTGATCTGCTCTGCCATGTGAGTCAGGGGTAAAGCAATAGGGTCCAATGGTAATAGTGTGGATTTGTCCCAATTTATTTTGAAGCTCGAGAAGGATCCAAACCTGTGTATTAGTGCCATAAGATTCATCAGTGAATCAGAGGTATTGCCTATAAATAAAAGGGCATCATTTGGCATATAATGCCACTTTATCCTTTCTTTCTCCCCTTTTAAAGCCACAGATGTTAGGGTTCCTTCTATAAGCAGCTGCTAATGGTTCAATTCCCAGAGCGAATAATAATGGGGATAGGGTGCAACCCTGTCTCGTACCTCTGTGTAATGCAAAAGCAGGAGAGAGTATATTGTTTACTCTACTGCGAGCTATTGGGGCCTTATAAAGTAACTTGATTTCTCTAGGACCAACCATAAGTATTGCCATTCTACGCTATAGAATGCTTAGGCATCATCGAGTGAAATAATTGCTCTGTGTCCTTGATTGTCAGTGGGAATTTGCATATTTAAATATAACCTACGGAGGTTGTTTGCCAGGGATCGGTTAGGTATGAACCCTGAATGATCTTGATGAACAATTCTGGTTATGACTTTTGAGAGCCGCATGGCGAGAACTTTACTTAGCAATTTCAGATTAGTTGTTAAAAACGATATACGTCTAGAAGACTCAGGTTGATCCAGATCCTTCCCAAGCTTCAGTAAAACTACCACCACTTCATACATAGATGGTAAATTACCCTGTTTCCAAGCACTTATAATTGTTTCGAGTAGTTCCAGGTAAATGCATCCCACCAAATATCTTATATAGTTCTATCGGGAGTCCATCGATTCCCGGAGCTTTAGAGCTAGGGAATGTGGCCATTGCAATTTGGAACTCCTCTAGGGTAATGGGCACATTCAATTGTTTTTTTTATCTGATCTCTTAAGTCTCGGAATCTGAATTTCATCAAGAAATGTTGTCAGATCATTTATTGCATAAGACACTTTTGAAGGAGTTGACATCCATAAAAAATTATCGAAACCCCTGTAGGATTGAAGGGGTGTCTATGACAACCTGAGTTGATGAAATTGCTATTCTATATATAACCAATGGTGGCTGTTGTGCTCTACCTATCATAGATAGCATATGTCCATTTTTTCCCCCTCCTCAAAATATGATTGAGAACCATAAAACCTCTTGTTATCTGCTTGTTGATGCTGCACTGTACGGTACATTTGCTGGACATTTATCCATTTACTCTTGATGTCAGCATTAGGTGTCTGCACAAATTCCCTTTCTGCTTTATCCACTGCTGTACTAGCATCCAGCGCCTATTGTCTACTATTTTTTTTTATATATGAGATCTCACAAATACACAATCCTCTAATAAATGCTTTTACCGCATCCCACATAATTCCCTGATTAGTCGAATGTCTGTTTTCAGTTAAAAAATGTTTAATTTGTAATCGTATGTGCTCTTTACTAGTAAACAGATAGAGCCAAAAGGGATTTAACTTCCAGGCTATTGGGAGTCTATTAGTAGGCAACCTTAGAGTTACTTGGAAGGGTGATTGGTCAGGCAACCCTCTTGCAAGATAGGAGAACCTGGGTTCAAATGTATGAGTTAACTCATAACCCAGTACAAGATCTATACGGGATTAGGGTAAGTGGTCTAAAGAGTGGCATGAAAATTACGTTTCTAGAGGGAATTTACATCGCCAGTGGTCTTCTAGGTCTAGTTCTGTTATATATCTAGCAAAAGGCAATGGTGTTCTAGGACCTTGGGGACGGTATTTCTTATACACATCTGAGGATGTATCGAGTATGTTATTAAAATCTCCCAAAGTGTACACGGGGATTAGTGGGTGTTTGGCTATAAACCAAGACAGACACTCTAGCACTTCCAGTGGGAAAGGTGGAGGTATATATCGCTAATATCATTAGCTATTATACATTTGTGGGAGTCCCAAAAAAATTTACCTTCCTTGAGTGTCTATTTGGATACCCAGTGTCTGAATGCCATTTTCCTAGAGAGTAGGATACAAACGCCCCTAGAATATCGGGTGTACAAAGAGTGATACTGAACTGGATATTTTGAGGAGTGAAATAGTTTGGTAGTGTCTTTGGTTAGATGAGATTCCTGTAGAGAAATTATAGATGGATCATGGTGTGTAAGAAACATGAGGATAGCAGTTCTCTTTTTGGCATCATGCAACCTTCTCACATTCCAAGAGAGGATTGAATTAATGTGGCGACTCATTTATCCATCTAGCAAATAAGGGACATTTCCCACAATAAGTCTTCACATAGCAATGCGAGATAAATGTCTTGTTCTGTATTTCAAAGGCCCAGACAGAGCATATCAAACATATATGGTAACATGAACTGTTCAGCCAATCATAAACAAAAGACATGTATGATAGGCTGTGTGGATCATCTAGCTTGCAGAGGTAAAGTCCAAAAAACCAGGGCAGAAAAACAATGAGAAAAAAAATGTAACAAAACTGCTTTGTGAAGTTCCCATTGGAGATCCCTCCAATTTTACCCCACAAAGCTATACCAGTGAAGGGTATTGGTGAGGGCCAGGACCAATGTGTCTACAGGACTCTATTTCTGTGGCACTTGTACTGGAGGGAATATAGCAGCCTTCTGCAGTGTATTGTGTTTGGTTGAGTCGTAGGTGAATTTCTCTAGTCTGGATGCTGTGGCCAATTGCCGGTCATTGCCGGAGTGATGTGGTAGTGGGGATCCGCCATGTTGGTTCAGCTGCTCCACGGGAATATTCTCCTCTTTCTTCTTAGTCATTCCTGCCTAGTTCGTGCGATGGCCAGCGTCAGCTGCAGGAGTGGGTCTGCACTGGGAGCGGAGCAATCGGTCAATGGCAGCTGATATAGTGTTTCACGGCAGGATAATTAGTGCAGGATGTTGGAGCCGATGTGAAGCACGTCTTCTCACATGAATGGTTCAGCCACACCCCCAGGTCATTCTTAGTGTCTGCAATTCTTTTGATGAACTCACAGAAGTAGGAAAAAGGAGCAAAGCAACTTGAGATTTTTCCTTATACTTTGATCCAGGCGCTACCCATTTTTCTTGAATGCCATATGGTAGCTTGAGAACAATAGGGTTGATGTCACGAGGGGTCTAGCTGCTATTTCCAGTGTCCATATAGCATCTCACTATGTATCCAGAGTTAGCAAGGATCCTTGCTAACTCTGGATAACCGAGAGAAAATTTCGCTGATCTTTCGAATGATCCTTTGACTGTTCTGCCTCTCCCATCTAAGCATTGAAAGTGTAATCTCTGTAACTTACATTTGTGATGAGATAGCGATAATCCACAATCTTAGCTGAATTAGCAGACAGTGACTCAATCCAGACAACACCTTGAAGATCTTGTGAAGTTGAATCCATAAACCGTGAGGATCTTACAACAATGAACATTGGATAGGTCAAAAGATCATAATGTGATCCACTCCATGAGAAATGAGGCTGAGATGCATTACTGGGAAAAATGAACAAAGGGTGGAGCTATCTATACAGGATAAACTGAGCTATGGGGAGGGTAGGAATCAGGGACAGTAGATTACATATAACATTTAAAGGCAAATCACAAGCATGTGAAACATGACATGGGCCTTGTCCTGGGAGGGATTCTTGTGGCTTTCTGCCCAGTATGATAATGTTTATATGGTGGGTGGCAATCTGAGATGGCTTTGACATTCTATGAGAACAAAGGATTTGTTCCTCCCATATGCAGGACCACCAAGAATGACTAATTTCCATGCCATGGATATTGGGATTTTTCAACCATGCTTTCAAGCTACAGCTTTGCTCAGAGTTTTAGGACATATTTGTCACCCTCTCTTGCAGAATGAGCGGGACAGAGATGTCATCCAGAATTTTTGCTGCATGGGTCATTCCTGCTAGCCATTAGGCTTATAAAGCTAAGGGCTTGGTTCCGACAGAACCAGTCACCACACACACTCCTTCAGGAGTGTTTAGACTTTGTAGGCTCCCTGTGGAAGAGCACCAGGAATAGTTGTAGGAGGATGACATATCTTCCATTAAAGCTGTTCTGGCTCTCTGTGGGGTATAGCTAACTTCCTTAAGCTGTTAATATCTATCCATAGGGTTTTATGGCTATGATTGAAACCCTACTTTCCTGACATCCCACCCTTGTTTTTTGGGCTAGTTAGTTCCCAAACATATGCTGCCATGGAAGTCTGTCAGGAAAACAGAAACTTTCCTATCAAATACTTACCCTAATTTTCCTTTCCTGATGGACTCCATGGCAGCAGGAGTTCCTTCCCAGAGTCATCAGTAGGCTAGTTATGGAACAGGGCCTCTGGCTCAGCCTGAAAATTTATGGGGTAAAAGCGAGGGTGGGGCTACCCAAACGTATGCTGCCATAGAGTCCATCAAGAAAGGAAAATTACGGAAAGTATGCGATAGTAAATTTTCCCATTTTTGAAAGGCCCCCAGCCAACATTTGCTACTTGAATATTATTCTGATGGGATGGAAAAATCAAGTTTCCCAGTGACCACACCTGTAGAGGATACCCACAATTCCTGGAGCTTCCACAGGCATGCTTGGGCATATACTTGGCCTTACATTGTGCAGACCAATATGGTGCACCCCCCATTGCTGGAAATTCAGAGACAGGAGGGAAGGGGTATTCCTGCACAGAAGATTTCTACAGGATCCAGCTGCCTGCACAGCAAGGCTGGATCTGGTGGGGTGCTGGTGTGGGCCACACTCCCTCCCCATATTTCACTTGCGTCCCCCAGGCCGGCCACTCCATTAAAATTCTGCTTGGCAGCCGAGCTCCTCTCCCCATCCCCACACTCAGGGCTGGGACGAGGCAGGGGGGGGGTAGCCTGGAGCAGGGAATAAAAAAGAAGATTCCAAGAGAAGTCACTAAAGCAGAGAGGAGAGAGGGGGGAAGAGGTGTGGTCTGTTCTATTCTCTTGTCAGAAAAGCGATCCTCCATCTAGCAGGTGACAGAGGGTGGTGAGATACGACTGTGCATGGTTTAATTACCCATCCCTCTCCAAATTTCCTGCTGCTGGGAGATGGGCAGCTCTTGGAGGACATAAGGGGCGGGTAATGAAACCATGTCTGTACAGCCTGATAAAGAGCGACCCTGTGTCATCTGTTATATGGAGGATCGCTGTTATTTCAGGGGGGAAAGAGCACAACATAGCCCAGCACACTTTCTTTGGCTCTGTAGAGATTTCTCGCCTATAAGGTTTGGGAATGGTGGAAGATACAGTACAGGTGGGGAATTGTACTGGGACCAATAATTTGTGCTTGGCTTCAGATGAGAGTTTTGGGGAGATGGGGGGCTCAGAAAGGGCATTTGGGGGGAAGAATTGTGCAGCTAGGAGGAGGAATGGGGGGGGGGGTTATGTGCTAGGAGGGGGGAATTTGGTATACTTGTGCTAGGAGGGGCTGGGGATTTTGGTTAAGAGGGGGAATGGGGGGATTTGACCCCCTGTAACCTACTTTGTTGATCCCTGTACACTGCCCTACTGCCACTGTGTTTTACGTCCTGCTGATCCTCTGTCCTCCATCCTGCTGACCCCTGTACACTGCACCACTGACCCCCGTCCTCCATCCTGCTGACCCCCCTGTCCTCCATCTTGCTGACCCCTGTACACTGCCCTACTTACCCCCTGTCCTCCATCTTTCTGACCCCTGTACATTGCCCTACTGACCCCTGTCCTTCGTTCTGTTTACCCCCTGTCCTCAGTTCTGTTGACCCCTGTACACTGCCCTGTGGACACCCTGTCCTCTGTTCTGCTGACCACCTATACACTGCCCTGCGGACACCCTGTCCTCCGTTCTGCTGACTCCCTGTCCTCTGTCCTGCTGACCCCAGAACACCGCCCTACTGACACCCTGTCGTCTGTCCTGCTGACCCCCTATCCTCCATCCTGCTGACCCCTGTACACTTCCTTTCTGACCCCTGTCCTTCATTATGCTGACCCATGTACACTACCCTGCTGACCCCTTGTCCTCTGTTCTGCTGACACCCTGTCCTCTGTCCTGCTGACCCCCGTACACTGCCCTGCTGATCACTGTCCTCCATTCTGCTGACCCCCTGTCCTCTGTTCAAACCATGTGTGTACAGCCCCGATGAAGATCAATCATGTGTCATCTGCTGTATGGAGGATCGCTGTTATTACAGGAGAGGGAGAGCACAGCACACTTCCTTTGGCTCTGTAGCAATTTCCTGCCTGTAAGTTTTGAGGGGGGGGCAGTGAAACATACAGGTGGGAAATTACACTGAGACCAATCATTTGTGCCTGGCTTCAGATGAGGTTTTGCGGAGAAGGGAAGATGGGGGGCTATTTGTGCTGAGAAGGGATTTTTTTTTGGGGGGGGGGGGGGGGGCATTGTGCAACTAGGACCACAAATCAGAGGGATATCTGCTAGGAGGGAGGATTGGCGGATTTGTGCTAGGAGGGGCTGGGGGATTTTGGTTAAGAGGGGGATTGGTAGAATTTGACCACCTGTAACCTACTGACCTCTATCCTCCATCCTGCTGCCCTCTGTACACTGCCTTACTGAACCCTTGTCCTCCATCCTGCTAACCCTTTGTCCTTCATTCTGCTGACCCCTGTACACTCCCCACTGACCTCCTGTGCTCCATCCTGCTGACCCCCCTGCCCTCCATCTTGCTGACCCCTGTACACTGCCCCACTGACCCCCTGTCCTTTGTTCTGCTGATCCCCTGTACACTGCCCTACCAACCCCCTGTTCTCTGTCCTGCTGACCCCAGTAAACTGCCCTGCTGACCCCCTGTCCTCCATTCTGCTGACCCCCTGTCCTCCATTCTGCTGACCCCCTGTCCTCTGTCCTGCTGACTCCTGTAGTATGTGGAACAGTGGGCGCTTCTCTCCAGATCTCTCCTCAAGTATGAGAGAGTGCTGGTATCCAAGAGAGCATGGGGATGCAGTACTGACACTGAGGCGGCTCTTCAGAAGAGTAGATCCAACTCAAACTGCCAAAGATAGAGTGTAAAGAAGAAGGCGCCTTGAAGTGCAGTATAAAGTAGTTTATTCAGTAAACAAGATGTATACCACTTACAAGATAGAATGACCATCACAGCGGGGTTCGATGCCTGTCCCTGTGGATCCTCTAGCCAAACAGCAGTGTGGGGAGGAGGGAGATGAACTGACTGGGGAAGGACCTGTCATCCGAGGCCATACATGCACACAATAATCCTTTGTTAGACTTATAACATGGGAGAGATGCCCGGAGTAAAGACGGGAAAGAGGGGGGACCGGGGGGGGGGTATCTAAGGACGGAGTATATACTGGTGATGGACAGAAGCACAAGGGGAGTTACAGGGACAGTGAACATGCCTGCGAGTCCTCCATAGAAATGTAGGTAAAACTATAAACAGTGGTACAATTAAAAATAAAGTAAGATAGAACACAAGCATAGCAGTAAAGGGATATCTATGACAATTATGTAAACAATATATATAAAAATCCATATAACAAATATATATATATATATATATATATATATATACATAAATATATACACGTACATCTCAAAGTTAACTTAATATCTGAGATACGAGAGGTTATAACCTATAATGGTTCATTAATTTAATACAGCAATATACTCAATTCATAAAAAATGAAAAATTAAAACATAAATAATAATAAAAAACACCATTTATATACGCTATATTGCCAAAAGTATTGGGACGACTGCCTTTACATGCACATGGACTTTAACGGCATCTCAGTTTTAGTTTGTAGGGTTCAAAGGGATTAATTCTCAAAGCTTTCTACATGCAGTACTCATTTGCATAAATTATCGCATGAAGTAAATAAAGTCCAATTCACAAAAATAGTAACCATTTTGTGGTAAATACCGTAAAAAAAGAAAAAAAACATATATACAGTATATCGGTAAATATCGCAAAAAAAACAAAAAACGGTAAGTCCAATTTACAAATGAAACAGAAACTAAAAAAAGGTGCGATATTTAACACTACCCTCTTGCTGGCGGTAACCAGTGCCATATTTCCTAGTGGAGTGAGAGATTGCGGAGAGAGCTAGATGCTGGTGATTTGTGCCCAGTGGAGCCATTTAGGGCCCACTTGTTCCAGTTCCGTGTGCTGAGGAGGCGTCAGTGGAGGACGAGGGACTTTTTCATGGCTGCCCATTCATTTTGCGAACAGGCCCTGCTGGATGACTTCATCGAGCGAGAGGTGGTTTGTAAGTTCCAGCTTACAAAGGAGCTTATCCTCATGTTGTATGTGAGGCTGAGGAGACCAACACCCAGAGAAGTCATGCCATTCCAGCATGACCAAATTGTTGGCAGTGCTCCACTTCCTGGGGAAGGCATCATACCAGATGGTGGCTGGCGATGTGGTTGGTGTGTTTCAGGCCTCCTTTTCTCATATCCTGGAATGACTGCTAGAAGGATTCAGGGAGATTGTGCCATCCTTCATCTATATGTCTGCATCACATCAGCAGCAGGATCTGATTAATAAGAGCTTCTATGACTTGGCTGGTATCCCGAATGTGATGAGCACAATAGATTGCACCCATGTTCCCCTATTTCCCCAAAGCAAGAAGCAACCGGAAGGGCTACCACTCCGTGAATATACAGGCGGTGTGCGACAGCCAAATGCTCATCGGAGATGTGGTAACCATTTTCCCCGGGTTCAGTCCACGATGCCCATATTCTGCGACAGTCGCAGCTCTTTGAAAATTTTGGCTGGCTACTCGGTAAGTAGTTGAGGTTTCTTATATATGTTTTCTTGCATGAATGTTTGTTTAGATACCTGTAAGCTCTGCAAGCTCTTACCTGGGACTGCTCAGTAAAGTGCCCCTCTTTCCAATTTATTCCATGCTATGCTATTGTTTTGAAAACTTAAAAGCAACTTTAATTATTTGTTTAACACTTAGGTGATTCTGGATACCCATGTCTCTCTTGGCTGCTTACACCTGTCAGCTGCTGCATGTCTGAAGCCCAGGCATGGTACAACACTGCCAATTCAAGGACCCGGATTGCAATAGAGTGGACCTTTGGAGTCCTGAAAGTCATGAAAGCCATTTCAGATGCACCTTACTGTCTGGAGGGTTCCTAAAGTACGCTCCAGGGAAAGTGGGGGACATGTTCCTCGCTTGCTGTGTCCTGCACAACATCGCACGGCATGCAGGACTGCTGAACGGCATAGATGCGGAGACGATGGAGGAGGAGGAGATTTCAGTTTGGGAAATTGAACCCAATGCTCGTGTGGATGTCTTTTGCCAGCAGCTGATTAATCAGTATCTTACCTGGTGAGTTAAAATTGAAATATGACCTGTCTTGCAAAAGTGTGATTTTCCTAATGTAAAAATGTACCCTGTGCTCCTTTTCATTTGGATGCACATGGGCACATGCCCTTCTGTATTTTTGGGGTCAGCTGGGATGTGTTGGGGTGGGGTGGTGTGTTGATAGGTATTTTAACCCTGTTCCTTTTTATGTGATGCCAACACCAATATATAGCACACAACACATTTTAATAGCAAAATAGACTTAAAATAAATTGCAGACAATAAAATGTTTTTTTTTTTTTTTTAATTAGTATTCAGCCAACGTGCACCCACACATATAGGCATTATAACATA